>NC_053166.1:87005986-87318236 GCF_016835505.1 Polypterus senegalus | reverse complement strand
AGTATGTCCTTTATTCAAGTGAACAGTACTGTAATAGAATATAAAAATACTAACAACAATAAGAGCTTTAAAATAATTGGCATTTATCATTTAAGTAAGGGCCTGAACTTAGATATGCAATTGACTTGCAGAGCCCCCTAATATAACAACAAATGGGGGAATGATTTCAGGATACTGTAGGGCTTATAAAGGATGATATCATGGATTACCCAATTTTTTTTTTTTTACATTCTAAATTTATTCCAGTAATTGAAAAATACAGCTTAAAATCTATACAAAAATTCAAAGTTAATTCTGTCTGTACTGATTGAGCTACCTCACGCTAAGGCCTTGAAAACATGGAGTTTACAGGCTCTCCCAGTGTTTGTGTGGCTTTTTCTCGCACAGGTTAAGCAGTGAGTCCCAGCTGGTACAGTTCAAGAGGGTTTCTGTTTGTATGGGGTGGTCCTCTGCCAGATCAGGAGGCGATCCCACCTTGTACCGAGTGCTATGAGAACAGTTTTCAACTTTGGACGATAGCCCCTATGATTGCTAGAATTCATGTCTTAAATCATCTGAATAGTTCTAGGAAGCTGAAATCCCACCATTGTTTTAAAAAAGGTGGTAGGAACCCAACATGGACTGTCAGCTGAATGAACTAATCTTAAGTAAACTTACGTTCACACTGACCACACAGTAACATATCAGAACAACAGGTAAAATTAAGTTATATAACTGAAGACATTCATGGCATTAGAGAGTGAAGACAAGCTGCATGTTGGTTGGACATGCAACTACAAATTTTACTGTACTCTGTCCACATGACAATATTACTACTACTAGAAACCTAACTGCACACAAATATGCTTTAAAATCTGTTGTTCCTTGGATTGCAAAACCAAATCCAACTCTGCCAGGACGCCGCTGTACTGAAGTTTCAAATGCTCAGCACACTACTAAGGTAGAATTCCACAGCTCAGGCTGTCCATCTTACTGACAGAACTCTGATGCTACTTCTGCTACTCTAAGTAATGTCAAGTCTGCTTGAGTGTCATTAACCATCTAACTGTCATCAAACCAGGTCACGATCAAGTGGCCCTAGCATCTATTCCAGCATCTTCAAACACAAATCAGTAGTCATTCTTGAATACGCCACCATTGTATCACCCGACATCGTTAATCACTTCATCACTGCCATTTGCACCCAATGGTTCTCCTTGAAAAAAAAAAAATGTTTTACTGCTAAGCTGTAACTATAATTTGCCCCCACCCCACTCTCTTTATCAGGATGGACGACTTTCTTTGCGCGAGGTCCTGGACAACTTCAAGCTTTTAGCAGGCAGTGCCTTCACGGACTACGGGGGATACATGACTGGCTCCCATGATGAGTTATAAAGTGTCTACCAGACATGTAATAAATCAGAATGACAAACTCTTAAAAGTCCTCTTTTGATTTTATGTTAATTCACTTCTCTTGCACTTTTACTGGCAACTAAAGAGGTCTCAGACCAGCTATGGAAATTTGATTAAGTAGCTGCTCCAGGACTAATTGTTGGGTCTGAATACAGCAAGCAGCCCTTTCAGTGTCAGACTGCTAAACACAACATTCTTCAAGCTTCTGTCGCAGCAGAGTCACCTGAACGCATCACAAACACGCGATACAAGTAAGGGAGTCAAACAGAAAATGAAGTGTTGGCTACAATGCTATTAAATGCATCTGACTGGGGCGCTAAACACAAACCAAGATGTGTGAGAGGCTAAATGTTAAGATCTTAAGCTAACCTATGACCTCAGCTTTGAGGTGTCACAATATTTTTATTTTTCAGACAGAACCAAATTAAAAAAATAAAGTTTACATTAATTAATACAATCAGTGTCTGCTATTTAAAACATTACATAGACAGAAAAGTATTTTAAACAGACACAAGCAAGTGGACAAACTGAACTCTTAGGGTCCACTCTGGTGGCTGAAAAACTAAATGGCACCTGTAAATGAAACCTATGCACACTGCAGTTGGGACTCTTGGCTTAGTTCCTTTTGTTTTTTTATCCTTTTAAAAATAATGACCGATTTTGTGTTGAGATCAGTGTTCTGTCCAACCAGTTTCAATCAAGCACACATTGGGAATTAGCAAACTGCTGCAAGCAATAAGGGGGCAAAGCAGGGCGCAGTAAACCCAATCCAGCAATGCCAATAAGTGTGGCGATCTGTATTAAATTTTTAATGGAGGCCAGGCATCTTTTACATGCAAGAACAAGAAAACAAAGCGCACAGTGTAGCAAAAGAGTCTATCACAGGCACCATGCTATTGATTAGTGCATGCACATAAGCTATAATATATAAGAATTTGTACATGTGACACCCCACAACCTATACAAAGTACTGTGTTGAATTCTGGGTGACACATATGAAAGAAGGGAGAGATGAAGAAGAGCCCATGCTGCGGACAGCAAGCCCATGCCACTCTGAGCTAATATGTCCTACTATGACAAGCTAAGGGACAACACACTCTTCAGGTCTGAAGACAGATCACTTTGTGGACAACGAATGAGCAAAGGCACAGACAAAATGAGCGCCACAGATAGTTTTCAGACATGACACAAAAAACAAGAAATGCATTCAGCACAAGGTAGCATTTTTTTCAGTGTGCCCGGAATTATCCGTACATTTACAGTGCTGTGAAAAAGTATTTGCCTCTTCCTGATTTCTTCTGTTTTGACTTACTCATTATACTTAATTGTTTCTGGGGCAATTATTTGGTCAAAGGAGTTGGTGAACGTATTCCTTCAATAAATGAAACAATCATTTAAGAACAGTATCCTGTGTTTTCCCAGGTTGTCCTTTGTATTATACTACATTTGTTTGTAGATCAGAAACAATGAAATGTTCTGAACAAGCAAAAATAGAGGAAATCAGGAAGGGGAAACCATACATCATATATACTCAGTTGTAAAGAACATCACATTGAAATTTCCCTCAGAGTGATGATGATGATGGGAATTATTTTGAAGAAGCAAAATTCATGAAATCCCAAAGACAGCTACATAAAAAATATATATATATATAAAAGCTGAAACCTACAAAAAGACAGAATAGAAAAGCACAAATACGAAGTGTGTGCAGAACATCATTGCTCTGCTAAAGATTGGGAAGCACAACTGACCAACCTTTATAAAATAAATCAGAGCTTTTTGATTAATTTATTCAGCTGCATTTAAAAAGCATTCAATCATCAACATAACTACAAAACAAAAGTAACAGTTTAATTACAGGTTAAACAAATTCTACATGGCTTTATAGTTTATTGACAGTAATCCAATGCTTCCCTTATGGTTTTAACTTAAGCAGGGTATTTCAACTAAAGTTTCAGTGACCCAAAATTATACTCCAAAAAACACAAACTCCTAATAGGCTTAATTTTCTATTATATACACAAATGTTTATTTAAGGTTTCAATATTAACAACAAAATGCAAATAATGTGATAAGTACTGGCAGCAAGAACTAGGATACAAAAAGAAGGTTATGAAATAAATCAAAGGGTACAACACCAGAGAGTCTGGAGAAGAGTTAATCTTGGCAGAGGATTTTGTGGAGATGGCAGATTGAAGACCTGAACTTTCTCTTATACTTGCATTACAGGTCGTGACTGTGTCGCTTTTAGGTCTATTCCAGAACTAGAGAATCCTGTTCCACCCTGAAAACCAAAAGAACTTGAATTATTATTATTTTTGGATCTTTTTGAACTGCACCAGTCAACAGCAAAATAAAAATCCATGATTCAAATTACCCAATCCTATGTGTAAAAGTCTCATGATTATGATAGCAGGCTGATCTGTTCTACTTAAGGTAGGAAATTATGAATGCAAAAATCATCAAGCAGAAACAACTGCTACATTTCAGATAACTAAGTAGGAACAGAAAATGTAAAATAGGTGCACAATCTTTTTTTTTTTTTAAATCAGACAATTGGAAGGTGTGGAAGGAGTAAGTCCGCATATGCTGGTGCTTCTTTTAACTTAAATGATAATCATTATTAAATCAGCCATCTGCCCCCACACAGGACAAATGTAAGCTTGTATGCCTCTGTGTGTCTCAAAAGAGTCTCTTTATTTTATTAATAAAGTTCTTGCTTTATCTTCAGTAATGAAAATGTGTTATTGCCCACTCATGAAACAGCAACTTTATTTTTTACTCTATCAAAAGAAGTAGTCTTCTCGGAAAAGAGATCCTTAGACAGAACTAGCTGAAATACTAATTTATCCCTGCAATACTCAGTCAGAATAGTAAAATGCACTACTACACTGATGTGGGCAAAGCACCAACAGCCAGCATTTATTTGTGTTACATTTAAATACGTTTGGAGGTGTTGTGACCTACAAAAACAGTTAAGAAATCTGTAAGTGGCATACAAAAGTTTGGGCACCCTTGACACTTACCCTCTGTAAAATGATAATATCTTTCTCTGACAGTCTATCCCCAGTGATAGGATCCACCATATCCTTGCGAATAAGTTTCTCAACACACTCCAAAGTCACCACAGCACCACTAGAAGAGTACAAGAAAGAATGATGGGTACTGCATTTTTCAGTTATTACTAATGCTGCATTGCCAGATCTTAGCTGGGAAAGATGCCAGCATGATACATTAAAATGCTTAAACAATTTTACACATACATACATACATACATACATACATACATACATACATACATACATACATACACACAGACACATGAAAAGCAATACAGGTTACTCTTTAGGTAATGTAGAGAAAAGCCAAGCAAAATGACACCTTTTATTGGCTAACTAAAAAGATTATAATATGCAAGCTTTTGAGGCAACTCAGGCCCCTTCTTCAGGCAAGATGTAAACATCTTGAGTTGCCTCAAAAGCTTGCATATTATAATCTTTTTAGTTAGCCAATAAAAGGTGTCATTTTGCTTGGCTTTTCTCTACATTCATAATGGTTAACACGATATAACACCCTAGTACTCTTTGTGTTGTGTTGAGATCAGTGGTCTGTCCAACCAGTTTAAATCAAGCACACATTGGGAATTAGCAAACTTCTCCAAACAATAAGGGGGCAAAGCAGAGCGCATTAAACCCAATCCAGCAATGCCGATCGATAGATCGATAGATAGATAGATACTTTATTAATCCCAAGGGGAAATTCACACAATAAGTGTGGCGATCTGTAATAAAATTGGTGTGATTCCATATTTAGTCTAACCAATTACTAGTCTAATCAACAGAAGTTTCTAAAGCAAAAACATTTATTAACATTTTTTCCTAAAACAATGGGTACCTCAGACAATGAAGCATTTGAAAGCAATGCAATTGAATTGTTCAATATAACACTAATTCTTTCCCAAAGATTAAAACAAAACAAAACTTTTTGAGGTACCACAAAGGTGGAAAGTGACTAAATCTGTTATTCACTTGTGTCTCACACTACAGATGTAACAAGTTCAGACAAAACCAAAAAAAGCTGAAGAAACCTCAGAATTTGTTATGTAAGAGGATTTTTACATTCCTGTGCAGACATATTCTTTTCCTTTATCTACTAATTATGACACTAAGCAGTGGCTGTTTTTGAAACATTACTGTTTCATTCTTACCATCTTTTTGATTTTCATCAGTAGTGATTTATTTGAATTCTTAGTATGACGTACTGTATGAACATGGGACTCAACCTGAATTTGATTGTTTTCAGTATATTCCATAAGCACTGTTTCTGCCTCATAGAGAAGCCTATGCAAATCATTTTCTAAATTCGTATTTATTCACACCATAATCTTCTTTTTATTTATTAATTTTTTAAATGTACTGTTTTCAATTTAAGACCTCAGGGAAGCCGTACATTGTCACAGAAACAATGAGTGCAAGTAACTTCTGGCTCCAAGGAGTTAACCTGTTTATCTCAGTACTTAATATAATTTTCTCAAACCTGCTTACAACAATTTAAGGTTGCGGAAGGCCATGGCCTATCCCAGCAGCACTGAGTACAAACAGGGAACCATCACAGAGCCAACTCATGCACAGACACACAAGAGGAACAATTTGGCATTGTCAGTAACCCTAATCTGCATGTCTTTGGGGATTTGTGAAAGAAAACCTAACAAAGGCAGTCATAAGGTTGGGATCCAAACCGGGGAGGCAGGATTAAAACAGCAACAGTAATCACAGTGCCACCATGCTGCCCAGTATCTAAACGTTTCTTATATAACACTGCAATTAATACTATTATAGCACTCACTTACTTTTAAAGCCCTCATCTTGGTGAGAGTGGAGCTGAAACATACAATACTTAAAAGATCAGGCCAACACGACCCCAGCACAACCCCAGTAATGATCTTCAATACCTTGAGAGGAATTACAACAACATTCGATTTTGTCTGTGGGTCTTTTCCATGTCTGGCCAAACATGCTAATACCCAGCAGCATCCAAAATCTTTCAGAAAGGGCATCTAAAACTGACTAGAAAATTGCTGATTTAAACAAACCCATTTTAATTTTTCAGATGTGCTATAAATACACATTAAGTGTGCTTATAGTTTTGAAACAGAAATGAAAAACTGCATTTGTATATTTGGGCCGAGCCAGTGATGTTGTCCACTGGCTGGGCACATTGTTGATGGTGTTAAAAAAAAGTCAATTGGCTCCAGGCAGAAGCCTTAATTTTTTTTTTTTTTTTTAAATTACACACACCTAATAAAGAAAGTGGTCATTCATTAATATTCACAACAGGAGAGATTCTTGAGTTTCTCAGTAGTGTGCTGTAGCCGAGGGGACACAGACTGAATTTGAATTGGAAGAGTGCAGGTATGTGCCTCTGCGGTGTTTTCAGACTCACGCAGTGCATGTGATTTTTTGCTCTTTACATTGCCCTTTTACTGTAGGTAGCACACCGTCCTTGACCACTCACTGTGGACACAAATGATGGAATTGTTTTGAGGCTTTGGCTGGCTTGCCTGTTTTAAAGAATTCCCTGAAGCCGCTCAATTGTGCAATGGAATGTCAGCTCACAAAGTGGGTGACTGATCCCCAGGCTAATGCAACTTGTCAGCAAAGTTACAGTATCACTCATTCACCATCCATTTCTTAGCCTTACTTATCCTTGGCAGGGTCACGGGGTGACAGGACCCTATCCTTGTGGCTTTATACTGCATTTTTGCATAAGCTATGCAGTGAGATTCGAGTGCCAGACAAGTGGTGGCGTGGTGGTGCTTGTTTGGTTTTGTGTGTAGTGCCTGAAGGGGGCCAGTACCAGTGGCGTGTGCAATGCTTCATGGAGATCTCCCCCCCTCCCTCCATACTATACTGTATACTAATATATACAGTCAAAGTAAAAAGTATGTGAACCCTTTGGAATTATCTGGTTTACTGCATGAATTGGTCATAAACAGTGATCTGATCTTCATCTAAGTCCCAGTTACCGATATACACAATGAGCTTAAGCCAATGACAAAAAAAAAATTCTACTCTTTCATGTCTTTATTTTCCAAACGCACTCAACGTTCACAGTGGTAGTGGAAAAAGTATGTGAACCTTGGGATTTAATAACTGGTTGACCCTCTTTTGGCTCCAATGACTTCAACCAGGCGCTTCCTGTAACTGCAGATCAGACCTGCACATCGTGCGGGGGAATTTTAGCCCAATCTTCGCTGCAGAACTGCCTTAACACTTCCATATTCTTTGGTTGTCTTCTGTGTATGGCTCTCTTCAAGTCATTCCACAACATCTCAATAGGACTGAGATCTGGGCTCTGACTGGGCCACTCCAAATGGCAGAGTTTGTTCTTCTGAAGTCATTGTGCTGTGGATTTGCTGCAATGTTTGGGGTCACTGTCCTGTTGCATCACCCAGCCTCTTCTGAGCTTAAGTTGACAGACAGACACCCTCACATTATCCTGGAGAATTTGTTGATAAACTTGTGAATTCATTTTATCCTCAATGATGGCAAGCTGTCAAGGCCCCGAAGCAGCAAAGCAGGCCCAAATTCATGATGTTCCCTCCACCATACTTTACTGTAGGGATGATGTTTTGATGTTGATATGCAGTGCCCTTTTTAGCCAAATGAAGTTCTGCTTGTTCCTCCCGAATAGTTTAATTTTGGTTTCATCACTCCACAAAACATTTTCCCTGTACCGTTGTCGAGTGTCCAAGTGCTCTTTCGCAAACTTCAGGCATTCAGCAATGTTCTTTATTGATAGCAGTGGCTTCCTTCTTGGTGTCCTGCCATAGACTCCTTTCTTGTTCAATGTTTTGCGTATAGTTGACTCATGAACAGAGATGTTAGCCAGTTCTAATGACTTCAAGTCCTTTGCTGTCACTATAGGGTTCTTCTTTACCTCATTGCTGATTTTGCATTGTGCTCTTGGGGTCATCTTGGCAGGGCACCCACTTCTAGGCAGAGTAGCCACAATACCAAATTGTCTCCATTTATAGACAACTTGCCTAACAGTAGATCGATCAATATCTAAAATCTTTGAGATGATTTTGTAACCCTTTCCAGCCTTATGTTGATTAACAATTCTCGATCGTAGCTCTTCAGACAGCTCTTTTGTGTGAGGCATGATTCTCATCTGGATATGCTTCTTGTCAAAAGCTCAAACTTTAGAGCACGGATGGCGAACTCCGGTCCTGGAGGGGCACAGTGGCTGCAGGTTTTCATTCTAACCATCTTCTTAATTAGTGACCAGTTTGTACTGCTAATTAACTTTGGTTCAGTTTTAATTAACTTGACTCAGGCCCCTTAGTTGTTTCTTTTTTCTTAATTAGCAGCCAAACAGTAATGAGATACAAAACGAGCCGCCACATGACCAGCTAACCTGCACCCATCACACAATATCTGAAAATAAAAAAAGGTGAAGGTCTCAGTAAGGTTGATCTCTCAGGTCACCAAAACATCTTGACGGTGTTCTTAGGAAAAACAGAAAATCAACAATTTTGGAAATGTCTGCTGTGGCAGAATGAGAGCAGCAACAAGCTGTGGAATTAAATAACGAGTTTAATTAACAGCAAGAATCGGCTTCTCATTAAGAACGTGATTGGAGTGAAATTGGTTGGAGTTTGAAGCCCCAATTTAGCTCGTCGTCTGTGGTCTTGTTCCATGTCTCATTTCTGTTTGGCTTTCATTTAATGAAGAAAAAAATCAATTTAGAACATTGAATCCTTAAAAACAGGGCTATTAAAACGAAGGGTCACTGATTAGGAAAAGGGTCAGAATGAAAACCGGCAGCCACTGCGGTCCTCCAGGCCCAGAGTTTGACACAACTGCTTTATAGTGTTTTTTTATCAATCAAAATAATTCGAGGCCACACCTCTGAACTCGTTTCATTAAATGGGCTCCAGGTGTGCTAAGTTCTGACTACACTGAGCTTTTTAAAAAGTCATTAGCTGAGGGTTCACTTATTTTTTTCCAACCTTCAGTTTCATAGTTTGAATGATTTATTCAATATGGTCAAAAATTCTCTGAAAATCTGTTTATGTTATAGTTATAGGAGACTGTGTTTGCTCATTACTGTGACTGACATGGAGATACAACCATGTTTTATATGGGAATTCGACATCAATATAGATAATTCCTAGGGGTTCACATACTTTTTACTTTGATCGTACGCTCTCTGACTTCCAAAGAGGAAGCCACACCTCACTCCATTGTGTAAAAGTGATAAATAATGAATTTATTAAAATAAAGTAATTAATGAAAATAATGAATGAATGAGGAACAAAACACTTACTAAACTCAGTACTGCCAGTAATTTGATTCTACTTAAAGCACTGCTTGTAGGCAAATAGGAATCTAATTGCATGGTGTACACAAGATAATAAATCTGAAATAAGCTGATCATACTGTGCAACAAAGCAGTGCCTTATATTTTTTTTAAAAAACACCAATGAAATTGCTCTTCTTTATGCATATCATACACTGCACGCTCATAATACCAGTCAATATTCTGCATTATGTGCTTTTTGCGGCATGTAGTTTGTAAATTTAACAAGAATAAGCAAAACCAAGCCACGATGAAACAGTGAGGTATGATTCTTTTTTATAACACCAAGTCACTTTTCTTTTGTTTAGAAGATGGTAGAATAACAACAATTGAGGATGGCATGTTAGAATGAGTAAAAGTAATCAGTAAATTCTAGATGTAATTTGAGTTTTGTGCCAATACAAAATTGTGATTTGTAGTAATGTTTAATGAACTTGGAACGAATCACCTTTGAATCATCATAATAACAATACCAAATACTGGTATGTGTGGTGAGTTACAGCAATCAGTGAGACAACGAAACTAACTCCTGCATCCTGCCTGTGCACCATTCTCTCCACCAAGTGTAGACACTTTCTGCACTACATGTTTGGAGCAGCTAATTACTCATAATCCACAAGCATCTCTCCAATCCCTACTGACGGCGATGGTATCAAAAATCGTCAATGTTTTGAAATGACAATGTCAACTTTTAAGACATTGCACAGCCCTATTGTGTATATCACAATCCCACCTGTATGTATATCATACAGAAGGCAAAGACCAAAAAATAAATATCAGGAGAACAAAATATATAGAGACAAATTTAAATTTAATTTAAAGGCTCAATGTATATCAAACAAGCACTTTGTATGTTACCATTAAATTTAAATGACAAATTATACAGACTCAATCAGACAAAAATGTAATTATTTGCTACATTTCTTATCTACATTCTGACTTTGCAGATTGTGAACAAATACACTGATTAAACAAGACAGTAGCAGCGTCACCTAAATTGCCTACCACTCCCAGCAACCCCAGCAATGATACACCACTGGGCAAACCCAGAAGGTTCAGGGGTTGCAAGGAAGAAGGATAATTAAGCAGTCTCTTTTAAGAAGGAGCCAAAACCACATAGAGAGTGCCGCGATTATCTGTCTGTACTTGTTTCTACACTTCACACGCTGTTGGATTACAACTACAACCACCATTGATTAAAGTTTCCATCTGGATGTATGAGCTGTTCTGTGCCTGCTTGTCTGAGAAGTGCTTCCAATGATGCCACATCTTTTCACTACATCTGGAACTTCGTAGGACAAAAGTTTACATTTCATTCAGAGGGCTATTTACAGGGATCTTCATTCCACACACCATAGTCATCGGCATCTGCTGTACTGGACTGTGTTTGGACTTTATCATTAGAGTTAATTGTTTACTGAGTAGTGTCTGTTGTTTTATTCAGTTTCATATATGTAAATAATTATCGTCGGCAGGGAATCAGGGAGAGCTTTTGTGTACATGTCGTTTGTTGAATAATTTTTTTGGCCTTCTTTAACTTCTTGAATATATACTTTATCTTTATTATTTATTGCATCATTGAGATGCTTATTATCTGTGTGTGTGTCAGATTAAGGCTGAGTGTGTTTATGGGGTACCCGTAATAAAATAAACAAATTACTGTCATAAGGCGGTGTGAATCTTAGCATCCTTATGACTGCTACAAGATATTTTAATTCAAAAGGGGAATTGGCCTTCAAAAAAAAATGCCTGAAATTACATGCAATAGTTGTGCCTTTAATTTCTTAGATAAATCTGAAGATTTTAAATGTCTGTAAAAAGATGCAGACAGTAGCATTAATATACTAAAATACTGTACTCCTTTGAACATGTGGCAATGGAAAACTGTAAAAGGATGATGGGGTGTGTGGCTTAGACCGATAAAATATAAATAAAAATTGATTTTTTTTAAAGTAACAGAAATTTACTGCAAAAGTACTACTTTCATTAGAAAGCAAATCCACAAAACAAATGTGCAGACAGTAATTATTATTACTACACAATTAAAACAGTTACTTCCTAAATAAATACAATACAAATATAAGGTAATGGCCAAGTACAGCACCAGATTTAGGCATTTAAAGGTAGGACAGATGTGGTGTACAAAGATTTTCTCTTCAGTTTCAAAACATGAATTAAATATTTTAACTCACGAAGGACGAAGGACTGCACAAGGTACAGAGTTCCCCAGGACATCTTTTGTGACTGCGCACACATAGCGTTCTTGCTTGGTGATAAGGCTAACTCTGTCAAGAGAGCTGTTGATCAGTGTGAACTTGACAGGAATCAAATCCGAGACTTTGATAGGCTTTCCAGACATTGGACAATAAACAGTTTTGTCCTGAAAACAGGAAAGAGAGAGATGGGGGGGACAAAAAAGTAATTCCATTTAAATCATTGACACAAACTGACTCTTTACAGTAGTAGATCATTCTGCTGTCTTGACTGTTACTTTTTTAAGAATGATCCAGATGAGCCAGGAGCAGTTAATGAGCAGCAGACAAGACCTACAACAACAGCACAATATGCTAAAAAGACAACACAACAAGAAGATCAACTCACTGGCTTCTTCAAAGCTGCCTTTTTAGCCTCAGGTGTTAAGGAAGGAATCCAGAAGCTGGGCAGCTTGGAGTCCTTTTGTTCAGGTTCAGCTTCACTAGAGGAAGAAATTGATTTTGACTGCTCACCTATTAAACAGAAGATTGAAATATCTTAAAAAAAAAACCACTGAAACAAAAAAAAAAAAGAAAAAAATTGCAATGTGATATTAGATTTTGTGTGAAAATTATATGCACGGTCTATACTATTTATGACATGCTCACTGAAGATAAACAGGGAAGCTGGCAAGAATAAATGAGGGAGATCAAGAAAATATGGTTATTTAAAAGAAAGCAAATACTAAATACAGTTTCAAAATTGTTTGGAAGACTTCAAAATAGTTTAATACTTGGAAATAAATCTGATTGTCACTGTCTAAAAATGATAAAAATTAACACAGTCTGTGCAAATCATTGAACATATTACAGGGCAGTAATGAGTTTAACTGCTGGAACAGTAGAGACAAGCAAATATTTCAAACATATTGTTCAAGGATGAAAAAGTTCAGACAAAGACAGCAATAATGGGTTCAATATTTTGTAAGAGTCAATCTATACATTTCATGGATGCAAAGAAATTCCCATCCTAACCAATGAGCCCCTTTTCTTAGTTTCTGCTTTCACAAATGTTGCCGGTAAGGGTGCCATTTTTCAAAGTTTATCTAATGAAACGTATATTGCACTGATGCTTATGATCCCTCCAAAATTGTAAGCACACAACCACAGCCCTAATTATTTAAACTAAGCTCTGCAGATGTAGCCTTCTGGTTAATTTATTTTTAAAGTAAACCATCTAATGAAACATTATCTGAACGTCTTGATTCCGTACTTTTGAAATGTCGGATCAAAACTGCTTTTTATAATATTACTTAAATATTTTTTGTCCATTGATTTTTCCATAAATAGCTGCATTTACTATATTTTTCTAGTATAAAAAGTTAACTTTAAAAGAAATAAATATACCCCTTTGATTTCATATGCAATGAAAATATGTAATAATTTTTTTGAATAACCTACCACAACCAGTGTCTATAATATGCAGGCAATTGAAAGCAAAGCTCAAATTAACAATGGATTCTGGAAAAGAATTATCAAAACTACATTCAGTAATTTGACTTAAATTCATCACATGCTATTTTGCATGCTAAATGCATCTAACCTGTTCCTTAAGATGTTCATATAACAGCCCAAATGTAACCATATAGCATCCAGGGAGTGTTTAAATGTTGCTAAAAGTGTAGTGGTATACAGTGCAACGTCTATGTTTATTTCCTAAATACTGTGATTCATTATACAGTATGTTGGTTTGTGAGGTTGCTCGAGTGCTGTTCAATGCTCAAAACAGTGAGGACAGGAAGTTAACCAAAAACGAAACAGAAACACAATTTGCAAATAAAAGTGTTTCAGCACTATTGCCAAACTGAACATGTTTTTATTTTCAAGAATCAATTTAAAAAGCTATTAAAATACAGAAGTTGCAATGCCTTTAAAACACTCTCTAATAGCATCCTTATATGCATCTTTTGCACACTTGTCATCCATTCCCTATAGGCAGTGATGTTGGAGTAGAAAATAGTTTTGATCCGTGTCTTCAATGAACATTGTGGCCCTAGGGTATTTTCTTCTGCAATACTGCTTTTCACCTTTGTGAAAACCTAATTATTAACAATTTGTCCCTGAGGTGAACTTTGAGGAATGAAACTGCAAGAAATGAATCTGTTCTAATTTTCTGTGTGGGTGCTCACAGCACTGGTATTTTACTAGTAGAAAACAGTCAATTAACGGGCGAGTCTTAAGTAGGAATACACTTTCCTAATATTGTACACTCAGCTGATACTTCTGTTTATTATTAAGGTTTTTTATTTGGTCAAAAGTAGTAAACATTGCCACTAACTCTCTGTCAGCAGTATGTCTTTACAACAATTACAGTATCAAACACCATAGACTATTTCTTTTTGAAGCAAATAGGTACAGTATTTGGGACATCCATCCTCCATCTGCACACATTTTGTACAATTCAGGTTTTCGTGACAGGAGCCTACCAGTATCAGGCACAAAGCAGGAAACAACCCTGCCCAAGGTGTCAATTCACTGTAGTGCCACTGACAGCAACTGACAGATTAATCTGTGTGTAGCTAATGACCATTCAAAATGCTAACAATGTTGTGCAAATAACTGTACTGTACATGATAACTATAAAACTGGCATATATAACTACAATAAGTGTCTTTGAAAATTGAGGTGTGCATATATCATCCAGCTAATGATATGGAGAAAGTATGCCGGAAAGAATAAGCCCAAATCACTCTGAACGGTGTGCATATCCAGAACTTATTACACTAAAAGACTTAAAGCTGCTAAAGCTGTTACAGTTTGTATAAGTATTAAACCCCACAGTTCCCTTTTTTCTTTATAATTTTTTTAAACATAAAACAATATCACTTAAAAAAAAAAACACAGGTTCATAGGATCAATATTGTTAGTACTTTGAAAGAAAAATAGTATAGAAGAAATTTTCAGTGTAGAATTTGATAGTGAGTAAAATGAGAGAAATGGTCAAGAGTCAGATAACTTTTACAAGGTCCTGCATACATGCTTCACATTGTGCCCATAAAGAAGTGTTATTAATTACACATATGCACATACCAGAAAAAGGATTCAGTGGTTTTGAGATAATACTGCTCTCTTTTTTCAAGAAGTTCTTAACTTTTGACTCTTCTGCTGCTTGCTGCAAGACCTTCTGCTCAGCATTCTGTTCCTTCTTCTGTTTTTCATATGCCTAAAAAAGACACAGAAATACATAAACAACACTATTATAATACAATGAAAACAACCCATAAGAAAAATGGCATACCTTCATCTTTCTTGATATTTCAAGTTTCTGATGAAGAATATATTCCAGGATTGCTTCCCTTTCAAAAAGAAAGCCATCTGGACTGCAGGAAAACAAAGGCATGTGATGAAAAGGAAAAAAAGGATCCCCTTATAAAGTATGCACACTGAGCAAACCTGCAGGTCTAGTATCAGAGGCAGTATTATTTCTTAAAGTTCTACAGAATCAAATAGGGAGGGAGATAACAGTTTTCCTTTTAATAACAAAAATGATATCAAAGTTACGTACACTCATGATAAATGTCTGCATGTCTAAGTATTATTGTCTAAACATTTATCAAAATATTTTACAACAGTTTAATTTTAGAAGACTATAGATAATAAATGTAAATGCAAGTGTTATGTGGTGTAAATTATGTTTGGCAATACTGTACTACAATATGGTCTATTAGAAAAAGAAGGCGGTCAATAAAACAGATGAACGTCTTCCAATTAACCAAAGGTTCAGTTGATAACTGTAGCTTAATCTGGAACAGAGTTAAAGGAATTATTTACAGTTTCACTACTGTATTCTCTTCTCGCCAAGCCCACTAAACTAGAAGTGAATTAGCATCTGAGTTGTTCCTCTTGAAAAAATTGCCCACATCAGTGAATAAAGAACATAAGCTACAAATTGGTAATGTCAGAACGGAGCATGACACTACTGATTCAGAGGTCAGAATTTCAAAGTCACTATGATAGAGCCCATACTAATGTACCACTAGCTAAATGCAGCAAATTACTTCCATCAAGACTCTGGAAATGACTGTTATGTCTCAATTCCTGTCATTAGAACGAAATCAGGCCTAACATCTACTGTCCACCCCCAAACAATTAACAGAGAATTCCATGATTCTTCCACAAAATTATTTTCTGGAGCTTGAAATAACTTTCAAATTGATACAGAACATTTCTTGTGGGTCTGCTCCTTTCACCCCTTTGGTTTATGAGACATTCCCTTAGATGGCCTCATCACCTTCTTAAACTTAATTTTTGCGAGAAAGGATCCATGTTTAGGCAGACTGCTATCTGAGATTGCATTGGCAGCAATCACCTATATCCCTCTTTAACATGGCTAAGTAAGCCACATCTTCTAGTCATCTAAATCCAAGAGTCCATATGGTGGTCATTATGCAGAAAAAAATGTCCATAATCTAAAACCATGTCAATGTTTCATTCCTCTCTCAATCACAAGCACAGGGAAAAAACCTGTCCTTCGCTTGCTGGTGACAGAAAGCAGTTTATAAATTAATTCATCATGACCAAACTGGCTTAATTTGCTACTGACTAGCTTTTTTAAGACCAGTTTTTTCCTAGTTTTAAGATATTTTTTACTTTCAGTTTGTAATTAGTTTTTATTTTTTTTAATTTTTATTCACTTTTAGTTTTTCACCATTTTATAATTTTAGCATTTATTTATCATTCTTTTTCCCCAATTATTTAGTTTTAGTTGTTAAGCAATTAACTTTGTTTTTGTTATATTTTATTAGTTTTTTATTACACACCTAAAATGTCCATTTGGACACAGTTTTCTTTATCGTTGTCAAACTGTATATCATTCATGTTGTACCTGTCAACTTAATACATACCATTTTAATGTCTTTGACAGAACTTAATTTTCTCATGATAATGTGACAGTTCAAGGCTTCCTGTATTATCAAATAATGAAAGAATTAAATAACAAGTATACCTAATGTCATATTACCTCAATCTGCAATAAATTTAAGCAAAGGGTTATTTAATTTCTTTCTCCCTGTGTCATTCCACTTTAATACATAAATACACTTTATTTATAGCCTTTAATATTGTGAATTCTTTATATTTGTGGATTTCTTGAGTTAATACCAATGTTTGGTGAGAATTTCATGTAAATAGCCTTATTGGAAATATATTTACTGAAAAAAATGTTGACGTGTTAAATACTTGTTTCCCCCACTGTACATGTGACATCAGCTTGGATGTTAGCACTGACTGCAAACTAAGCATCTGCTTAATTGGCCACTGCAAAACGTTAAATGGATGAAATCCCTACCTTTTTTGGCATATAAAAATACAATTTTTTCCAGTCTAAATACTGACTGAATTTAAAATATGAAGTGGCTACTGAAACTTACAGTTCTAATTTTAAAACTATTTAGTAGCATTTTCCAAATTAAAATGTTTCATGTTTTAATTTAAGTTTCTTTCATTCAAAGTTGCCTGCCATTCATTGTCAACGTGGCTTCTGTGACTGATGGTCAGTTGTGGCCAGTGAAATCTACAGAATACGTCATTGACAAGCGATAAAGCTTTGGTATTTGCCATCATTTCTAGACAAGAAAGCTGACTGATGGATGAACAGACCAATAAAATCTGGACACCAGCAGCAAGGAGTATTTGCACATGTGCACAAATCAATGCACGCTCCTAACAACATTTAGGTCTGCATGGTTTTAAATAATATATAATAAATATACCAGCAACTGCACAGTCATATGTACACTATGCACAAAAGCTAGTGTGGTGAAAATCAAAATTAAAATTACAAAAACTAGTTTTGTTTTCATTTATATTTTCTAATTTTGCTTAACTCTAGTTGTTAAGACAGTTTTTCATTTTTATTTTAGTATTAGTTAACAAAATGATTATTTTTTCACTAATGACATACAGTGCCCTCCACAATTATTGGCACCCCTGGTTAAGATATGTTCTTAGGCTTGTAATAAATTCTTTTTTTTTTCCAAACAAATATAGGCTCACAACACAAAAAAGAGAAAAATCCAACCTCTAATTGGAGTACATTTATTTATTGGGAAAAAAATCCCACATTAAGAAATACATTTTTTACATGAAATCATGTGTGCCACTTATTGCCACCCCGAACAATTCCTATAAAATAAATGTAATTGAAGCATTTTTGTAATTTCTAGTTTAGTTTTTAAAGTTGATCAATGTAAATTGGACCTTTTAATTAGTAATTAATGACTTCCTGTGTCCCTGGGGAATAAATATGATGTGACACAGAGTCCTATTGCTCTTGGCCACTCTTCAACATGGGAAAGACAAGAGAATGTGCTGTTCAAGTAAGGCAGATGTGTGTCGACCTTCATAAGTCAGGTAATGGCTACAAGAAAATAGCTCCTCGCCTAAACCTGCCTGTATCTACAGTCAGAAGAATAATAAAGAAGAGAAAAACAACAGGATCAGTGACAGACAAGGCTGGACGAGGACTGTAAGAGAATTAAAAAATTCTCCAAAGCTCACTGTTCGAGAACTGCACGAAAGAGTGGTATCTTGGGGTCACAAAGTCTCCATGACAACCATAAGACACTATCTCCATGCCGACAAGCTATTTGGGAGACATGCAAGGAAAAAGCCTTTTCTCACCTACAATCACAAACATAAATGTCTGGAGTTTGCAAAGTGGTACTGGGGCTTCAACTGGAATCGTGTGCTTTGTTTGGTCAGATGAGACTAAAATTGAGCTTTATGGCAACAAACTGTCTAAGTGGGTTTGGTGTGAATCCAAGAATCAGTATACGGGAAAGCACTGTACTTTAATTAAAGGTTGGATTTTTCTCTTTTTTGAGTTGTGAGAATTTATTAGAAGCCTAAGAACATATCTTAACCAGGGGTGCCAATAATTGTGGAGGGCACTATATTTAGTTTTAGTTTTCATTAACGGAAATAACATTGCTTTAGACAACGTTCAGAAACTTCTCCATTATATTAATTCTACTTCAGTCCTCTTTTCCCTTGATCAAGAAAAACTTTGATTGCATGAACTGGAGTCGCATGTGGACGGTAACAGAAAGAATAGGAATCAATGCAGGATATAGAAACTTAGTTAAAATATTATATTCATCCCTTTATGTAGTCGTTCTGATAAATTTCTGTATCAGTTATCCTTTTCCCCTCAAATAGCAGGTAAACAAAACTGTCTACTTAGCCCACCTTATCAGTCTACACCTTGAATCACTGGCTACAGTATCCTGCAACTGGAAAGTTCCTAAGCTAGTTATGCCCGATAACTACCAGTAGTTATCTTAATTTTACAATATGCTACAATGGAGCTATGTTAGGCCACCACAGTTTCCACCAAGGCCAAATGGGGACTAGTCCAATTCAGTTAAGTGATTTAAAACATAAATGTGTGCAACCCTTTCTACTTCTTCTACTCCGCTTTATCCCCTGAAGATTTCTCATTCCCTGGAAGAAGTGGCACAGTCAGGGCACTGTTTTCTTTCTTTGGTAAATACTTAGTCACTCTGTGCTTTGTTCTCCTACTCAGGATGGAATGCATAGATGCTAGTTGTGTGTCTGGAGTTTGTTAATATACTGGAATGTTCTGTTCATGCTGAATTTTCAGTAAGCAATTGGTCACAAAACAAAAAAATGATAAGATGTTAGGGTATTTTCCTTCTCTACAACAAATATGTAATAAGCTTCAGAGCAATTATTCCAAATTTTGGGAAAGCACTTGAGCAAGTATTATAAAACAACAAATGCCAAATGTGTATTACATGAAACATTTAATATGAGTAGCCATTATAGGACGAATAACTGCATAATCATTATAAAGTTTAAATGAAAACAATTCACTCTTTCTGCAAGCAAGAGCTTTAATCAACTTTTCTTCTTAATGTGTCAATCAATAGGTTACACATTTTGCAATTCACCGTGTGCTCCAGCCTATGTAAATGGTTTATTTCTTAACAAGATAAATGATAAATTGTAGTAAAATCTGCAGTTTGATTCAGACTCCTACAGCCTACACAAACCTATACACCACTCTTTTTTGGAAATGAGTAAGCTGTAGTTTTAACAGCTTAGAAAAAGTATACATGACGAAAGCATAGTGTGCTTAAGGGCCGTGCAAGCACTATGGCCCTCAATAGACAACCTTCTCAATCCATTTAAAGATTGCAAGGACCAAAGACTATCTCACCAAGATTGGACAAAAGACTGAAAACAGGCATCTAATCCATAACAAAGTCTATTCTCACTCACACACACATAAACACACACCATATTTACACACAGTGACAATTTGGAATTTCCAATTAATATAACCTTAATTTATTATTATTATTTTTAAACCAATAACTATTATATTTAATTCTCTTGTGGCTTGAGCATATCTGTCCGTAGTAATTTCCATGAAATTGGACTTGAAAAGCTATTCAGTTATGACAAATGTTAGAGAATAACAGAAGTGAAAGGCAAACTTTTTTTACAGCAACTGATTATTATAGATATCAGATTAATGTGGTACTCTGATGGTAAATTATAAAGTGACCAGATTTTCAAAGTCCAAAGCCAGTACACTTGTGTAGCATGTATACCAACACATAAAGCCCATCCTCACTTGCTCAACACCCACTTAATTCAATTAACACCAGTGAGGGCACAGGGGAAAAAAAAAAACACTTTCACAAATGAAACACATATGATTCCACATTATGCTTAAAAGTGGAAACAAGTAAATGGCAAGTTCAAATGCTCAACTCAAAACTCATCTGTTCAGGAAGGCTTTTAGCTCTGCCTGACTTTATTACCCTTCTTTCAGTTTACCTCTATGTCAAGATGCTCATGTAACCTGTATGTTTATGCTAGATCATCAATTATGATGTCTTTTAGGCTTTTCTCTGAATTTACTATCTTACTCTTCTTTATTTATTTATCTGGTTTAGTACAATGATATATACTGTATACCCTGCCGTTCTTTCTTAAACTCTGTGAAGTGCCTTGAGCATGGGAAGGGTGCTATATAAATAAAATGCATCATTATTATTATTACTACTATCTGGTTTTGTCTGCTTTTTGATGATGATCAAATTTAACACAAGTTCTTAATCAAACATTCCCCATTGTAGTTTTGACTGCACTATTGTATATCCTTCACACCGAACTGGAAGCTGGTCTATGAGAGGAGTCCCTTTTGGAGCTTCATATTTGCATTTCTAAATAAACTGCTCAAAACAATTAAAGGAACACTTTAAAAACACATCAGATCTCAATGGGAAAAAAAAAAAAAAAACTCATGTTGGATATCTGTACTGATATGGACTGGGTAATGTGTTAGGAACGAAAGGATACCACATCATTTGATGGAAATGAAAATTATCAACCTACAGAGAGCTGAATTCAAAGACACCCCAAAAATCAAAGTGAAAAAATGATGCGGCAGTCTAGTCCATTTTGCTGAAATTTTATTGCAGCAACTGAAAATTGTACTCAGTAGTCTGTATGGCCCCCAGATGCTTGTGTGCATGCCTGACAACATCGGGGCATGGTCCAAATGAGACGACGGATGCTGTCCTGGGGGATCTCCTCCCAGATCTGGACCAGGGCATCACTGAGTTCCTGGACAGTCTGAAGAGCAACCTGGCAGCGTCAGATGGACCAAAACATAATGTCCCAGAGGTGTTCTATTGGATTTAGGTCAGACGAGCGTGAGGGCCAGTCAATGGTATCAATTCCTTCATCCTCCAGGAACTGCCTGCATACTCTCGCCACCGGAGGAAACCAGGTCCCTCTGCACCAGCATAGGGTCTGAAAATGGGTAAAAGGACTACCTAATGGCAGTCAAGGAGCTATTGTCTAGCCTGTAGAGATCTGTGCTTTCCTCTATGGATATGCCTCCCTAGACCATCACTGACCCACCACCAAATCGGTCATGCTGAATGATGTTACAGGCAGCATAACATTCTTCATGGGTTCTCCAGACCCTTTCACATCTGTCATATGTGCTCAGGGTGAACCTGCTCTCAACTGTGATAAACACAGGGCGCCAGTGGTGGACCTGCCAATTCTGGCATTCCATGGCAAATGCCAATCGAGCTCCACAGTGCTGGGCAGTGAACACAGGGCCCACTAGAAAACGTCAGGCCCCCCTCATGAAGTCTATTTCAGATTATTTGGTCAGAGACATTCACACCAGTGGCCTGTTGGAGGCCATTTTGTAGGGCTCTGGCAGTGCTCATCGTGTTCCTTCTTACCTAAAGAAGCAGAGACCGGTCCTGCTGATGGGTTAAGGACCTTCTATGGCTCTGTCCAGCTCTCCTAGAGTAACTGCCTATCTCCTGCAATCTCCTCCATGCCCTCGAGATTGTGCTGGGAGACACAGCAAACCTTCTGGCAATGGCCATCCTGGAGAAGATGGACTACCTGTGCAACCTCTGTAGGGTCCAGGTATCGCCTCATGCTACCAGAAATGACACTGATCCTAGCTAAATGCAAAACAAGTGAAAAACAGTCAGAAAAGATGAGGAGGGAAAAATGTCAGAGGTCTCCACCAGTTAAACCATTCCTGTTTTGGGGGTCGTCTCATTGTTGCCCCTCTAGTGCACCTGTCATTAATTTCATTAACACCAAAGCAGCGGAAACTGATTAACAACCCCCTCTGCTACTTAACTGACCAGATCAATATCCTATGGTTTTACTGACTTGATACTATACTCTCATTAAAAAGTGTTCCTTTAATTTTTTTGAGCAGTATATATTCTAAGGATGATCCTTTCGGTGGAGTGATGTTTAATTAGATGGGCAGCCTTTTTAAAAATCGCAACATTTTCATGTCCTTCAACTATTTATCAGGATGTATGGCCTGAAATCAGCACACACTCTGTCACATGGACCTCTTGCCACACTATTAAACGATAGTGACCATGAAATAGTAAATAATCATTCTGACCCTCTCTATTATAACATGCAGATAATGGAGCTATAAGCTTGATTTACTGCAAGGTAAATACTACTAACTAAATACTTATTTGCTCTGTATGCAGCAATGGCTTACATACCACAGGGTACTTCATTCATATCTAGATAACTCTTTGGTCTCCTCGTTTGCATGTTATACTTCTACAGTTAATAAGATCATTTAATTTACCTGTAATGACATTAAAGCATCGGGAGGAGACAGATGCCTGCAGAGGTTTCTCCACACACTCAGCTGGAGTCACCAATAGAGGACTGCCATTCCTGCACGTGCAATCAACCAGTGACAGTGACTTCCTACCCCACAGACAGAGTCTGCTGGTTTTCCATTAACTTGAATTGGGGATCTGCTTTATTGTCAGTGGCGTCTATCAGAGTTGAAAAAGAGGAGAATCTACAAAATATACAAGTTGGTATATCTGCCATTAAGGTAAAATTGAAACAGTAAAGAGTCTGTTTAAAAACAGACGGCTTTGAAAATTACTGAGTTCACAAATTCACCAATGCTTTTCAACAGGAGATTTTGGAATTTTAAAACTATGTACACTGCAATCTGTTCAAGATATCTCTATGAAAATGGAACTGTCTTGTCAAATTTCTTTGAATAATTCTTCTTTCAGCTGCTCTGCTGTTAGGGGTTGCCACAGCGGATTATCTTTTTCCATATCTTCCTGTCCTTGCTCTGTTACACCCATTACCCGCAGGTCCTCTCTCACCACATCCATAAACCTTCTCTTAGGCCTTCCTCTTTTCCTCTTACCTGGCAGCTCCATCCTTAGTATCCTTTTCTGAATATATTCAGCATTCCTCTTCTGCGCATGTCCAAACCAACATAATCTCTCCTCCCCGAGTTTGTCTCCAAACTGTTCAACCTGAGCTGACCCTCTAATGTACTCATTTCTGATCCTGTCCATCCCTGTCACACCCAATGCAAATCTTAACATCATTTACTCTACCACCTCCAGCTCTGTCTCCTGTTTTTTCCTCTGTTGGTGAAAAAAATAGCTGTTTCATATAGACAGACAAACAGATATGGCTATCACAATAGGCGCTTCACACATTATATGCAAACGCACCTAGAAAATTACACCTTGCAGAATCTTCCTTATATTATTCAGTTTCCACTTCTTAATATACAAGAAATCAGCCTCTAATCTGCAATGTCGGAAGCCTGACATGCTAATCCTAAATACAATGACAATTGTAATTATTCATTCCATGCTGCTAACATATAGTCAAATATTAAACAAATGTCTTCAAATTTTTATACCAGATATGTCAGCAACACTTGACTGTTTAATAAGGCGTTTTATAAATTGTTTTTTTAATTTAATAATGAGGACATATTTATTTAGCTAATATGATTTAAGTAAACTTGTTTCCTAGGGATTAATGTAAGTGTAATAACAATGAAGCTGCATTTATGGGCCTATCATTTGTAAGATGCTTTTGTTAAAATCATTTGACAAAGGTATATCATACTCACGTGACAACAGGATCTCGACAAGGCTGCAGAGACAAGGAACAGCAGTCAAAGTCTTTAATAGCATCTTTCCCTAGACGGACACTTTGAGTTCCATAGCCAGAGGCAGCTGGTAAACAGACAAGTCAGGAATTTACAATTACAAAATGAAAAGCTGCTACTGTTTTACACTAGTTTTGAACATCATTTCAGTGAATTTCTTCAAAGCAAAACATGAACTTTGGGAAACAAAACGCAGGCTTTAATAACTAAATCTCAAATTGTAAAGTTTTTTTCTGTCAAGTTAGTATTTTCTGCATTTACTCCTCATAAACATTTCAAGCATACCTTTTTGCATAAGCACAATTTTTTTAAAAGATATATAAATAAAAATCACACAGTAATCTCAAAACCAAAAAAAGCTGCTAGCTAAAAGGATTTTTAAAACTTCACCAAAAGACAACTATGCTAAAAATGCTCCATGAATTCTGTTGTCATTTATTGAAGAAAATAGCTGTCTGGTTCTTACTAATAGCAAACACACAGCAAGACATGTCATTGCAATAAATGCTCTTCATCAATTAAATAAGTCTTGAATTTTACATTTGTGGGTATGTATCATGCAAAATACTGAAAAACAAAACTGACACTTATGACAGAAAAATTCAAAACCACCATATTGCTAAGCTAAGCTAAGCTAAGCAAAATGAGTTTGTGTTAACAGAAATTGAGTATAATTAACAGCAGGTTCATTTAAAAAACAAAAAAAAACAAAACCACACAACTATCAATATTCACCGATACCAGAAATTGGCAAAGATGCAAACGTCTCAGTAGCCAACATCTGGGAGGTCCTTAAGACACATGATGTCCAGGTGTCTGACATGGGAGAAGTGTAAGACATCTCGGGAGTTCAGGCTGTCATCAAGCAAGCAATTGCGAGAACAATTTACACTGTGTTTGTTCCAACGCTTGCACTCTCCTCAAGGTAGATCAATTTAGATGTATCATGTATGATATGGACTACCTCCAGGACAGGAAGAGCGAATTAAAGACACACTAAAGTGGAAGACCAGAAACTTGACATTCTGGTGAGTTCAGAGACTGACGGGATCACCAGAACAGTTGACTTTGTTCTATCCAGGAAAGTGACTGCATTTGTCCACATCATTAAGATTCTTTCTATTCAATGTGTCACTCTCACACTCATACTGACAAAAGGTTCTCATCATCATTGACAAGCAGCAAGACAGCAGGACTAGACAATATTACCATTGACATCCTGAAGACTGGTGATTCCATCCAACATCCCTGCGGGCACACCGGTTCACCCAGTGCATTGACAAAGGGAAGATACTTAATCAGTGAAGGACCACAACCACCATGCTCATCTTCAAAAAGGGCAAGAAGGAACTCAAAACTATTGTCTTGTCTCCTCCCCTTCCTGTTATTTACAAGATTTTCACTAAGTTGATTCTCAACCACATTCAGACATGTCTGGATGAAGAACAATCTGTTAAACAAGCAGGTTTTCTCACAAACGTCTGTGCTGACCACATCCAGACAGTGAAGTCTGATTGAGACCAGTCATGAGAACTGACTTCCATGGATATTTATTAACTTTGAGAGCGCTTTTAACAGCTGTCCACATCTGTATCCTAGTGGAGTGTTACTGTAATAACAGAAATACAATCCAGCTGTTCAACCAACCTGACACAAACCAATCAAGATGGGATTATGCAAGTGGGATACCATTAGCCTCCAACTCTTCTCAGCATGCTTGGAAGGCTTCATCAAGGAGCTCGACTGGGTTGAATTCACAATCAATATCAATGAGCTGAAGCTGAACCATCTACATTTCGCTGACAACATTGACTGTTTCATCAGGATGTCCAAAGAGATCTCAACAATACTCTCCCAGCTCAGCCAGGGAAGCTCCGTTTGAGAAAAGCATACCTATTCCAAAATACAAACTATGAGGAACTGTTTGCCTATACAAATCCAGTGACACTTGACAACAACAACACTGAAGAATGCATCTGCCTGGAACAAAGCTTCATGATGCTCAACAATTACAATGGAGAGATCAATAGGGGCTTGGGCATCCTTCGCCAACATCAAGGACTTCCAGAAGAAGACGAAGACACCAAACTACTGGGGAATATCCTCAACACCACCACACACTCTGGGCTATGCTAAATGAGTGATATCTGTGCATGGACCAAGGCGTAGTTCAAGAGGCTACACACCATACACTGTAACACACCATCAGATGGCAGTGTACAGAAGGTCTGGCAGACCCCATTACCTATGGAAAGAATCAGAAGCACTGATGGGCTAGCCAAGTCTTGCACGGCATCAAAAATAGATGGTCCCAGGCAATTGTAAAATGGCTACGCTGCAACATTAACAGAGGAATGCCTGAAACCACTTCTGGAAGAAGCTAAAAACCCACCCATCCAAAGCCTGCTACTAGGACTGCAGCACATTGGAAGAATTTCAGTAGCAATAGAAGAGGGTTCCAGAACACATACAGTATTTTCAAGCTGAGTATTAAAAAAAAAATCCTGTGTTTATTAGTTATCCTACTAGGTCTTTCGTACTGTCTTGGGGAATACCACAGTGCGCGGCATTGTGTTCCTGACTCAACAATCTGGGTTTCTGTACTCTTTCTATGATGTCTAACATGTCCTTCCTATGACCCATAATATCCCAGGAATAAATTGTCAACCAAGTAATACTGCATAAAGATATAAAATTGTATTTTACTAACAAATAAGTCTGAATGGATGGGCATATAGTTTAAGATCATGCAAAGCATTTATTTCTATGTTAAAACCTGAATATGTTTAATCATTTATTTGAAAGGAACTAATAAGCTAATTCTAACCAGCGCATTAACTGACAAATTATTTATAATAAAATAAGCTAAATAATACAAGAGAAAGCAATTTCTTGAAGGATTACTTTACATGGTAATATAAAAAGTTACTATTGTGAGCCTAGTAAAACTTACCTGTGGTTTAGCTTTACCCAACAATGTCTAAAAATATTGCACAAAATGCAGTGCAAGAAATTATTTTGTATTGGTTATGTCAGTTAGGAGTTCATTTAATAAGAAGAAATAACATTACAAACATACTTAGAACAAATACTTAAAAAGCAAACAAAAAGTAAAAACCATTGATGACACCTTACAAGCGTTTGAAATAACCCACGTCTGGCTTGTTATGGTGCAATCCTGCAGTGCTCTTTTGTGCAGGATCCCTATATGATTACATGGAGACTTGTTGTGAATCTATAATAATAAGGGCTTTATACAGTATGTATTGCGATGTTTTGCCAAAAAATAAAAAAATGAGATTACAATGGCTTAATTATTATGGGATGAACACGAAATGTACTGATACTGACAAGACCAAAGCTATGATACAATTCTGATTTATTTAAATATATACAAAGCAATGTTGAAATGTGTTCTTTAGATGTATGCATACATCTTTGATAAAAAACATGCAAAAAAATAAACTAACCATCACACTGACATTCTACCCATCACACTGACATTTCTATATTGATCACCATGCCTATTCAACAACAAATTACATTAAAAAATGACCCCACAAAACATATAATGTAAACATTTTCTTTTTAACGTGGCAGTACATAGACTCAGCTCTGTTGTCCCAATGGAATCAAATAAATAACCATGTTATATTTCAATTTATTTGTCAGTGTTAGTAAATATCTGAGAAGCACTGGTGCTATAAACCATCTATTCTGAAATTACAACGAGTCAGAGCCATTAAGGACATTTTTCATGAAATACATATTTATCTTTCTACGATATTTCCCTGCTACTGTTACAAAATAAATCACCTAAATAAGAATAAATGTGCCTTCCCAGCTTCTGGCCTCGCTTCTTGTCCCACAGAACAGAAAATACAAAGAAAAAGGACTGTTGACGATATCACTGGGCAATATAAAGCAGAGGGAACAGGACGTTATGGCTTGCTTCGCAGTACATAAAACACAAGACAAGAGAGTCATCAAAGCCAGGGAGAGATTTTACTGTTAGAAATGCACCACCGCAAACCACCTGTCAATAACTGCTTGGCCACACTCACCTGTGTCTTTCTTCTTTTCATGGTAGGTGTAAACAGCTCCTGCTGTGCAGTTTTTTCCATGTCGTGTCATTGCTTACTATTGTAGAAGAGAAATATAATTATATACATTTATTTAAAACTTCTGTATAAGTTTAAACACATTTTGTAAATGAAGGTCTCCAGACAATGATATTACTTTCATTTATGATCGCTATAACAAAGTCACGTTGCCCTGCTACACTGTACTGTATATGATGTGAAGGTGACTATGTATTAATAGCATCTTTAAATTTTTATAGTAGCATCTGCTGCTGCTGCTTTTAAATTACATTTACAGTTGCCTCATCATGCTCCATGAACGAACAAATAATAAGATCTTATTACTATTCTCCAACATAAAAACATTTCTTTACAGAAATCACTTCTCATAAATGGGTCTAGAGTTCAATAGTAATTTCAAGGTAAAGGAAAAAAGTGCAGTTTATTTATTCATGCATTTTCCTTGTTGTCTTACACTCAAATTTTAATTTATTTGTGTGTCAGAACAGAAATTCCCACAATAGTAACATGCTTTCATTTATGAAATGTCCATTCCATAATTTTGCCCACAATAGACCCAAAGCAACACGTGCTGACAAGAACTTGGACAACACATTTACTCATAAATAAATGACCATGGTTTGCAGGTAAAATGGTTAATCTCTGACTTTTAAACATTTTGGTTTTATTGTAATGGTAAGGCAACAGTTTTCTTAAATCACAAAAAAGCATATTTATTTATAACAAATTTGAGCTGTTAGCCAGCATTTAGATTTAGAAAAAAAAACAAACAATACTAAGCGTTATGGAGGAAGGTAGTTAATGAACTACAGTTTTATTAAAAAATGATGAGCAGTTCACAGGATTGTAAATAGTAAACTATTTCCACAGATATAGCATGTACAGATTTTAAATGTAACCATTTACTTTAACCACTTTACGCAAAATCAGATCAAGAAATGAAAATGGACTTAGCATATACTCTTTATTTCATATGAATAACATTAGAAAATTCACTAGAACAGGCAATTCATTCCAAAAAAGCCTTCCTAATTCAACCTAATTTTTCCAAAATAATATCAAATCAAGTTTTAAAGGGCCTTCCAAGTTTTACTCTCTCTTGCGCTACTTAGTAATTTGTTCCTTGTGCCTAAGGTTGTCTGTGCACTCAGGAGTCCCAGTCCATCTTCTATTTAAATACTGGCTGAGCCCAGGTGTGCATAGCTTCTAAGAGCAGAAGAAATTGGGCACTTCCAAGATGGTGTGGCCAGAGGTTACACTAGTATATTTAAAATTAATTAGCATTTAACAGGTATTATTTTGGCCAGGCATAATGACACGGTTGGTATCACTATAGTTTCTCAGCTCAACAGTCCAGTATTTTTAACCCTGCCACATGGCTGACAGTGAGGAAATTCCCTCTGTATAACTGCTTTTTATCCGCATCCCAAAAACATATATGTTAGGTTAACTGGCAACACTAAATGGGCTGAGTAGTCAGCCTATTACTGAGCAGGTGCCAATTCTGGGTTGGATCCTGGATCTTTGTCTCATGATGCTGGGCTGGACTTAGGTCTCTCCTCTGCAACCTTAACTGGGCTTAAACCTTTTCAGATTGGATGAAGACATGCTAAAGAACACCACCCAGTCAGAAAACAGACAAATTATTGTATAATTAATGCCCTCCGATGTAAAAGTTCTAGCTGCAGCCTTTTAAAAGAAAATTTAGTTTTGACTACTGGCCAGCATTCCAATTAATAATATAATATTATGTGTGGTCTATGGCCGGCCAGTCATCCCGGCCAATACTCCCAGGCCGCCAGGTGGAGCCCTCCCTGCAGCATGGAGGTGCCCCGAATACCAGCAGGGGATTATGGACAATGGAGTTTTCATCCACAGCCCTGCTGGATACCACAGGTGCCACTAGAAGGCGCTGCAGGGAGGGGCAACAAGTATTTTCCCTACAACCCGGAAGTGCGTCCGAGTCACATGGACAAAGGGAATGACGTGCTTCTGGGTTGAAGAAGAGAAGTTTTGATCTGACCTGGAACTGCTAAGAAATCCCATGGACGGGGGTTAAGGAGCACCTCCGGGTCACGGACTATTTAAAGGACTGTGGGAGATCCCGGGGTTGAGCTGAGCTGGGTGGAAGGGTGGCAACACGTCTGGGAGTGGAGGATTGGTTTATTGTATTGAGAATTATTGAGAATTGTATGAGTATTGTGGAGAGGAGTGTGCTTTGTGCACTGTGTATTAATAAAATGTCAAATATATGGACTTTTACCTGGTGTCTGGCATATAGTCTGAGGGTTCAAGAGAACAATAGCGCCCTCTATCTGTCACATATGACAAATACATTCTTATATTTTTCAGGCAAGGAAGACAGGAGTTTCCAGGTTAAGGTAGTTATACTTACTAATCAAGGTGCTACAGTGTGGTAATGTGTTGAATGTTGATTAGCACATGCAAATAAAAATGTTACTGTACACAGTACGTATAACACTAATTACCAAAAAAAAACTTTAAGTGGGTGTCAAAGGCGGCTGTGTGTGTTCTTTTCTAATAATAAATCTGACCATTAAGTTTTGTCTTTTTCTGTATCACTGCTCTTCATACAAAGAAGTCATTGCAGGTTTGGAAAATAGAAGTTTTGAGCCAACTAGGTGGTCACTTATTTACAAATAAAATGATTTTCAAATATTTTTTCTTGTTTCAAACATATTACAGCCATTGAAAGTACTTAACCCATTTTTTCCATAAAAATATTAAAATTCATAATCCTGCCTCTGTGTATGCCCTAGACCGCCTCCTCAAACGCATCATACAGCTCCTTTTAAAAGTGTCAGAAACGAGGAAACCATTTGTAGCCCCCAACTATGTCATTTATCCATTTATTTACTGACTAGGCAGACAATAAAGCTCTAACACATCACAGTTTGCTTTAAATAATTACAAACAGCAATGATGATTACTGGCTGCGCATTTAGACGGCTCAACTAATGAACTGAATGTTTTTACTTTTGGGGTTGTTTTCTCTAGTGCTTGAACAGGTAGAAATTAACTGCTGGCACTATGTTTTGGAAGCTCCTTAAATGATTTTGGGGTCATATTTAAAGTCTGCAGATGTGAATGTATATGTATGGACATCCCCATTCAAAGTAAGTGTTTGCTAATCATTGAGCTTCACTGAACTTTCGCGCTTCCATTTCAAAATTGATTGTATACGGTAAATGCAATTACATTTTCTTTTTCTTTTTTACTGTCCAGAGCAATGCTTTTTTTTAATCGTATGTTCACCCTACTGGCTACTGTTGCTGTCAATCGTTTCTGCTGTGTCCTTCATTTACATAAATCCCCCTGTCAGCACTTTAAGTTAACATAATATTAATAAATATCAACAATTAAATTCATCAACAGATAAAGATTTCAGATAATTTTCTTTTTTCTATAATGTCATCAAATTTCAATCAAATCAGTCAAAACATTTCTGAAATTTTGGGATTTTTTTTTTCTATTATAGGTTTTATTTTACCCCTAAATATTGACATGTCTGTTAATTTTATGACCCGCTTATACAACTCTAAATTGTGGGTAACAGTTGGTACAAGTTAGAAACTACCTCTGGATATGGCACTCATCTGTCACAAAATATATTCACTCACAAAGCCACCAAGCAGACAGGGCCACTTCAGTGTCATAATTTAACCTAAAATAGATGAATTTTGTATGTGGGTTTTCATGAGTGATTCGAGGACAATTTATTTTTTCAAACTACTCTTTTCAGGAAATCATAGGAATGGGCTTGCAAACATGAACAATTTGATTCAGTAGAATTTGACTGGAGTGCTAAATGCACATGCATGATGCAATCAGCCTCTTTTGTTGAGATGTTTCAAGTGTTTGTGAAAGTACTGCCTCTCTGATTCATGATGCTTTCTGGTTGCAATTAAATTATAATCGGAGTACATAAACTGCAAATTTTCATTCTCTCCTTTAATATACAAGTACAACACAATAATAACATTTACATTAGAATTTTATTTTGTACAATGTTATTAGAAATGTTTAAAAAAAAACAAACTATATAAACATAAAACTAACCTAACATGTATATGTCCCTTTCTACATTCAATAAATTAGTCACACAGAATCGACCCTTATAAAAATATTATTCTACCAATTATTTGCATTTAACTTCCCTTTTGCACATACGTTTTATGGCTCATTCAATGCACAAAGCATAAATCATTCACTGATTCTTTAGAGTTTCAAATAAATCATTACCCGAGGATGAGTAACAAGGTTCTCAATCATGTACTACCTAAATCATTACCTAAGAACAAGCTTCACAATTCTCATTCACTTATGACATCTGAGGTCCTCATGCAAAAATCCTCCTCAAAGACATGTTGAAAATGCCTAAGGAAGAAGCATGTTTGCGGGATGAACGTTAGAGACACCAAAATTGATGCCATTACAGCTAGGATGTTTTCAGGCATTCGTACTGTCCGAGGACTGCATGGGGATTTTCTGTTCAATGTTGTACCCATGTGTCTAAATTTTGCCACCCACTGTAGAATTGTTTCCATTTGGAACGTCACCCTTTGGAGAAATACTGAGGTGTGTTCGGAAGGCGCGTTGCGTAGTGACGATGGGTTCGTTGTTTTTGAAGAACGCTTCGACAGCTTAAGCGCGGTGCGAACCATACCAAGGCATGTTGCCGTCTGAAAACTACAAGGGATTGCCTATCAAAGGACCCCCAACCCACTGGGCTGCCTCTGTCTCGCACAATGCCCTTAAGAAATGTGGTACTTAAATTTTGGCTCATCATGTATAAATATTACATATTAGTAACTACACACAAAATGTATATATTATTAAATTATATATTTGTGATGTGATCACAGGAGACCTCAAATATGCACCAGCCTCTAATCCTATAAATGAATCAATCATACGAATCGATTCACTTTAAACGGGTAGTTCAAAAGAGTCGAAAAGCCCATCACTAGAAGAAAAAAAAAACACAAAGCAAGGAGAGAACATGCAAACGTCAGACGTCAGCAAATAAGCCTGGGTTCGAACCCTGTTTATTTTGATAATATTTTTTCCAGAAAGTTTACATATATACACAACGATGCGGTATCAATATATAAATGTTGCAAGAGAAGGCATAACATAACACATTTTTAAAATAACAGAGGGGGATAACTTTAACGATTCCTAAATAAAAATAAAAAAAAAAACGTGATTTAAATGTGTTACAGTCTGAACAAGGATTTTAAAGTCAAGGGTCGAAAGATTTAATGTTGGTTTAAAAGTACGACGAAAACGTTTACGACTTTGAAATCTAAAATTAAGGCTACACTAAAAAAAAAAAAAAAGACACCAGTATCCTTAACGAACAGTGTTTGAAGTGAAGTCAATAAATGCTTATCTCGATTTCTTACAGAGTAATTTGTTAGCGTCTTACCTGTCCTAGTCTTCCGCCTCGCGATCAGATCACTATAAACACGGGAATGCACTGCAGAAAGCCGCTCCGTATGTGAAACAACTGCTCTTGTTCTAAGGTTCCGAGATCGTCTTTTCTGCTCTGGATTTCACCACGGACTCGCAAAACACGCATTTCCATCCACCCTAGAATTCGCAACTTCACCACGATTGAGTGAGAACCAAAGATCCGCTTTTGCACGAAACAAGAACACTCAAATGGCAAATCCTCAAAAGTCGCCACTAACTGTCGACATGTTTGAGATTTTACACTTGTAAAAATGTTCACGAGCGTTATAATAAACAATGAGACCGGATGAACTTCGATAAATATATATATATATATATATATATATATATATACTATATAAAGTCAATGCGCTGGGGGGGGTACAATTCCACACACTTGGTCCAGTCTCAACAGAATTTTGCACATAATATTCACTTTGTTAGGGAAAGACACGTGACCGCTTTGGAACCCAAATTTTTTGACCTTGGGGTATCTTTTGGGGGAGTTCTTTTCTTTTTACTACAATGAGTTTTAAGAAGTGCCTCACCAGAAGAGACTGAACAGTGACGAGCAGACAAGACCTTATGCCAGGTGCTGAGGCATGTGCTTAATATGTTCTTAAAATTATTCGGTAAAAAGAAAAATAATGAATTGCACATAAAATAATAGTATTTAGCTGCGGTGGGCTGGCGCCCTGCCCAGGGCTTGTTTCCCTGCCTTGCGCCCTGTGTTGGCTGGGATTGGCTCCAGCAGACCCCCGTGACCCTGTAGTTAGGATATAGCGGGTTGGATAATGGATGGATGGATAATAGTGTTTAGGACGCATTAAACAACCGAGTTAAGTAACTATAAACTTCCATAAAACATTTTTGTAGTGGTATTCTTACTGAAGTGCTTATTTGATTACATTTGTTACTGTGTGGGGTTTTATTTCCATTTACCTTTCCTTATTTGGCTGATGCCTATATCCAAGGCGACTTACAACATTTATGATGCAATTGGTTTTTCCAATTGGAGCACAGGCAGGACAAGTGACTTGCTCGTAGTCACAAATTGTCAGTAGCAGGACTTGAAGTCCAAAGCCTTAATGTATTCATTTTCTTAACTGATTGATTTAAAAATACAAATAGTATTTTATCATATTCTGTGTAAAACACATTTTACTTTTATTTACAGAAAAAGTACTGTGTGAAGTAGGTGCATTCTCTGGATGACGGCAGGGCTGTCTTAATAACATCATAGGCCCCCAGGCAAAGTAGGGTGCTTGGGCCCCTGTTTTGACAGCAAAACAGAAACATGCATAGGCATCAGAAACATCATGGGCCCCCGGCTAGTGTCCATTTTAACCATACATTAAAACGGCTGTGGGGCTTGTGGGTTTACCAGTTCAAATGACAGTCCATCGATGTTTAAGAAACAAGGTGATATGAGGAGACATGAGGTACCTCCATAGTGATTTGGTATGAATGAGAGAAAGTGAGTAGGTGAGCCTATGATGAACTAGTGTCTGTCCAGGGTAAAGTCTGTTTCAGTGCCCCAAACTGCCTGCATTAGCTTTGGATTCCTATGTCCCAATTAAGGTAAAAAAAGGACAGAACGTGGAAGGATAAATCAAATATTATTTTTAATATCTACAAAATGAAAATGTCACTATCAACACTTGCTCACAATAGATATGAAAAGGAAACCTTGAAAGGAAATCTAGAAAAGCAATGTTTCCACTTCCTTATTGCTTAATGATTTATAAATAGTCCACTCGTCTTTTTTTTCCTCCTCCTTCGCCTCTGCCTCATATTTTGAAACTTATGACTTTTTTAGTGACTGAATACGCAGCAATGGGCTTCATGTGCTGGATGCTCCTAATATGTAAGTGATGCTTTTACAAAATTGTTAAAAAATTAAGGTTATGTAAATACAATGTTCTTATTGAAAATATGTGAATTTGTATCTTTACAAGTATTTGTATGCATATAGTATGTATATGTATACTGTATGTACCTATGCAGCACAAGGTTACACGGGCAAGGGCACCACTGGGATGGAACAAGAACAGACATCAAGGAGAGAGGAAATAGCACACAGGCAAGGAAGAATGTAGTTGAACTACCATAATGGCCCCTCACACATACTCTCTGGAGATGTTATTGATGGGCAACAAGGATAGGAGACATGCACCTGATGGAAACGTCTAATATTCAGCAAGGACTATAGAGGGTAGGCAGTTGAGTAGGTACAAGGAGAGCTTGACCCTCTACTTGAAAGAGTAAAGTCCATGTCGACTGGCAACATTTTACAAGACCTCCTGGCTGTAAAAGGATAAACAAATCCAGGTGGGAAGGTGTAAGGCTGTGCATTCCTATAAAAACAATGGACATTGACGAGGTTCTGTTATAGACCTGCTTGTTTATGAGAAATTAACTACACTCTCAAGTGTAGTTACATTAGAAGCCTGGTATCCCTGTGCTAAAATCAGGAGTACCAGAAAGTCCAGTATTTTGTCAAAGTGACCCAGGAAATGTTTAAGGCCACCTAATTACAGAGTGCTGTTTGACTCTAGAGTTGGAAGGATGGAAGAAGATTTGGGGTGAAGGCAGAGTGCCACAAGTAAGAGGCCAAAGTTGTATGTGAGAGAAAGACAGAGAGACTCAGATGAGAAATGATGCTTTGGTTGTGAAGAAGTGAACAAGCGATCTCACTGAGAAGACAGATGTTCCAGACCATATAGGAAATCCTAGAAAGTCAACAGGACTTTGCTTTTTCTCTAAATGTAGTGTCCCTCCTTGGTGGATATTATTTTTCATGTACTGTAAATGCATGTTTTTGTCAGTTTTCATAAGTCATATTTGCATTATTGTGAGAGTTTGGGGTGTTTATGTTATCTTCCCCTGCAGTTACTATTTATAGTAATATTTTGTTGTGTGGTTAATTCTGGTTAGTGTTTGTAAAGGAAAAATAAAAAATTTAGATAGAATAACCCACTGAGGTGGGCAGAGTTTACCTGTAAAAATAAAGGCCATTGCATTAAAAACAGGACTTCTAGAAGGTGGTAGCACTATTTACTAGAACTTTAGGTCTAGAAGTGAAATCCTCAGAGTACACCTATAAAAGAAGATGAGGTCTGGAAGGAGGCTGTTAGTATTTTTCAGTGCTTTAAGCAGATATAACATTGTCCTGGACTGATACAGAGAGGACTTTAAAGCCATTTAGAAAGGAGAGTGTGAGAATGAAAGAAGGAGAGGAAGAATATGAGTGATTTGTGGGAGTTGGGATCTGTCTAAAGAATGTAGGGTAGCCATATCATCTGACTGACAGAAGAAAGAACGTCTACAGAAGGATCTTTTTAACATTTTCTTGTTTACTTTGTGTTACCCTGTGATTATCCCTCCCTTTTATGTTTTACGTTTACAACAAATGTGCCCCTTCTAATTTATTGTGACTTCTCTTCACGTTATTCCTGGGCAAACTATCATTTTCTATTTTATAGATATGAGAGAGATACCCTCCTTACAGTTATAAATTGAATGAATTGCTGTAGGTAATCTATGTATATTGTAAATGGCAAGCAGGATGGATCTTGATCAGGCAGAGCTCCCATTAATACGCCCACAGGGCACCTTGGGACATGTAGTCTTGGAAAAAAATCCTGTCAGGGTGTGTGAGTGCCTCCAGAAGGAGCTATAAGAAAGGTACACACCTTGAAGGAGGTTCCGCCTGACCCAGAAGTGCTGCCAGGCTGTAGTCATTTGAAACCAGAAGTACTCCAGGGTCCTAAGATAAAAGGAGCCACCCAGCCTCATCCATCTGAGCCGAGTCAGGAGGAGATGGACAAAGCTTGCCTGGAGGAGAGACAGAGGATTTATCATGGAGAGAAGTCTGTTTATGGAGGATTAAAATCTGTATAAAGTAATGGATTTAATAAACCACTTTTCTTGAAGCCTTTTGACTACATTTGTATTCTAAGTTTGAGGATCTGCAGTGCCCTCTAGCGTCATATATATGTCAATGTCAATGTCAACTTCATTGATATAGCACATTTAAAACAACATAGGAATGCTGTGGCCAAAGTGCTTTACAGTAATAGAATTTAAAAAAAACATACAATTAACATGAATACCATAAATAGAAATAAAATAAATGAACATAAATAAAATAAATAATTAATAGAAGTAATGTTACATAATCACAATGAGGAAACCATCAGTATTACTGAAGGTCACGGAATGCAAGTGAATAGAAATGAATAATTAATCTTGTTTTGAACAGTTCAATTGTAGACGACTCCTTTATGTAATGAGGTAAAGAGTTCCAAAGGCGAGGGGCAGCAGCAGCAGAAGCCCTGTCCCTCTTAGTTTTACACTTGTTACGAGGGACAACAAGAGACAAGTGACCAGAAGATCCAAGCACTCTGGATGGTTGGTGTAAAACACACAATTTGGATAAATAGGCAGGAGCAAGCCCATGTAAAGATTTAAAAATTAGCAACAAGATTTTAAAATAAATTTGAAAACTGACAGGTAGCATGTTTGTGTGTGTGTGTGTTTGTGTGTCTGTACATATATATATATATATATATATATATATATATATATATATATATATATATATATACGTACATACATGCATACACACACAGTATATATAGTATATACAACATATGTGTAGATCGAAAAAAGAAGTGTAACACTCGGACTGAAATTTCATTTTTTATTACCTAAATAATGATAATGAAATGAGAATAATAACAACACAAAGCAGTTGCACAAAAAAAACAGGAAAATAATGACAATTGTGAACATTAATAACAGTCATCTTGCACATCTTGAGTATAAAGTGTGACTAGCTGTTGCAGCAATCACTTATTGAAACATCCAATGAGTTTCTGAATTTGTGGGGTGTTACCATATTCCTGTATAAGGGCATGAAGAAGCTGCTAGCCATCGGCAGGCAGAAGTCCACATCTCCAGACTTTGCTCTATGAAGTTGAGGTCAGGAGGAAAGACGTCTAGTAGGGAATGGCAGGTCTGAAATGACCTCTCATATGGACCAGTTTAATGTGTTAAACATGCTCTATTGATGTGAATAGAGGGCGACCAGAACTTGGGCAGCCATCTTTCCTGCCAGTCTAGTGAAGTCTTACATGCACTCAGGATGTAATGGAGTAGCTTGTCTGTCAACAACAGTATACAGTATAACATGCCTACCTGCAGCATGTCAGTGACTCTCTACCTTGCATCTGGTGGCATTTAAGGCATTATGAGATACAAAGTACACTGTTAAGGTGTGGTTTTTATCTTACTATGGCTTTAGTTTTCTAACTCTAGAAAATATTGCATTTATTTTTCTTTCAGTATATATAGAATAAATCATATTATTAACTCTAGGTAATTAACTTTGTACAGTATAAATTTTCCATTGCAATGTTATAGTAACCCTGTAAAGTGTTTGTATCACAAGAGTGTTTGCATATATACTCTTTAAATGTTAATTTATCACTGGCAGTTTTGCTGTATATACCGTATATAAATGTATTTGTCAAGCATGTCTCCTTACTACCAGGTCACTTATGTTCTAAAATAAAATACATTTTTAAAATTTAAAAACAGCAGCCTGGTGCACTAGGATAGTAAATGTGTCCAGGTATGGAAATCTGTAATACTGCATTTTATATATACAGTATTCTTTTTTTCAGATGCTCTGATTGGACAAAACCTGACCTTCAATGAAGCAGGTAAATCTTTTTCCTTCACTATAAATGCTTATCTTACATAAATGGTTATTCTTATCTAATAATATTTAGGCAATGATTTTCAAAAGTCTGAATGGTCAAATTGCAAAAGGTAGTAAACCTGTAGATTGGTTGCCATTTCCTCCTTTATATATTTTCTCTTTTATATTTGTAAATTTAAAATTTGAAATGGTGGAGTAGCTTAGTCCATAGTATCTGGCAGTGCTCGCACATGATTTGCCTACCTGCAGCATACTAATGGCTATCTCCAGCTTCTGGTGACGTGAGGAATCACGGAATGCACAGCAAGCTGACTAAGTATTGTCTTTGCCTTGCTGTGACTTAAACTTTGAATCAAGGTATTTCTAAAGGTGATTGGATCAGATATTGCTCCACTTGGATATCATTTGGTAGAATTTCACCTAACAAACTTTTATGACAAGGTCCAATGCCTCGCTATACACTGTATTGCAAATCAACAACTTATTGTACTCAAGTAGGAAGCTATGGCTATACATTTTTCATTCTGGAAGATGTTGTTTTCTTTTTTTCCATCAGTATCAATATGTGTGCAAGTGGTTGTGTAGATCCCAAAATTCCTGTTCTGACACAAGCTCTTCTCTCACCATCTTTTAGTTTAATAATGGCAGTTTACATTTTAAAATTGAAATTCAACATAAGCATGGTGTACATCTTCTGAATGTTACGAAAATGTCAGTAATGTTAATTTATCATCTAGTAATGAGAGAACAGGTTCTGCAATGGTATGCTCACCTGACTCATAACTCTCAATTTCCCAACAAATTGTCTAAATTTGCCAGTTCTTCAAAAAGCTTCTACATTTAATTTGTATTTTTTTTATATTAGAGACATTTCAAATTGATTAATTCTCAAAATAGTCTTACAGCTGCTTCTTGATATACCACCACAACCCACAAAAATCACCCAGCACTTCTTTTTTCTTTGATGTAAATTTATACAGCCACATTCACACTTTGGTAGCAACTCACACTCTGGTAGTTAAAAAGCATAGCGCCAGAGCACATAACGACCTGAGAAAAGGATACAATATTAGAAACTCTCAAAATGATTTCATAGCAAAAAAAGGGCAGAATCTGTTTTAAAGATACATACATACATGTATTTATGTCCTGCAACCAATATTTTTAAAACACTGCACAGTGTATTCCAGTGGCAGTGGATATATTTTGATTTTCTGTGGGAAGCACATGTAGCTGTCATACACCTTGAACTGGCTTCCTCTTATTATCCATTTTTTTTATCTTTTACCCCCAGTTAATCCAGTTCAAAGTTGAACGGTTCAAAGCCTATTCCAGCATGGAAGCATCACACAGCATGGGCAGAGAGGTGTCAACAGAGGACCACTACTTTCTTTACTTCATAGCACATATTTCATTTGAGCAGTCTGTCCATTGTCTTAGGTCTTTTAGAAATATGTTATTAATGGCTCCAATATTTAAAAATCCTGTGCAACTGCCAATATGTAATGAAACACTTTTTATTCTTCAGTATCTACCTTCTGAAAAACTTCCAAGTGAATGTTTTTGTAGCAGAGGACTGCGTCAAAGACTTGGAGTATCATTAATTCCTGGATATTTTGAAGTGGCTTCCTTTATTTCATTCCCTCATTTTAGCTTTATTTATTCTACTTTAGTTATCCATTATGGTAATTAGCTACAGTGGACACATATTCAGTACTACTAGTGTTGGCATAGTATTAAGCTCATTTCAATTTTTTGGCATAACTATTATATTTTTTCCTTATTTTTTCATTAACAGTTAATCTGAAATGGGAAGGGCACAACAATAGAAAAATACCTTAACCCAGCGCAAAAAAGCAACAAGACAATACCTTTGTTAATTTATTTAATCTCTCTATTATTAAAAAAAAAATCTTGGAAGGCTTTGAAGGAGACAATACGCGATGTTCTCGGAAGACAATTTGATGTCCCGTGAGGCAAGGCAATGAGACAAAAGGATAGCTACTGAACAGGCTTTTAAATGATGGACGTGCAGTGCAACAAGAAGAACACGCAGCTCGGTAGCAGCAGCAGAAAGACAGCAGCTGATCATACCGAATCTCCTTAGCATGTGTTCAGATACCCCCCTCCCCCTTAATAACGTGAGTGGCAGAGACGCGATGTGGCTGGTGCATAGTGTGCCCTTTCGGGGAGTGGGCGAGCGAAACGAGCAGGGGCCAAAGCCCCCTAGTGATAAAAAAAATTAAGAATTTAAAAATTCATAAATCAAGAACACACAGATGAATTTTAAATTACAAATGAACAAAACAGTATATTAAACGGAAAAAGATAAAATAGAGTAGTTTTATTATGTAAAAAAAAAGTAAATAAATAAGTGATTTAAAAGTTTAAAATTATAGATGTACTAAAAGAACAGCTTAGGCAAAATAGCTAAACACATTAACAATGAAGACACTAGAGTGCCAAGCAAAGAACAATCCAAAAATGAAAAAAACCAAAAGGATCAGTAATTCAAAGCCAATAAACTACGGTAAGTATGAAAAATGTTAAATGAGAGGCAGAAAATAATTTAGAGCTTAAATGTATCAAATAAACTGGAATATGGCCGAGTCAACTCACTAAACTTGGCACAAAGATAATTTTTATTAATTGTATAATATATTATTTGCAGGCCCATGTACAGCATAAATGATAGTTCATTGTAAATTATATTTTTGTAGTGTGTTATAATTTTTTGATGTGAATAATTTAGAAAGTGTTGTTTGAGCTTATCTAGAAATCAATTTAATTTACACTCATGTGCCACTGTCCCTTGGTGCCACCTTACAGAGCACATATTACTAAAATACCAGAGGACTTTCTTTAATAACCACTGGGCAATTAAGTGTTGGTAATGTAGAGTGTGATAAAAAAGACTGTTAAGATATTTGAAAACTGCAAATTCTTTGGATTGGCTCCGCATACAACCATTAGAGGAATGATCCTTATTTAGAGTGACTAACACTGATAACATGTCTGACAGTATGACAGCATTTATATTCTCAGATGGTGCCATAACTATAGGCAGTGCAGGAGGGGCAGTTATACTAAGGGTCATGGGGAGGGGATGTCCTGGGTGACTGCACAGTTTGTTGTTTCACAAGGCTTTATGATTAACAAGCTTGCCTACTTGGTCAATTTTGAAAATGTTAGTGATATTAACATTTCTATAACTCCATAAAGATTAATTATAATTATTGACTTTTTATGATGCTTATATCCTTGACATACTGTATCTCATTGATGGATTTAATTGAATTTAATTAAATTTGACATAAGGGGGTGCCTAATTATTTTTTGCGGTAGTTAGACCACTGTTCTCAGAGATATATTTTTTTCACATTTTCTCAGAAGGTTCTTTTTTTTGTTTCCTTTGCTTCTTCTGTCTTTTCACTGATGACTTATTTTTAAAACTAGTATCTTTAATATACTGCTGTTGTGACTCCTAAACGTGCCTTTTTAACAGCTTCATGATGACAGACATTCATCTAAAAAAACTGAATAGTACCGAATTTATTAAAGTTTGTAAATCATTTTGTTAAATTAACACATTTGGCTGATTTGCCCCACTTTTAAATTCTCAAAACACTTATTGTGTTTCTTTTTAGGTGCAGCTCTGAAACCTTCCATCCAGCTTCTTTCTTCACAGTCCACTTTTTCACTTGGAGACAAACTTACAATCAGGTGCAGTGCAAACCAGAGCCATAACACAGCAGTAACGTTTTTATTGTACAAAAACTATACTGTGCATATTGCAGAAAAACATTTGGATGTAAACCAAACCAGTGCTGACTTTGTAGTTAGCCTCACAGCAACATACGAGGAGATGTATCACTGTTTCTACAGAATGGAAAATGGACTGTCGTCAACATGGAGTGAAACAGTTTATATCAAAGCGGGTAAGTCATTTATTTTCACCAGCTTTGAGGGACCATGCACACACACTTATCAACATTATATACTCTTTACATACAGTATAAGTGGAGCATGTCCCAGTTAGCACTCCAATTAGATTCAACAGCACTTGTCTACTTTACAATAAAACAGCACACAGCAACTTTCCACAGTTTTTTTTTCTTAATTGTCTCAATACACTGTCACCCTGACAGTTGAGCCTACAGCATGTTAGCATCCTGTGTATTTACCTTATGTTTTCCCTTATTCTGGTTGCCCTGGAAAATTCCCCTCTGATACTTTCATTATATTTACATAGAGAGCTCTGTGTTCATAAATGTCAGCCTCCCTAAGAAATCCACCTGTCCATTCCTCAATTATCAAAGCTGAACGGTGTACTGGAACCTATGCCAGCAATTATGCTAGTAATATCAAGTGCAACGCAGGAGAAATATCAAGTATGTTAATGGCCGACTTTCCTCACAGAAACTCAAGTGTTTTTTAATGAGGTGGATCTAGGCTTGTTATGTCTATGTTATGTCTCGTCTATCGTCTATCCCAAATTGTTCCCTTTGTAAGTCAAATTTGAATAAAAGTAAAATGCAATGATGGTTCATTTGAGAAAAAAGAGATAGTATATAAGAACCAATCTTCTTCTTCATCTTCTTTTGGCTGCTCCTGTTACGGGTTGCTACAGCAGTTTATATTCTTCCATATGGTCCTGTCTTCTGCATCTTGCCCTGTTACATCCATCACCCGCATGTCCTCTCTCACCTCATCCATAAACCTTTTCTTAGGCCTTCCTCTTTTCCTCTTGCCTGGCAGCTCTATCCTTTACATCCTGCTCCCAGTACACCCAGCATCTCTTCTCTGCACTAATAAGTGATCTATATTAAGGTATTGGTTATTGCTTGTGTTTTGGTACTATGCATAAAAATTGGAGTAAAGTTTTAAAATGTCATGAAAAATACTTGCTTCTAGCATTTGTAATATTTTTTCAGAATTACTTTATTTCATCTTGAATTTATCTTGGGTTGTAGCTTTAATTAGAAAAGATTGTATAAACATGCACAAATGTTTTCTGTTTCTTTTATTTGTGTGGTATGCAATGTCATGTTGTGCAAAATTCGTACACCCTTAGTGAAATAAGTCAAATTAAAATTTTTTAATTCAATTGTGAATACTACTAAACCCAAGCTTACTTTTTTAGTATTACCCAATAGAAATCAGAGTAACTTTGACCCTTATCATTAGAGTAAAATTGTCAGCACACAGGTTTCAGATGTATCTTGTAACAATTAAAAGAAATTCCAGGAAACCTCCAGACATGTGGTTGATATCTGATAGTATGGACAGGGATACAAAGCAGTTTGCGAGGCACCTGTGATCTCCCCAACCAAAGTCAGATCCATATTGGCTAAATGGAACAAATGTTGGACAGTAGTCAGTTTTCTGTGGAAATAACCTTCCTATCAAAATCTCCTCAATGGCAAGTCACTGCAATTTCAATGAAGTCACAAAGAATCCTAAAAAAACAAATAGGAATAAATTGCTCAATCGTGCTATAGCTAATGTTAGTGTGAAAGACACCAATTAAGATAGTTGTGCTCCTCTGTATATTGTGACAGATAGGGGGCACTGTCGTCCCCTTGAACCCTCAGACTTGACGCCAGACACCAGGTAAAAGTCCAAATATAATTTTTATTTAGACTACGCAGTGCACAAAGCACCCTCCCCTCCACATACTGATACGATAAACAATAATAATCCACAATACAATAATCCTCCACTTCCAGACGCGTTGTCACCCTTCCACCCAGCTCAGCTGGCCATCTGGGATTTCCTACAATCCTTTATAGTACGTGACCCGGAAGTGCTTCCAAACCCTAAGTCCATGTGACTTCCTAGCACTTCCGGGTCAGATCCAAAGTCTTTTTTTCATCCCGGAAGTACGTCATTCCTCCTGTTGCTGTGACTAAGATGTACTTCCGGGTTATAGGGCACGTACAAGTCTCTGGGCCTCCCTGCAGCATCCTCTGTTGGCCCCCAAGGTATCCAGCAGGGCTGTAAAGGAAAACTCCACTGTCCATGATTCCCTGCTGGCATTCGGGGCACCTCCATGCTGCAGGGAGAGCTCCACCTGGTGGCCTGGGGGTATTGGCCGGGCTGACTGGCCGGCCATAGTCCACAATATGGAGAAATCTAACACGGTTGTTCATATCTGTCATATCTGAGAATCTCATATCAGTAATCAAGAATGTGGATGCTGTTGCCATAGTTTGGGAATGCTTTACTGCATACATTTGCACTATTAACTGTGTATTCTGTTCTTTATCAGGGGATTGATTAGGAAAATTGTAAGGCCATTCTGCCATAAGCTGAACCTAAAATGTAGCCATGTCATTTCATGCTTTAAGAGGTATGAGGTAATCTGCATCATAATGGCTTGTGAAAAAGAAATGCAGAGTTTTAAAATAGCTTAGTTAATACCTATATGCCATTAAGAAGTTGTGGCAGGACTTGAAATAAGCATTTCATTGTCAGAAGTCACACAGCTGACACTACAGCTCTGTTTCAGTGCTATGAGGAACTTAGAAGTTTGAAGTTTTGCTGCTCAATATTTTATTACCAGTTATGCAATCTAAGTGGCCACATGTATTTTTCACTTGGACATTGAATTTAATGTGTTTTTCAGTAAATAAATAAACAACTAAGTACTTGCTCAATCAAGGTCATTGTTATGTAATATTATGTTTTAATTAAATATTGTAATGAATTACCATACTATTCCAGGGCAATAGAAGTCATACTAAATGAAACAAGGGCATTTTGTTTTTGAATTTCAGCATTTTTACTCACATTAATAAAACCACACATACAATATCTTTATGAAAGAGAAGGCATTTGCAAGTGGCACAGTAGTGCACATTTTAATGCTGCCCTACAGATCTAGCAGCCTGTGTTAGAATCTCATGCCCAGACATTGCCTGTGCTGAGTCTGCAGTTTCTCCCTGTGTGTGCACAGGTTTGCCTCAGGCAAATGCTGTTTTTCCTTCCAGATTGCCAAGTACTGGTTAAGTTAATTGGCATCTGTAAAAATCAGCTCTTTGTGAATGCGAGTGTATTTTGTGAATGGGGTCTGCTATAGACTGAAACCCTGCCCAGCGTTGGTTATTCCCTGAAACCCTTTGCTAATGGGTTAATCTTCATTCCTCCCCATAACCCTTAATTGGATTAAGTGGGTTTAAGAATGCTTATAACTTCTGTTTTTTTTTGTTTTTTTTTTTATATCCTGAACTGGAGGTGCCGCGTTTTTTTTTTTTGTCTTTGCCATATTTTCTCTCATTCTTCTCTTTCATTTTTTATTCTACCCTTTTAAACTAGGTAACTTTCTCAAAAGTAACATTAATGTCTACAGTTTGGCAGAAAAAATAAAATATCAGTTAGGTTTTGTATTGTATTTGCATTTTTTCAGCATATGTAACATGTGATTCCACTGCTTATTAGACTGATATTTTTTCATCTAATTCTTATACAGTATATGATGTGTATCATTGCTGTCAAATCTTAAAAACAAGATTTTGTTTCCATCCACTTACCTTATATTATTTAAACTGTTAATCCAATTTGGAGTCATAGCCTAATTCCACAGAATCAGGTGCATGAAGCCAAAATGTATCAGGATTAAACAGACTTAAACAATGGTATAGTACTATACCCACAGAAATTATAATTTTCTAAATATAAAGATCTGCAACCTACTCAGACTTTTCAAAGAGGTGGATCTGGACAAATACCTTCTAATCTGAAGAGTTCAGGGTTCCACCACTAGTAAAGCGTACTAGCAGCAGTTATATGCATTATTTGTTTTACAGCTAGTGACGTAAAGCTAATAAACAAGTGATTCACTGTGTTGAGCTATCAGAATATTTTTGTAACCCCTGTGGCGGGTGGTCAGAATTCTTACCCGGCCAGAACATCCAGTTTGTGGAAGGACCAGAGGAGAGAGTATTATCAGGGCAGTTTCTCCCCCGGTCCGATAAAGTGCAGCCCTCTTGGTTTCCAGCCGGACCACAGATTATGAGCATGGGAACTCAATCCTCTTGGAACCTGTCACCACCTCCAGGGGGTGCGTGGACCTTTCCAGGGCTTCTTCCGGCCACACCCAAGATGCTACTATCACTCTTCTTCAATGAAGTGTGACATCGCCACACCTTTTCTGTAACAGGTTCACTACTGTACACTGTTTAACAGCCTGTTGTGTTTGTAGGAGTCTCCTGAGATATGGTGTTGAATAAACTCAAATTGTAAACTAAGATAATAGTTTAGAGTGTTAGGAATTTAAGCAGCTGTTTTATTTGTATTTTTCCAAAATGGTTGCTCATAGCTGCCTGGGTTTTCATAAATGGTCATCTACAGCTAGCTAATATTTCATAGTGTTTTCCATTCATTGGGTGTCTCTCTGGTTTTGTAATTTCTATCTCGTCATTTTACTCTTTAGGAGGTCCCAACAAAAAAAAAAAAACAAACAAGCCACCAAAAAGGTAATAGCAGTGAAACCCGAGGTATTATTCAAGGATCTGTACTTCACTGCTTGTGTCAGCTCCAGCTGCCATGGATCCAAGAGTGAATACCCACTTCTAGCTGTCACACTGTTTATATAGATCTGGGGCCAGAAGGGGCAGGGCTACCAGGGGGGTCCCAGAAAGGATGTTACTAGTATTTGGGATACTCTTCCTCCACTCTTGTGCTGTAAGAGGAAGAGAGGTTAATGCAAGTGCTTCAACATAACCCTTCCCTTCTATGGTTTCCTGTTATTTACAAAATCCCTTGCTGCATTTTTGACAAGCCATACCTCAAAGAAATTATTGTACTGTTGTTTCAGTAATATCGCAATCCTTGCCATTTTGTGTATCTTTTTGATATTTACTTTCATTTTGGTGTTTTTGGTTATTATGCCACTACATGCCCCTAGGTATGCGGAGCGTGTCGTAAACGAATTAGGATTTCATGTTGGCCATCTTACTTAGGATTATCTTGCAGTTTTTGGGTCTTCCAACTCTGTGTAAATAAGGGAAAGACTTCATGGCAGTCCCAATGGATAAGCAATAAGGTTACTGCTGAGTCTAGTTCTGACTTTGAGTTTAGTGCTGCCTCATGAAATTTGGTTATTAATCTCTATTCTTGTGTACTGATTCCTGCTACTAAGATGCCTGCCACTCTCCTTAATTATCATGTGTGAGGACCACTGTGGAAATTTTGCAATGGTCACATTTACATTAATTTATTTGGCTAAGGCTTTTATCCAAAGTGACTTACAGCATTTGAGATACAATTGGTTACATTTCTTTTTTTTTCCCAATTGGAGCAGAGGCGGATGACAGTGACCATGGGGGGATTTGAACCACTATGCCACACTGTCATGATGCTTTATTAATTTATATGGATGATTGTGTTTACCCTTGTTAGACTACCCATTGGTTTTATGTTTAGTGAGGTTTTCCTTCACGCATTTTGTGTGGATTTTTGGTGATTTCTATTTTTTAACATAAAGGATATGTTTCAGTTTTTATTATTTGCTCTTGGCTGATTTTTACACCTCTCATTTTGTTTATTATGGGACACCATTTTGTTTTGATTGGGCAATATTATTTGTGTGGAATTTTTTTATGGTTTCCTTCCTGGCTGCTTGTGTGTGCAGTGCATGAATTCACTGTCATAGCAGTTTAAAGGTCAGCATTGTGCATTTTCAGGTTATCCAAGACTGTGGATAATTTAAAAAATCATTTCATAGCACTTTGTTCAGTTTTCACATTTTAAAAGAATACTTTTGACTAAATACTTCTTTGTGATTAGGGTTTTGGTGGTTGATTTTTCTTCTTAATAAATTAGAGTACTTGGCAACATTCATGGCCTTGATTCTGTCTCATGATTTTGCTTTGATGCTAGGTTTAGTCTCTCCTGTCTTTTGGTTACATTGCATCACCCAGTCAGTGTACCTCATTATCACCCTTACTGACACTAAGTGTCAGTATAACTGAAAATTCTGGAGTGGGCAGGAGGAGGAGTATAGGAAGCTAATCAAGGACTTTGTTAAATGGTGCGACTCAAACCACTTACACCTGAACACCAGCAAGACCAAGGAACTGGTGGTGTATTTTAGGAGGCCCAAGCCCCTCATGGACCCCGTGATCATCAGATGTGACTGTGTGCAGTGGGTACAGATCTATAAATACCTGGGAGTGCAGCTGGATGATAAATTGGACTGGACTGCCAATACTGATGCACTGTGTAAGAAAGGTCAGAGCTGACTATACTTCCTTTGAAGGCTGGCGTCCTTCAACATCTGCAATAAGATGCTGCAGATGTTTTATCAGACGGTTGTGGCGAGTGCCCTCTTCTACGCGGTGGTGTGCTGGGGAGGCAGCATAAAGAAGAAGGACGCCTCACACCTGGACAAACTTGTGAGGAAGGCAGGCTCTATTGTAGAAATGAAGCTGGATAGTTTAACATCCGTGGCAGAGCGACAGGTGCTGAGCAGGCTCCTGTCAGTTATGGAGAATCCACTACATCCACTGAACAGTGTCATCTCCAGGCAGAGGAGCAGCTTCAGCGACAGACTACTGTCACTGTCCTGCTCCACTGAGAGACTGAGGAGATCGTTCCTCCCCCACACTATGCGACTCTTCAATTCCACCCGGGGGGTAAATGTTAATATTATTCAAAGTTATTGTCTGTTTTTACCTGCATTTTTATTACTATTATGCTGCGGCTGGATTACGTGAATTTCCCCTTGGGATTAATAAAGTATCTATCTATCTATCTATCTATCTTCTTTTAGGAAGATCTTTAGAAGAAAGCCTGGCAATCTCCATCCCTCTGGGCATGGTCTCTTGTGGTAAATGCACACATTTTCGATATCTCAGGACTTTCCCATAACTAAATATACTAGTTTAGGGGTTCAAAGGTAAAAATGCAAAAAACTGATATACTTGTTTACATTAGAAATGTATTTTAATTTATCCTCTATTGCTCTGAAGAATTAGTCTCTTATTTTCTCTTTCTTCCAGTGCACCAACTGCTAGAAATCTTCTTTGGCAGCCATGTCAACAACAACTGTTACAATCCCTGCAGATGAATTCTGAGATGCTTAATATTTTGTGATTCTGCCAGCTCAAAAGTTCAAAAACAGTGTCAAAAACAAAAACACAGGTCTAAACCAAACATGAAGGCATCACTACCACAGGCAGCCTGGCCCAAAACTCAAAAGGCAGGTCTGCAGCCTGCTCAGGCCCAAAAATTGGGGAAAGGCTTTTAAAGTCAAAATGTCCACAAAATTTTACTGTAAAAACATCTGTCCCACAAAGAAAACAAGGTTCTTTTGATATTTAAATATTTAATTGAAAGAATTATAAAAGGATAGCAAAACAAAGACTGGCACAATAAAAGGCATACCTAAAAGTAAAAAAGTCCAATAATACAAATAATAAACAGTGAACAAAAACAGAAATTCCAAATCTAGAAAACAGCAATAACCAAGAAAACTAACACATGCAATAACATGTTAAAAACCACAAAAAATGAATTAGCAATGCAATATTCAATAAATAAAACACAGAAATAACAAAAACATAATTAATATCACAGTATATAAAGTAATAACTAAAATACAACAAAAGGACTAAAAAACCCTGGCTGAGCCATGACACCAGCACACTCAGCAAACTGTCTTCTTCCAGTGGTCCTTATCTTGTGCATACTACACCAGCATAAATACTAGCCTAAGCTACCTTGACTGGACCCTCAATTTGGAATACTATTCTGGTATCATCCCATATTGCTGAGCTATTTACACCATCACAGAAAGTAAGCATAGCAACTCTATAGAGGAGCTTCATTTTGGCTGCTTTGACTTAAAATATGTGAATGACTACACAAACCTAGATTAGAGTTCAGATCTAAAATTGCCTAGAAATTAGTATGACTAAAAGGAAGTTGATTAAATTGGTCTGATAAAGAAGTCTTTAATCCAAAAGATCACTAAAAAACAGGCAGAATGTCAGAAACAACAACAAATAAAATTGAAAAGAGGCAAAGAATCAAACATAATCCAAAAACATACAAGGGGTCATATACTGCACATGAAAACATGAACAAAAGTATGTGACAAAAATTATAAGTCCCAATAGCTGAAATAGAATCCAAAATGCACCAAGCACTAGAAATCAGAGGAATTCTAAATGATGGTGACTGCTCAAATAAACTAACTGAAAGCTCAAGCATTGCTGTAAAGTGAGCTCTTTGTCTTCCTGCCCCATATCATGCCACTGCTGTTAAAATAGCATTACAAATAACAGCCACAGATTAGAAGGACCAGGGCAAATGGCAAGCAAAAATAAGGACTGAAGAAGAGCTCCAGCCCATTCCTGACAGAAAAGATTCAGTGAAAATTAGGAATGTAAACTGACAAATTCATGCAAGAACTTAGCTCCTGCTTCACTCTCATGGTCCAGTCATGTTTATTAAACTATCATTAATGCATTGATTTATTGGTCAGAGATACCCAGAAAGGTCTCCATCACGGACCACCAAGTAAGTCACCAGGGGTTTCATGTGTAAACAGTGTGTATGCCCAAAAATGTTGTGTACACCTGTTTCCACATACACATCATGATGTATAAAAACTAAACTTGGCATAAAGCCACACACATTCTCATACCAGCCCAAACCATTGCATACACAAGTTTTTGACTTGGTTTTGCAAACTATCAGGACCTATCGCCAAAGCAGTGCTACTGTTCCTGTGTGGTTTCCCTTTATTTTTTATATTAACATCCCTGATGTGGCTTTATCAAATACACTGATATTAGCCGCATATCATTTATTAGTTTAAGGCATCTGATTGTAATCAACCTGTAACCATATAATGGTGCACAGAATGCCTGAACTATTCCAAATACCATTGCTGCTTTAGCATTATTACTCTTAGTGCACCACTCAGAGAATTCTAACCCCATGTATCTGAGGGTGGAATCACAGCTCTACCGCAGCTGATTAAAAAGTGGATTATCGGGATACAGCATCTAATACATACTGCCTCAGCCATGCTCACAGTCTGTTTGAACTGCCTCTATACGGCAAACGCTTCAGAGCCTTTCGTGTAGGGACCTCACAGTTCAGAAACAGTTTCATCCCAAGAGCAATAAATGCACTTAATCAGTCCATAAAGTGCTCCCAGTAGAACTGTTTGTGCTTATAAGTACAATTACCTCACTGTAAACTTGCATTGCAGTTGTAATGTTGCACAACCTGAGCCATTTATGCGTTCATATTGTACATTTTCATTATTATTATTATTAATACAATTAGTACAGTTATTTTATCATTTTATAGGAAAGTAAGTTTATGGAGGATTTGCATATTGAATCTCATTGAACCATACAATAACAATAAAAAGAATTCAATTCAATAGAAGAAAGTGCGTACTGTATTTACATATGATGATGACTGGCTTCTCAGTTAATTTAAGTTTCCAAGTGCTGTCTTCTTGAAGCTCTTGATAGCATTTTTTAAGATGAAATTCAGTAAAGTATGTCCATTGTGAACGCTGGCCCCGGCACAGACAGACGGACAGCATATTTTTTCCCACACACCGTTTATTTACATACACTATATACAAGGTCTTTGCTCACGTGCACCCCCAGTGCCTTCTCGCACCGAATTCCCCAAAAGTCCAGGCCCACAGTCCTTAGTGCCTTCCTGGCCGCCTCCTGTCCTCGCTCTCCAGCTCAGTCTGCTTCCTCCCGACTTCCACCAATGACTGGAGGGAGGCGGCCCCTTAAATAAGGCTCCCGGATGAGCCCCAGGTGTTCCGTCCTTAGCCACGCCCAAGCGTGGCGGAAGTGTCGGCTGTCTTCCTGGCAGCTCTCCGGGTGCCACACAAAGTCTTCCCCCCGGCACTTCCTGGTGTGGCGGAAGTGCCGGGCTCCCGGGATAATTAGGCACCGGGGCGCCGCCTGGCGGTGGCCACGGGTCCCTACAGGGCTGGGCTTCAAAGCCCTGTACCCGAGGCCCCCTGCCTAACCAGGACGGACGCCCCACTCTGTCTGGAGGAGGCACTCGCCCTCCTCCGGTCCTCCAAGGCGTCCCGCCGGGCTCCAGCCCCGACCGGCAACCGCACGGGATAAACCGGCATCGGGGCGCCGCCTGGCGGTGACCACGGGCCCCTACAGGGAAGGGCTTCCATGCCCTCAACCCGTGGCCCCCAACAGAACCAGGACGGACGCCCTCGCGGTCTGGAGGAGGCACAAGCCCTCCTCACGTCCTCCCCCCCGCTAGCGAGGACACGTGGGTCGAACGGCACAACCCGAAAGGGCAGCACGTCCCCAGCGAGGGTCCTACTATGTCCCCAGGGTCCAACACGGCACCCTGGGACATCTGTCTTCGCACCCTCGCCGGCAAACGTCCCCTGTGGTCTGCGCCGCTCGCCCCGCTGTTCCCCAGCGGGTCACCGTAGTCCTCCCGGCGTGGAGCACTCCGAGCGCCCGTTCCAGGAGGGCAGGTCCCTGTCGGCGTCAGCCTCAGCGCTCGTCGGGCTTGAGCCTGTAAAATAAAGGAACAGAGGGCCAGAAGCATAGCCAGGACACTCACCCGAGCGCCCCGTCGGTCTCCGTATCGACCGTGTTCCTGCCCACCTCCGACAGCCCCCACTTGCCTGCTGAAGTCCTCCGCCGCAGGTTCCATGCCCGTCCGCTCGTCGGCCTCGGCACCGCTCTCGCAGGCAGCTCGCCCAGCCGCCCAGGGGATCTCCTCTGTCCATCCAGAGGACGGCCCTTCTCCGGACGCGCGCACCCAGCGCCGCGTCCTCTCCTATCGGAGGAATCGGCATTCACCCTTCGATTCCTCCTTCTTCTCTTGGACGCGCTGACGGTCTGGGTCTGAGCACAGCAAAAGCTCAAATCCAGCCCCGTCTGCGTCCAGGCAGAGCGACAGGAGACAGCTGCGGGCTTGAAGCGCAGGGCGCTAGGACCCAGGGCACTCAGCAGCCCGATCCTACCAGCCCTTGCGTGTTCGATCTCCCAGCCTCGCTAGCTGTCTGCACCGCCGCATCCGCTGTTGGGAAGTTGCCTACTCGGAGCCGGTCGTCCTGTAAACAGTCACGGCCATGTTCGGCGAACCCCCCCACTTGCTTTACGGGAACGGCAACACTCACCACTCCCGCCGTGTTCTGCCTGCCTCCGGTTCCAGCGCCGCGCCGTTCCTCCGTCTCACGCGGTGTCAGTCCCGACGCGACCGCCTTCTCCATCAGCTGCTCACACTGAGCGACTAGAACACGCAGCAACTCCTCAAAAGTCGGCTCGACGGGCCGAAGGGATTCCTCCGAGACGCGCCGAGCCGCTGGTGGAGAGAGAGGACAGACGTCGGTGAGCTTACCTGTCGATCGGCTCCACGCGACGCCTGCTTCCTCTGGGCCACTCCCTCTGGCCCAATCGGGTCCTTCTCCGACACGAGACTGGCATTCCTTGGCCCGCTCTATCCAATCATCGGCGGGCACGCAAGACACACGGCCAATCCCGTGCCTGTCAGCGGGCGGGACCTCCGGCCCGCGGCCATCTTGCCTCCCCTGCTCCGAGTGCGGAGACGTGCCTCTTCGCCGCGTTGTGGCTGCGGCGATTCCTCGAGCCGCAGCGGCTCCGATTCCGCAGCCTTCTCTGCTGCTGCCGTCGCCGCGTGCCGCCAGCCCGCGGCCCGGCGCGCTCCTGCCACGGACGCGGATCCGGTTCGTCCCTGCCTGTGGAAAATAAAGTACAACCGACCCCGGAGGGCCGATTATTGCAGGGCAGGGCACTCACCTCCCGGATCCCGTCATGCCGAGGCCCCCGCCTCGGTGTGGCCTTTTGCGTAGCGACGCCGGCCTGGCTGTCCGTCCCGACAGCGCGACTTTCGGAGCCCGCTGCGCTCCGGCAATGTCGGGTCCTCCTCCGCACCCGGGGAAAGCAATCCCGCTGTCCGGTGGCGGTTTCTGGCACGCTCCCGCTGGTTGAGCACGGGCGCTCCGCGGCCAGTGTGTGGGTCCGCTGCTGCGCGGGCCGTTCACAGAATATTTTGATTTAATAACACAGGTCCCCGCCTTGAACCAGGCGGAGCATCCTGCCGACTACGCCACTGTGAACGCTGGCCCCGGCACAGACAGACGGACAGCATATTTTTCCCACACACCGCTTATTTACATACACTATATACAAGGTCTTTGCTCACGTGCACCCCAGTGCCTTCTGCACCAATTCCCAAAGTCCAGGCCCACAGTCCTTAGTGCCTTCCTGGCCGCCTCCTGTCCTCGCTCTCCAGCTCAGTCTGCTTCCTCCCGGCTTCCACCAATGACTGGAGGGAGGCGGCCCCTTAAATAAGGCTCCCGGATGAGCCCCAGGTGTTCCGTCCTTAGCCACGCCCACGCGTGGCGGAAGTGTCGGCTGTCTTCCTGGCAGCTCTCGGGTGCCACACAAAGTCTTCCCCGGCACTTCCTGGTGTGGCGGAAGTGCCGGGCTCCCGGGATAATTAGGCACCGGGGCGCCGCCTGGCGGTGGCCACGGGTCCCTACAGGGCTGGCTTCAAAGCCCTGTACCCGAGGCCCCCTGCCTAACCAGGACGGACGCCCCACTCTGTCTGGAGGAGGCACTCGCCCTCCTCCGGTCCTCCAAGGCGTCCCGGCCGGGCTCCAGCCCCGACCGGCAACCGCGGGATAAACCGGCATCGGGGCGCCGCCTGGCGGTGACCACGGGCCCCTACAGGGAAGGGCTTCCATGCCCTCAACCCGTGGCCCCCAACAGAACCAGGACGGACGCCCCCTCGCGGTCTGGAGGAGGCACAAGCCCTCCTCACGTCCTCCTGGCGTCCCGGCCGGGCTCCAGCCCCGGCCGGGCCACACCATCCATCCATCCATTTTCTAACCCGCTGAATCCGAATACAGGGTCACGGGGGTCTGCCGGAGCCAATCCCAGCCAACACAGGGCACAAGGCAGGAACCAATCCTGGGCAGGGTGCCAACCCACCGCAGAGTAAAGTATGTATATTACATTATACGGATACATTTTTAACTACACTTAAATAATGTATACTGTTAATAGTTAAACATGTGATCAGGGTGGCACCCGGTAGTGATGAGTTTGCTCCCATTCAGGGATTGTTTCTGCCTCGCGCTGTATGCTTGCTGGGACTGGCACAACCCTGGATGGATAGATGGATAGAATAATTAAACATGTATTGCAAAAATATTTCAATGTTACTTAAAAGTTCTAAAGAATTGGCGTTCGAAGCTTAGAGATGGTTTTACATTTATTAAAGAACTTATTGTGTGGCTATTGGTTACTTGGAGAAAGAAAAGGAAGGACAGGAGTTTTTAGTTGGTTGGTTAGTACATTTGAAAGAGGCAGTACTGCTGCAATAAATTATTTCATCTAGGGTCATTCATGGCGCAGTAATCATCTTGCAGGAGGCAGGAATGATCTCTGGACGGGGTGCTGCTCGTCAGTACCACTGCAACACCGTGCCCTCATGTTTAATACTGTACATGCTTTAATTCCTATCATCATGAAAATGATATCAATTATACATCTTAGTATTTAAATTGTTCAGAATCATGAATGTAATGTATTCTGTGTCCTGTCGGTGTAAGAGAAGCATGTAGTGATTCACACACATAGAGCACATAGAAGAACACATAGAATACGAAGCATTTAATGTGCTAATTTAGTTACGATTGGATCTGAGAAGCCATAGAAAATTAACATTGATTTTAAGATGTCGTTTATGACGTTCTACTTTAATGACAAAATCAACTACATGATCAAAGTGGAAATTTCGAGATTAAAGCTGACATTTCGACCTTTTTTTCCACTCTGTCTCTGTTTTTTTTTCTTTTCTCTCTCTAACCTAATACGCTTCCATATGAAACTAAGACGGTGGGCTATGACTATGAATACGGTACATGTTAATTTGATTGTTGAACAGGCGTCAACGTGCCAGTAGTTTGTACTGTATAATTGTTGAACAGGAATAAATGTACTTTACTTTTTTGAACTTCAATAAAAATAAGACCTACCCGAAAATAAGCCCTAGTGCATTTTTTGGACCTAAAATGAATATAAGACACTGTCTTATTTTCGGGGAAACCTAGTAACAGGAGAAGGTTTAGTACACCCCGCCCTCCCCTGACCTGGCGTGGAATTACCTTTACTTGGTCCACACACGTGTGTGACAATGCTTAACTCTCTTTTGTTGATTTCATTGTATTTTTCCCATTCTGTGTGCAATTTTTCCCCTTCGTTGTGTCTTATTAATGACAATTAAAAATGAGCAGAGCAGACACACTGGCAAACAACACTGAATAATCAAAGGCTGCAACTACTTTAGCATCAGACCCACTAATTAGTAAATAATGGATTAATTTAACAATTAGAACACCTAGAAAAGTAGATCAAGTAAAATCAAGATGAAAATATTGTTAAAAAGAAAAAAATACATTATTCTCATATAATTGCTTGGTACATTTTAATATATATGTATTGTAATAGACAGCCCGGCCACAGACAGACATGACACCAAAGTCCAAAACACACGGGTTTATTTACTTAACTATTTACAACGTGGTTCCCCACACTCACGCTTTCTCACTCCTTTTCCTCTCTCTTCAGCTGCCTCCACTCCTCCTTCGCAAGCTCCGTCTTTCTCCTTCCGACTCTGGGTCCTCGAAGGGAGTGAGGAGGCCCCTTTTATCATGCCCGGATGTGCTCTAGGCACTGATGATGGTCTTCCAGCAGCACTCCTGGTGTGGTGGAAGTGCTCAGGAACCATCCAGGCAGCCCCTTGGTTGGACCACGGACCCCCACGGGGTTGCGCTTCCCAGCACCATAGTCGTGGCCCAGGATGGAAATCAGGGGGGCTGCCCACTTGCGTCAAGGGAAAATATTGTCCCCCAAGGTCCCTGGCCATCTGCTACTATATATATATATATATATATATATATATATATATATATATATATATATATATATATATATATATATATATTATATATATACCAAACTTAGTTTTCTAATTTCTCTATTGTTCCCAAAACACAGAACTTGGGAAATAACACATCACTTAATTAGCCCAGGAGTCCAATTACCAACAGAAGCTGTTTGGAGCAAAAACCTGCAGCCACAGTGTGCTCCCAGGACCATGGTTGGGGACACTGGTTTATACCACTGCTTAAACCAACAAATAGTATGTTTTTCCTTGCCTCCACTTGGTATTCTTCTGAAATTCTTCTTTTTTCCCTGTACTTTTACCATATACTTTTCACAGAACACTGAATTTAAGTGGCTATTTATATTGATTTTCATATTCAAAGAGGTCTAATTCTGGGAGGAGTCAGGGTGGGGTGGCTGGCGCATGCAAGTGTGTTACATTTCACGCTGACCGGGATTTATGTAGTGAAACAACGTGTAAGTTGATGTATGCACAGATTTATGCATCTGGGTTTTTTTTTTCTGCGCATGCACATTTCTGTTTTTGTCTTTACACCATGTTTTAGTGTTAATTCTATGTACGGCATTATACAGGAGGCCCCAGATGTTCTCTAGTGACACTGTTCCAATGCTCTTCTCCTGAGGTAAGTCCTGGTACCAGGAAAGATTATTTTAGATTTATGAAAGTGTTGCATTTTTCATGTGAATTACCAGTGTCTCACAAATATGCTTTTACTCTGTTTTTATCAGTGGCATTAAAATACTAGTAGGGAGATACCAGAGTTTTCCTTTCTGTGTGCAGACTTCTGTAATGTAAACTTTAACTTATGTAAGAAATAATTTCTGCCCCTTTTTTGCTAGTGACTAGTGAAACATGCAAGTTCATACACATTTCATGTCACAAAAATGATTCAAACAAAGGCATACTGGTGACTGGCCTGTCTTGAATGGCATCAGATCATTGCCAGCATCTGACAAAATACAGACATAGATTTAAACGCTAATAAGGGTGAGGGTCTTGCACCCACCATCTGCTCATTGCCTAAACTGAAACAGCAACACCTCAAGTTTAGAATCAAATTGCTTTTATGTGAAAAAGGACAAGTCACAATAACAGAGGCAGAACACACAGACTACACACACTGCACAGTGATTTGAATTACACATTGCACCACATTTGGTAGCAATGCTAAATACTACACAGTCAGGTGTTTAAGTTTCATTGACTATCTATTTGCAATTTTTGATACATTTTCCTTAGTCGTCTGGGACAATCTTGCAATCTAAGTAATTGATCTCAGCACTGTAAGTTACAAGTATGCTGTAGTTTTGGTAATTTCAGCTTACTCTTGATGTTATTATTTTATTTTTATTGTCTTCGCTGCCATCTTGGATGAGTATTCCTAATGCCATTTTGCTCCTCAGTTTCCAGGGCCATTGTTGTGTCTCTATGGGTGTGTCCTCGGAGGTTGTGACTTAAAACCAATTATGCAATGGGGTTAAAAGTGGTCTTGGAAAAGTCATGTCCTTATCTGAGCTGATGGACTCCTAAACAAACAGACCTTTGCCTGTCATTCTTAGATTATTTGTTTTTTTGTTCCTTGCCTGTTCCTTGACTATGGTTTTAGTTTGTATTTTTAATTTGGTTGCTGATTGTTAGTCTACCTGGTTTCAGCCCTTTTTTCTCTATTTTGGACCATGTCTGTTCTCCTGGTTACATACTGCAGTTAAAACCCTCACTAGTATTCCTAGCAGACCAGTTTGCTGAACAACATGAAGCCAGCAAACAACTGAAAAAAGAATTTCCTATATACATACTTGTTCCTCACACAACAGGATAAATAATTACATTGAGCAGTTGAAACAAAATTGCAAGACAAAACGGAGGGTTGTTATAAACATTTTAATAATAAATTAAATTACAGAAGGAAGATTATTACTTATTTTGCACAACATCTGGTGGTGATATGTCCCACTGGACATTAATGCAGAGATGCCACTAGTTGTTAGAACATTTTATAGATGCCTAAATTTGATTAAGTAATATTAGTTTAGTGGTTTTTCAAAGGGTAGCAGATCTGAGATCCTGAGAAATACACAACATTTTTAAGTAGACATATCAACAAAGAACTCATAAATGTAAAGAATCAGCTCAAGCTTCTCGAAGTAAAGGATTCACAGTGCACTATTACTGATTTTATAATATTAACAATTTGAAAAATACAGGAGTTTACACATCCATAAGTCACACTTTAACATTAAACCATAAAGAAACCACTGATTACAGGAAACAAGCTGCATTGCAGAAACAGAGATCATAAATTACAGGAAGCTGAAGCACACTACAGGCATGAAAATAATTTTAGAATACACAATTAAATGTGTAAAAATGATGATTTCATACAGCAAGTGATGTACTGTATGTCTGCATTAGGTGTTACAAATTCTAAAAATATGTAATGTAACAGAAGTAGGTGATACTGTGAAATACATTTTGACTGCTCTAGCTCTAAGAGCCTCTTTGCAGCAAACCTTTCATGCAAGACAGCTTGTCTGCCCCTGGGTGCACTAAATTCTCACAGTTTGCATGAGAAATATTGGAGCACCACAAAGAACAGTCCTGTCTTCTTTTCTCTTTACTCTGTACTCCTCCAACTATAAATATAATACCAGGTCAGGTCACTTGCAGAAATTCTCAGATGAATTCTGCACTTGTGGGGTGTATTGATAAGGGGGATGAGACAGAGCATAGGAGTCAGGTGGAGAACTTTGTTTCTTGGTGCAAAAAGATGCATCTTAACATCAGCAAAGCCAAGAAACTGGGTATTGACATTCGTCACACCACCAGTCACTATTCAAGGAGTGGACATGGAGGTGCTGCACTCCTACAAGTACTTTGGGGTTCACATTAATGACAGGTTAGACTGGCCTCTGGAACTATATAAGAAAGGGTAGAGCAGGCTCTTCTTCTACCTTAGGAGATTGCACTCCAGTGATGCAAACCTTTAAAATCCCAGAAATGACAACAAGATCATTTATAAGTCCACAGGAAACTCATAAAAAATGTAATAAAAATTAAAATCCTAGAGAGTAGATCTCATAAAGAACCACACAAATGGCCAGACCTGCTCTTAATTCTAGTCGGGAACTATTGGATAGGCCTCACCAACCCAGGCTGCCTAGTCCCAAACTCAAAAGAAAGGCTTTCCAACCTGCACAGGTCCAAAATGGGGCTCATGCCTTAAAAATTTTAATAATTTTAAAAAGTCAGAAAATCTCAGAATGAGAGAGGGAGAGAAAAAAAACTCTTGCCAAATGAAAACTAACAAACTTCCTTGAATATTTAAAATATATATTGTAAAGCATTCAAAAAGGAGCCTAAAAGTTATATCTGGAACAAAATAAGTTTTTTCTAAAATGCAAATTAACAAATCCACTAAATCACAGAAATAGTAGACAAAGTAGGAACTGTAACCATTAAATACAAAAATGAACAGAATCACAATCAATCCAAAAAATGCAATACTAGAGCTGTTGTTTCCCTTTTTAGATCTGGCTTAAATACTGCTGGGGCCTAATTAGGTGGTCCTGCCACCTTAGGCTGCACATACAGATGGTAGCATAGATAACAAAAAACATGACGTAAGTACATATATGTACGTATTTTATGTATTATGTACGTACTTATATGTATGTATGTACTGTATAAAATGCAACAGCAAAATTAAACAACACTGTAGCAATAAAAAGCATAATGTTACATAAATAAAAAAACAAAATGAGGTGAAAATGTAATTAATAACATCATATGACAACTTACATTTAAATAACAATGAAAGCACCTAATGAATAAGAAATAAACTTGACGTGGGACAACAACACTTGCTATACCATAACAACTTCATCTCTAATGGTCATTATACCTAAGAGCGCTCATTGTACTCTAAGCCCCGTCTCTCCTGGCTGCAAACTAAACTGATAATATTTAATAGGACAAAAGATTGAGGAAGAACAAAAAGAGCAAAAGGAGTGAAGACAGGAGGAATGTACAGGCATGAACCTGACAATTCATGTTTTCCAAAACTACATTTGATTAAAAATGCTTGTAAATATTATTTCTTTTTGTGTTTTCTTATTTCCAGACTGACATTGCACTACACATAATTTTGTATTTTGCATTCTGTACTTTTAGATTGTTATTTTTTGACTCAGATATATCAGATCTGCGGTGGGTTGGCACCCTGCCCAGGATTGGTTCCTGCCTTGTGCCCTGTGTTGGCTGGGATTGGCTCCAGCAGACCCCCCGTGACCCTGTATTTGGATTCAGCGGGTTAGAAAATGGATGGATGGATGGATATATCAGATAATGAGTGAGAAAGAAGGCAGACTGCATAATTTGGTATAAGAAAAATAAACATGACATAAAAATGAGTTTGAAGTTATGTATGCCTGAGTTATAAATACAAGTTATCTTGTACTTCACTTATTTATGACTAGTTAAAACATTTAGGCATAAACATCTGTTATTAAAATACATAAAATATACAGAGTAAAAAAAGTTAACAGTGTGATATTTTAAATATGTGAAAAAAATACATTATTTGATTATTCAATGTTCAGGTTCTCTGATTGTAAACCGTTACAAGAAAAACCAGGTACTGTATCTTCTAGTCACAATATTTGAATCAATTTTTAAATATGGAAAGGTTTGGTTAATTGGCCTCAGTGTCAGTAAAGTGTGTGTGTGTGAATGTGTCCCACTTGCAATGGCTAAACCCATCCATTTTTATTTTGCGTCCACTGTTATTGACCCTTACAAAAATTAGACATATTGCAATATACCTGAAAATATGTGGACATATCTTTCAGTCATTTTATATTAATCCTGAACAGGATCATGGGGGTTGCTGGAGGATATCCCAGCTAACACAGGGCACAAAACAGGAACAAACCCTAGACAGGGCACCAGTCCATCACATGGTGAGCACACACACACCAACCAATTTAGTATCACCAATTCACCTTATCTGCATGTCTTTGGACTGTGGGAGGAAACCCATGCAGACACAGAGAGAACATGCAAACTCTACACAGGGAGGACCTGGGATGAGAACCCTGGTCTCCTTACTGCGAGGCACTGTGCCCCCTACACATATCTTTCAATATAATGTAAAATATATGTAGTTCAAATGAATATTTTAATGATTATATCTGAAATATACTGAAACAGTTTCCCTTAATATGTTGTAACAAAAATATTTCTAAATACATTGTGTATAAGACATGCAATATACTGTGTGTTCAAACCAGTGTTTCTGAAAGATCATTCATGGCTTATGTTTTTACCTGGAAAAAGTTATACACAGTGTTCTCAATAATTCCAGGGTATTTTGAGCTCCTTGTAACTGACTACAAGTCATTTAAGTACATGTGTGTTTTTGCATATGAAGGCTGCAATATGTTTCATTCTGAGAAATTCACTGTAAACTTAATGTTTTGTGACATAGCTAAGAATATACAGTGTTAACAATTTGTTAAATGCCTATCTCATCACTGTTAGTTTCTGGACATGAACAAATCTACTATCAGACTAATTATTTTAACTAACAATGGGTCTGTAATATTACAGCACCTATTCACAAATTTTCCATTTGTGGAAAGATGTACGTTCTCATTTACCATATCAAAATACAAAGCAACAGGCTGCAATCGAAATGAAAAGCATGAATATTAAAAAAAAAGATTGAACTTATCTGAAATTGACTACTTTTAATTACCATTAGCAAACTAAGTACTGTACTGATTGACATAGCATGATATAACTACAATATTATATCAGCCATACCACCTGCACTTCTGAACAGATAATCCACCTGAAACTAAGCATATTTGGATCTGGCCAGTATTTGGATCGGAGACCATCTAGGCAAAGCTTGAGTTGCTGCAGGAAGAGGTGTCAGTGAGGCCATTAAGGGGCACTTACTCTGTGGTCAGTGCGTGTATCTTAATGACCCTGAGTGGTGATGGGGATACTGTGCTGTAAAAATTACTAGTGTCCTTTGGATGAGACATACAACTGAGGTCCTGACTCTCTGAGGACATAAAAAATCCCTGGACATTTTTCATGGTCAATTATCACTCACTCTTTCACTACCTAGCAGCTAATATGTGCTGAGCAATTTGGTGCAAAATGGCTGCTGTTACATCATCCAGGTGGATGCTGAACATTACTGGTGGTTTAAGTGGCTCCCCACTGTTTATGTAAAGTGCTCTGAGTAGGTTAGAAAAGCAGAAATGTAATTTATTAGAAATGTAATTAATAACTATATTATTATTATGTAGAAGATATCTATTGAATGATAATTTCAAAGGAAAAGAATTGTCAAGGGAAACGGACATCAGTCAAAAACAAAAACTATTAATGAGTACCTAAAGTAGCACAACTCAGTATGTTACTGAATCCAGCAAGGGGCGTATGCTCCCTGAGAATATGTTCATTAGAGACTGCAGCTTTTACTAAACAATAGGTCTATGTATATATCTCTATATATATAAAAGCCAACGTCTGACTGTCTGTCTGTGTGTCTGTCCGCTTTTCTTGAGAGAACTACTTAATAGATTTAGATCTGTTTTTTTTCTAGAATTTGCTTGAGCATTCCAAATGATTTTGCGACTTCTCTCATTGCGGCAAGTGTCATAGTTTTCTTGCTGTACCGGTTTATTAGCGTGAATCCGATAGAGACACAGCCAGTCTAGGGGTGGGTTGCGAGGCCATCCTCACTCATGCGCCAGCTTTGGGGCGTATCTTACATCCACTTAGCTAGTGAACGAGAGAACAACCTAATGAATTTAGATTTGGATTTTTTCTAGAATTTGCTTGAACATTCTGGTTGATTTTGCCACTTCTCTCATTGCATGAAGAATCATGGTTCACTTGCAGGAGCGATATATTTGTGCTAATCCGAGACAGAGGCTATGGACCGAGGGGAGGGGGAAGCGTGACGTCAGAAGTAGGGAGCCGAGGCAGGGTCCTCCTCGCTGTCCTTTTCCACTTAAACATGGGCGAAGCCATGGGGGATGGGTAGCTACATTATAAAATGTTTTATTCTTCCTTTGTGGTATGGTAGTAATTCTTAGATGAAGAAAGGAAAAAAAACAACAACATTTATTTATATAGCACATTGTCATACAAAAAAATGTAGCTCAAAGTGCTTTACAAAATGAATAATAGAAAAATAGAAGACACATAAAAAATAAAAATAAGTCAACATTAATTAACATAGAATAAGTAAGGTTCGATTGCCTGGGAGGACAGAAAAAACAAAAAAAAAACTCCAGACGGCTGGAGAAAAAAAATAAAATCTGCAGGGATTCCAGACCAAGAGACCGCCCAGTCCCCTCTGGGCAATCTACCTAACATAAATGAAACAGTCCTCTTTGTATTTAGGGTTCTCATAGAAGGACTTGATGATGATGGTCACGTAGACTTCTGGCTTTCAGTCCATCAATGTTGGAGCATCATGATGCTTTGAGTAGTTGGTGGTTGGGGCACAGGCCGCCACAAAGAAACCGGAAAAATAAACAGAAGAGATAACACTAACGAAAGGATACCCTTAGCTTCTTTTAATATGGGCTGACACTTACAATACTACAATAATACAATTTCACTGGAAAGCTCCTGGTAAAAGCCTACAGTCATGGGGTTCCTGCAGTCAGCTCTAGTCACTTCAAGAGAGTGCGGGAGGCATGTTTTCATGTACAAGCAAGAGTGATGTCTTCCATCCATCTGTAGGTGAGCTTCAACTTTGCAGTGCAGTGCTAAGGCTTTTATACTTTTCTCACTGTCTTTGGTTCCAAATTAAGAACATGCAATTTCCAAACATTGGGATGCAATCTTTTGATGGAATAAGACCATAAACTGACCGTCAGACCATGGGGTATATCTACTGTCTTTTAACAGCCTGCTGAGTTGTCTCCACTTGTCTTTTCCCATCTCGGTTGTGCCTTCTCTCTTGTCAGTTTGGTTACATGGCAATAATGTTTTCTTCCTGTTTATTCATGGCCACAGTCACTCATCTTAAGTAAAACAATGTAAGTTGGAATAAAACTCACAGATCACAGTGGCACATTGGCTACAGTTACCCAAAGTTAAAGTCACTGAACACAAGCCAAGTAATGACATTCACAAACTAAATCCACACAAGACCTTCCATAATATCAGGCAACTTGGACACTGAGAGTAACACACCTCCATCTTGTATATTTGGAGAGTGATAACATAAAATATGGTATAAACCTAAACAGTGAGAAAAGTATAAAAGCCATGAACAGTGAAAAAAGTATAAAAGCCATGGCATTGCACTGTAAAATTGAATTGTCTGTCATGACAAGCAATGGACATGCTGTTCATGGGCATCTGCATGAATGAAACAAAGTAGAAGATGGCAATGTGAAAGCATAAATATATATTGATAACAATTAATAATTAAAAGCAAAATGAAAGGGAAACTGAAAAATGTGAAAATATGAAAACTCCAAACATTGTAACAAGCAAGCTACTTTACTGTCCTGCTACTTACTTGCAGTATGTGGATGTCTTACATCTTGAAAGTATTTAAACCATCCATCATCTAACCTTTGAATCTAGTTCAGGGTTGCAGTGGACTGGAGTCTATCCTAGAAGCTTAGAACACAAGGTGGGAACCAAACGAAAGTTAGGTGTCAGTCCATCAGAGGGCATACTAACATCCCACAACTCACTCAAATGTTGCCATATTCGAGCTGGCAAATGTTTCAAAATTAACTCAGACTGTAAAGCAGAAATCACATTGCTAAGACTACAGTGAAATTCCAGTCTTATAAGTTTAAGGCGTCCTATGAAAACTTATATTTCCACTAATGAGAATTCAGTTAATGTAGAAATTTTACTAAATTATTGGTCACATTGTGAGTTCAAATGTGTGTGTCCCATAATGGTATGGCTCCTACCTAATGCTATTGAGATAAGGCCCTGCAACCCTGAGCAAATATGAACATTTTATATTGTTATTATATTTTGCATGGACCATTTTCTAATAGATTAGAATAATATGGAACAAATGAAACATGATATTTTTAAGTTGCATGATACAGGTGAAACTCAATTGCAAAATCGTTATTTTTCTTTCTTTCTTTTCAGCTACAGAAGAATCATCTGTTACAAAATTCTCTGGTGAGCAGGTCATTTTTCCTTTCCTTTTCCTGTCAAGTGAAAGCTTAGACTGAAGTATGAGTTATGAAAGGTGACAGTAAAAATATACTAGGAGTTATCATCATTATAAATCCCTTCTGTACATTAAATTTAGCATGCTGATTGTGTCTTTCCCCTGATAACCAAAATGCATTGTCTTTTTATGCATTGTCAAACAGAATAGTTGTTATCGAATCAAAACACTAAATCTTTATTACCTAAAATGGATGAACTGACCTCAGTAAAATGTCTTGTGATGTCTTGAAATAACACACATCTCTGATACTGATCTGACAGTGTTGTAAAATTCAATGAAAACAGAGTGCATATGTAGTACAAACTGGGCAGGGGATGTACAGTAGACTGAGTAACCACACACACCTCCTCAAACCTTCTGTGAAATGAAATGCATGCTCTTCAAGACATTTATGACATGACATTTGCTTAGAAAAATATGTTTAATTTAAGTAAAACCATTCTAGTTAACTCAATAATTGTACTGTGTTTATAAGAATTTCAACTTGAATGCTTTACACCAGTTTGTTACTGGAAAATGTAATTAGGTGACAGTAATGCATTATTTTGTACCATGTTGCCCTCAACTATTGGTCAACTCTCAGCACAAGTAGACAGATCTCTTTGTACTTTTGAGTTACTGCTTCTTCTTTTTGTAAAGTTTTTCCCTTTTTCAGTTGGATATTGGACCAGCCTTCTCTGCTTTCGCCTGTTTTGTACTTCCTCAACTGATACATCTTTCTTCCTTAGTTCCCCTTTCCCACAGTCCATCCACTTTCTCTTTGACTGTCCTCTTCTCCTCTGTCCTGACACCTTCATACTTATGATTCTTCACCATATATTCTTTACCTCTCTTCTCATGACATGCCCATATAATTTAACCTTCTTTCCTGTATTTTCTTTGGGATTTTCTCGAACTTTGACTGAACCTCTGAATCTCTCATTCTTGATCTTATCAAGCTTTGCTACTCCATACATCCATCTCACCATCCTCATTTCTGCTTTCATTTTCCTTTCATGCACCTTTTTAACTGCCCAGGTTTCAGATTCATATAACAATGCTGGTCTGACCACTGTTTTTTCAATTTTAGCCTTCACTTTTGTGCCATATTCTCATTGACATTACACTCCCAATACTGCAGGTACTACATGTGACTATATCTTTAGTAACCAAGTTGATCATTAACACAGACAATGAGGAGGTCCTACTCTGTAGTAATACCATGGCATACAAAACTCAGAAAAGACATCAACTCAGCCACAAAACTTCAAAAAAATAAAGCAGGCCTAACATGAAAGTCTAAAGACCAGGGGCCTCATGTATAAACGGTGCGTACACACAGAAATGTTGCGTAAGAACTTTTCCACGTTCAAATCGCGATGTATAAAACCTACACTTGGCGTAAAGCCACGCATTTTCCACGGTACCTCATGCCTTGTCGTACGCAAGTTGACCGCTCGGTTTTGCAGACTGGCGGCACCCAGCGTCAAAGCAGTGCTACTGTTCCTGTGTGGTTACTCATTATTTTCATGATGCGGCTTTATAAATACACCGAAACTAACAGCATATTGTTTATTAGTGTAACGCATCTGATTGTAATTAACTCTTAACAATATAATGGTCCAGGGAACAGCCATAGTATTCCAAATACCATAACTGATTTAGCGTTGTTACTCTCACTGCACCTTCCTCTTCTTCTTCTTCTTCTTCTTCTTTCAGCTCCTCCCGTTAGGAGTTGCCACAGCGGATCATCTTTTTCCATATTACTCTCACTGCACGACTCGGAGTATTTATATCACTGTATCTGAGTGTGAATCACAGCAGCAACTGATCGGAAAGAGAATTATCGGTATACAGCTTCAATGACACGCTGTCTCAGCCACTGCAAAACGTTTTAAAGCCTTTCCTGTACGGACCTCGCGGTTCAGAAACAGTTTAATCCCAAGAACTTTAAATGTACTCAATCAAGTGCTCCTTGTAGAACTGTTTGTACTTATAAGTACAATCACCCCACTGTAAACTTGCACTATAGTTATAATTATAATGTATTTACATATGATGACGATATCATTTTTAAGGTGAAATGCAGCAAAATATGTTTGTTAAATTATACAGATAAAACTTTAACTTCATTTAAATAATCTATATTCTTCACTGGGAGTGTCGTAAGGATAGAATAATTAAACATGTACTACGAAGATATTTCAATGTTCTTTAAACGTTTTGAAGAATCGGCGCTAAGCTTACAGGTGGCTCAACTTCTATTACAGAGCTGATTGTGTGGCGATCGGTTACTTAGGGAAAGAAAAGCACTGACTGCAGTGACGGCCACGCCAATATATATTGAATATAAAACAGAAAGAGAAAATAACAACATAGCTAAAAACGCAGCGACATATTTCGGCAAACGTTAAATGCTTGTGTCATGAGCACGAGGCGGCTATGCAGTGTCTGCAATGGACGTGGCCATCCACCGTGCATACGCTGCCTTACTGACACTGACGGACGAAGGAGCCACCGATTCTTTCTCTGCCCAGTGTCACCACAAGCCAAGAGCCGCCCCTGAGTACTGCTGCAATAAATTATTTAATCGAAGTGAAACACATGTTTAATAACGTGCTTTAACTCCTATCATCATGAAAACGACATCACGTATACATCTCAGTATTTTAGTTATTCAGAGAGCTGTAATATCATGAATGTAATGGACTCTGTGTCCTGTTGGAGGAAGAGAGCCGGTTTAAGAAGCAAGTAGTGATTCACACACATAGAGCACATAGAAGATCAAATACAAAACAAAACATTTAACGTGCTACTTTAATTACGATGTGATTTGAGAAACTGGTTAATTAAACGATTTTAAGATTAAGTTTATGATGTTCTACTTTAATGACAAAATAAACTATGTGATTAAAGTGGAAATGTCGAGATTGAAGTTGACATTTCGTGCTTTTTCCCCACCGTGTGCCTTTTTTCTCTGTACCCTAATAAGCTTTCATATGACAGTGACATCAGACAGTGGGCTTACAACTCGGCTTCTCACGGCGACTTTGATATGTGACTTCTTTTTTATTTCCGGCACTGTGCGATTTTGTGAATGTGAGCTTTCAAGTTTCTCCAACACGCTACGTCACTCGATCAACTTCCTTTTGTTGATTATACCACCGTTTATTTGAACAAATAGTATGTTTTTCCTTTGCCTCCACTTGGTATTCACTGAAATTCTTATATTTTCCCCCGTGCTTTTCCCATTGTCTTTTCACAGAAGGCTGAGCTTAAGGGCGATTTATATTGATTTGCATATTCAAAGAGGCGTAATTCTGGGTGCAGTTGGGGCGTTACATAATGCGCGTGCACGAGCGTTAGTTTTCACGCTGATTGGGATTTATGTAGCAGAAGAACGTGGAAGTTGGAGTACGCACAGATTCCTGCATCTGGATTTTTCTGTGCGTAAGCACATTTCGGCTTTTGTGCTTACGCCATGTTATAGTGCGAGTTCTACGCACGGCGTTATACATGAGGCCCCAGGCCTGTAAATCTCAGGGAAGGAATATTCAAAATCCACACAAGTACAAAATTGGCCCAAAAATGAACAATATCCAAAGCAAAATTCAAAATTCAAAACCAAAGGTAATCACTGAAAGTACAGAAACAATCAAAGTGAGAACTTACAAATTGAAGCAAGGGGAATCCAAGAAATGGAAGCCAAACAGCATGGGTTGTTGTCCCGATCCCTTAGACTCAACATACAAAGAACTAGGACAACTAATAGAATTAGAAAATAAAGCAAAATGGTTAACACAAAAATACTAGTTACAATGTAAAATAAAATAAAAGATTGTACACATTAAGAATGTACACATCAAGCTATCTTAATCATTTTTTGGGATTTTTAATATCAAAATGTGAGCACAACAAATTTGTGCTGCCATCAACAGATAAGGTAAATATTGATTTAAGTTCAATACAATATCAGTATATTCCATTTGACAGTTCCATTTACATACTGCTGAAAAACCTCTTCATATTGAACAGTGTGATCTTTAAATGGAAGATACAGACCTGCAGCCTACATTGGTGCCTTCTTTGTATATTGCATCCACTCTCTGAATGTGGAAATGCTCTGCTTTGGGAATATTCAGGATAAATATTACAGCAACCCAGACCCCTTCTTACTGAGGGATCAATTCCAGTATTTGATGTTGTTGACCTCCCATATTAAAATTTTATGGCTTAGTGTCTATTGTTACAACTTAAATATTTAAAATACACTAATGCAAATCTATGAGTATCATTTTAGAGCTTTTCATTACAGAACTACCACTGAAAGATATTATATATGGTGGAGTCATTGGAGGAGCTTTGCTGCTTTTCATCATTCTGGTCATTGTGCTGTATATAAAGAATAGGAAGCCCGTCAGCCATGTAAAACAAAATCCGCAAACAGGTAGGTCTGGGCTTTAGCTTCACAGCAATGAACTTTAGAGGTTTGTGTCTTGTGTGGGAGCTTCTATGCTTATAATTCAATTTATGCCTTTGGCATAGGGACAGCAGGATATGTACTTTTGATAAATGATTGTATCTATCACTATTTAGCATCAATAACTGCCACCACAAGATGACACTATTGTAGCACAGAAAAAACATTACAAAGGTGACACACCTACTCCATTATGTGTGACCTTTTTCCTGGAAATACCTCCATAATTTTATGTTTGAATTTCTGATTTTAAACAAACTGTAACTTTATTGTGTCCATCCAGAGAGATGGCACAGATAAGTGCAGATGAATATCTTTTCAAAAATTAAGCTTCAATTGCTGTAGCTTATGGTGAAAGTTTACTTAAACCAGAAGTCTCCAAACAATTAGACAGTCAAACAAAAACAATTTTTTTAATAAGCCACTAGAGAAACTGAAATTGTTTTTCAGAACATATCCTTTATTTTTCAATAAACAGCCACCTTGTGTGGTAAATCAAAGATTTTATTGTTGTATGTTGTTTGTGGCAATGACTATCATTGCTTGACCATGTGATTCAGTTTCATTGTAGCACGTGCCTCATTATGCTGCCCTTGTTTTGAAAGGCTGCACACCTTTTGAAATATGGGAAGTTTAATTTAAGAATAGACTTGCCAATTCAGTTCAGACTTACAAAAATGCAGAGACATCGACTTAAGCATTCATTTCTGACCCCGAGTCCAGCTTTGGCATTACAGTTCCAGTTACTGACTCTTGCTTTGACTATTCCTGAGGTTTCCCTTTTTAACTACTTTGCATCTGTTATGCTCAGAGTGGTCCTACCAGCTGTGCATTGCTTGTTTCAAAATGATTATACCATAACACCTACATATTAATAATAATTCTTTACATTTATATAGTGCTTTTTCTCACTACTCAAAGCACTCCATGCAGGGAGGACCCAGGATGTCAACCCATGATCTCCTTACTGCAAGGAAGTAGCGCTACCACTGCGGCACTGTTGTTTGATTCAAAAAGCCTACATGAATAGCTACAGATTATTTACTTTCAATTGATCATAATAGAGCACATGCTCAGGAACATACAGTGGTGTGAAAAACTATTTGCCCCCTTCCTAATTTCTTATTCTTTTGCATGTTTGTCACACAAAATGTTTCTGATCATCAAACACATTTAGCCATTATTCAAATATAACACATGTAAACACAAAATGCAGTTTTTAAATGATGGTTTTTATTATTTAGAGAGAAAAAAAATCCAAACCTACATGGCCCTGTGTGAAAAAGTAATTGCCCCTGAACCTAATAACTGGTTGGGCCACCCTTAGCAGCAATAACTGCAATCAAGCATTTGCGATAACTTGCAATGAGTCTTTTACAGCGCTCTGGAGGAATTTTGGCCCACTCATCTTTGCAGAATTGTTGTAATTCAGCTTTATTTGAGGGTTTTCTAGCATGAACCGGCTTTTTAAGGTCATGCCATAGCATCTCAATTGGATTCAGGTCAGGACTTTGACTAGGCCACTCCAAAGTCTTCATTTTGTTTTTCTTCAGCCATTCAGAGGTGGATTTGCTGGTGTGTTTTGGGTCATTGTCCTGTTGCAGCACCCAAGATTGCTTCAGCTTGAGTTGACGCATAGATGGCCGGACATTCTCCTTCAGGATTTTTTGATAGACAGTAGAATTCATGGTTCCATCTATCACAGCAAGCCTTCCAGGTACTGAAGCAGCAAAACAATCCCAGACCATCACACTACCACCACCATATTTTACTGTTGGTATATTGTTCTTTTTCTGAAATGCTGTGTTCCTTTTACGCCAGATGTAACGGGACATTTGCCTTCCAAAAAGTTCAACTTTTGTCTTATCAGTCCACAAGGTATTTTCCCAAAAGTCTTGGCAATCATTGAGATGTTTCTTAGCAAAATTGAGACGAGCCCTAATGTTCTTTTGCTTAACAGTGGTTTGCGCCTTGGAAATCTGCCATGCAGGCCGTTTTGCCCAGTCTCTTTCTTATGGTTGAGTCGTGAACACTGACCTTAATTGAGGCAAGTGAGGCCTGCAGTTCTTTAGACGTTGTCCTGGGGTCTTTTGTGACCTCTCGGATGAGTCGTCTTTGCGCTCTTGGGGTAATTTTGGTCGGCCGGCCACTCCTGGGAAGGTTCACCTCTGTTCCATGTTTTTCCCATTTGTGGATAATGGCTCTCACTGTGGTTCGCTGGAGTCAAAAAGCTTTAGAAATGGCTTTATAACCTTTACCAGACTGATAGATCTCAATTACTTCTGTTCTCATTTGTTCCTGAATTTCTTTGGATCTTGGCATGATGTCTAGCTTTTGGGGTGCTTTTGGTCTACTTCTCTGTGTCAGGCAGCTCCTATTTAAGTGATTTCTTGATTGAAACAGGTGTGGCAGTAATCAGGCCTGGGGGTGGCTACGGAAATTGAACTCAGGTGTGATACACCACAGCTAGGTTATTTTTTAACAAGGGGGCAATTACTTTTTCACACAGGGCCATGTAGGTTTGGATTTTTTTTCTCCCTAAATAATAAAAACCATCATTTAAAAACTGCATTTTGTGTTTACTTGTGTTATATTTGACTAATGGTTAAATGTGTTTGATGTTCAGAAACATTTTGTGTGACAAACATGCAAAAGAATAAGAAATCAGGAAGGGGGCAAATAGTTTTTCACACCACTGTATCATGCTTACACAAATATCAGGATTAATAGTTTGTTTTTATCAATTAACAATGCAAAGTGAAATAACAGAAAAGAAATCTAAACCAAATCAATATCTGGTGTGACTATCCTTTGCCTTCAAAACAGCATCAATTTGTCTAGAAACACTTGCACAGTTTTTGAAGGAAGTTGGCAGGTAGGTTATTCCAAATACCTTGGGGAACTAACCACAAGATCCGCTGTGGATGTAGGCTGCCTCAAATCCTTCTGCCTCTTCATATAATCCCAGACACACTCAATGATGTTGTGATCAGGACTCTGTGTGGACCATACCATCACTTCCAGGACTCCTTGTTCTTCTTTATGCTGAAGACAGTTCTTAATGACATTGGCTGTATGATCAGGGTCGTTGTCCTACTGAGGAATACATTTGGGGCCAATCAAACACTTCCCTGATGGTATTGCATGATGGATAAGTATCTGCTTGTATTTCTCAGCATCGAAGACACCATTAATCCTGACCAAATCCCCAACTCTGTTTACAGAAATGCAGCCCTAAACTTGAAAGGAACCTCCTCCATTCCTAACTGTTGCCTGCACACACTCTTTATTATACTGCTCTCCCGCTGTTTGGCAAACTAACTGCCTTCTGCTACAACCAAATATTTCAAATTTTGACTCATCAGTCCAGAGCACCTGCTGCCATTTTTCTGCACCCCAGTTCTAATGTTTACATGTATAGTTGAGTTGCTTGGCCTTTTTTCAATATCAGAGGTGTGGCCTTTTGGCTGCAATTCTTCCATTAAGACCTCTTCTGGCCAGACTTCTCTGGATAGTAGATAGGTTCCTGGGTCCCACAGGTTTCTGCCAGTTTTGAGCTGATGGCTGTGCTGGATAACTTCTGATTTTGAAGTTAAGTAAGAATGATGTCTTTCATCTTCCATACTAAATTTCCTTGGCCAACCACTGCACCTCAGTGTTGCCCGTTTCTTTGTGCTTCTTCAAAAGAGCTTGAACAGAACATCTTGAAACCCTAGTCTGCTTTGAAATCTTTGCCTGGGAGAGACCTTGCCAATTGTAGCATAACTACCTTGTGTCTTGTTGCTGCATTCCTATGACCTGTGACATTAAACTGTCTTCCATAACCTCACTTTGGTAGCAGAGTTTGGCTGATCCTCACCCAGTTTTAAGCCTTCTACACAGCTGTTTCTGTTTCAGTTAATAACTGTGTTTCAACCTGTATATGGAGATGTTGTTCATTAGCACCTGTTTGGTATAATTGGTTAAACATACACCTAACTATAATCCTACAAAATCCCAGACTTTCTGCAAGTGTACCTATAAGAACTGATGCTGGTTTGAAGGCAAAGTGTAGTCACACCAAATATTGACTGGATTTAGATTTATCTTCTGTTCATTCACTTTGCATTGTTAACTTTAAAAAAATACTATTAACATTTCTATCTGTGTAAGCATTCTTAGTATACAGCATTTTTTCACGCCTGCCTAAAACTTTTGCACAGTACTGTATATATACACTCACCAGCCATGTTATTAGGTACACCTTGCTAGTACTCGGTTGGACCCCCTTTTGTCTTCAGAACTGCCATAATTCTTTATGGCGTAGATTGAACAAAGTGCTGAAAACATTCCTTAGGGATTTTGGTCCAAATTCACATGACAGCATCATGCACTTGCTGCAGATTCTTCGGCTACACATCCATAATATGAATCTCCCATTTCAGCACATCCCAAAGGTGCTCTATTTGTTTGAGATCTGGTGACTGTGGAGGCCATTTGAGTACAGTGAACTCATTATCATGTTCAAGAAGCCAATTTGAACTGATCTGAGCTTTGTGACATGGCACTTTATCCTACTGAAAGTAGTCATCAGAAAATGGGTACACTGCAGTCATAAAGGGATGAACATGGTTAGCATCAATACTCAGGTAGATTTTGGCACGTATACAAAGATCTATTGGTACTAAGGGTCACCAAGTGTGCCAAAAAATATCCCTCACACCATTACACCATCGCCACCAGAGTGAACCATTGATACAAGACAGGATGAATCCATGCTTTCATGATGTTAACACCAAATTCTGCCCCTACCATCCTAATGCCGCAGTAGAAATCTAGACTTGTCAGACCAGGCAACGTTGTTTACAATCTTCTGTTGTCCAAATTAGGTGAGCCTGTGCAAAAGTTTGCCTCAGTTACCTGTTCTTAGCTGAGAGAAGTGGCACCCGGTGTGGTCTCCTGCCACTATAGCCTATCAGCTTCAAAGTTTGATATACTGTACATTCAGAGATGCTCTTCTGCATACCTTATAGCAGCCCTTGATTTAATTTAATCAACACGCAAAGAGCCTCAGAATGGTGCATTTATCTTAATTCACGTCTCAAACTTTAATTCTTTATTAGTGTTGTTATGCCATCATGAGCACCATGAAAACTATAAACGAAAAATATAAACATATACTTTTTAACATTTTACAAGAAACAGAATAAATGAAACAACATATAATCAATTGTGTACCTACCTACGCTTACCAATGGTACAACAATTTTAAAGATTATCATTTTAGAGACACCATTTGTCTTTCATTATTTCCTCACAGTTTCTTCACACTTCCAGTATACTGTATCGTTACATCCCCTACTTGTGGAATGATTTTGCGGTCATTGACATACCTTGGTTGTAATGAGTGGGTATTTGAGTTACTGTGGCCTTTTCTATCAGCCTAAACCAGTCTGGCCAATCTCCCCTGACCTTTGACATCAAAAGGCATTTTCTCCCAGAGAACTGCTGCTCACTGGATATTTTCCCCTATTTGGACCATTCTCTGTAAACCCTAGAGATGGTTGTGCATAAAAATCCAAGTAGATGAGCAGTTTCTCAAATACTTGGACTTTAAAAGTCACTTAAATCACCTTTCTGGCGATTCTGATGCTTAGTTTGAACTTCAGCAGGTTGTCTTGACAATATCTACATGCCTAAAAGCATGAGTTTCTGTCATGTGACTAGCTGATTAGATACTTGTTGAACAGGTTGAAAAGTTGAACAGCTGTACCTAATAAAGTGGCCGGTGAATGTGTATATGTATATATATAGAGAGAGGACAGTTTCTTCCCTGGACCGACATAGGGCAGTGCCCTTGGTTTGTCCTCAGGGCACAGTATATATACAGTATATAGTGAATAAATTATACAAGAACCTAAAGAGTTGGGGTCCCATGGGATGCACCATTTAATATTCAATGGAAATAAAAAGAAAAATAATGCCAATAAACCAAATACACAATTTACTATCTTCCAGTCAGGGTTTGGTTAAGGTGCTGCCACGAGGTCCGTTCTCTTAGGTAGCTGGTTCCACAATAAATGTCAACTTACAGCCTTAAATAGTGGCAAGGGTGGAAGAGCAAGAGTTAACAACGTATTACGAGAAGTGGCATCAGTGATCTTTTTGTGGGTTCTCTTCCACTGTTGGGTTGAAAATGGAATAGAGGTTAATACAGGTGTCATTCTATCAGTTTTTCCACTTTGCTTTCCCATGCTCAAATGCTTGTGGCACTCTTGATGCTCATGGGTATGACTATATTTATGTTGCAATGCTATGTATGCTTTTCATTAAATTCTTTACATTTATTTATTTATTTTATCATGTGGTATTCTAACAGCTGTTCTGAGGAGACATGAAAGTAAGAATTTTATTTAACTAATTACATATGACAATATATTTTAACTTAACCTATCTCTCTACAGGAGTGGAGGCTCTAGGAGCATCAGGCTATATACTCATACACATATACTCACACCTCAAATTCAAATGAAAAACCATCTACTCATTTTCAAACTTAATTAATCCAGTTCAGAATCAAAGGAGTAGCAGATGCACGGTAGGAACCAATTCTGGACAGTGCCCCAGCCCATTTCAGGGCACATTCACGCTCATTCACTCATAATGGGCCAGTTTTGACTTTCCAACCTAACCTAACCTACACGTCTTTGGGGAATGGGAGGAAAATAGGAGAACTCAGGGAAACCCCAGACAAACAGTAAACACATTCAAATTCATGTTTACCTCCATGCACTTATACAAATCAGCACCTATTTCTGTCAAAATCACCTGTTAATTGTCTTTTTTTGCTAATTGCCTCATTTTTAATGTTTTTGGCATTACAGAGAGAAAGTTCAACAGCTATGTGGAAATTCAAGTTTGTGAGTTTTCCTCGACGAAAAAGAGATACAAAGAAGAACCTGTATACATGAATGTACCTATTCGCGGCTCAAAAAAACATTCTCAGAATGGAAAGAAAAGTAGCAAAATGTTCAAGTGACATTCCAAAACCTACCCAGAACAACATATATACATGAAAAGGAAGGGTAATATGTACATTATGTAAAACATGAATTCTTGTAGATTTTTTGTGCAATGTATATGAAAGTGCATTTAAGGGTCTATTGGGTTTCAATCCTGAACAATCTGAGGTTCTCTTTTATATTCAAAGTGCAGTCAGCTTTCTAAGGCAGTCATTGGAGAAGATCTTAACTGACAATTGATTTTATGTCTGCCTGATGGGTGCCTATTATACAGTAAGTACCTCTGAGCGTTTGTTCGTTTCCAAGAATTCATGATTTAAGTCCATCAATCCATCCAATAGTGAACTTGCTTATCCAGCTTAGAGTCATGAGGCGCTGGTGATAATCTGGTCTGTTTATCAGGTGGTAAATTTTGGGGTCAGCCTAGAGTTGCCAATTAATTTGACTCTCACACCTTTAAGGGCAGTCCATGTATTTAGTGATCAAAGTTTAAATTTTGAAATAATACAATTTTCATCATTTTCAGACCAGAATAAGAATGGCCTTTTGTAGATTTCATTACAGGCTACCATTGTACCACAGTGAAATCAAAGCCAGCCCACAAGGTTTTCCCCTCAAGTCGTATTTTGTGGTGGTGTGACGTTAAAAATGAGTCCACATGTTTGTGCAAGATCAAAGACATGGTATCTCTCCAAATATCCCACAGCAAGTGATTATTTCATTCCGCATACCGTAACTGCCTTGCTATGAGCATCCCATGCCAGAACCAGATCATAATTTGTGAAGGAGATCTTGTTGAATACTGAATATGACGCTTCTGTTTGTATGTTTTATCCAGAAAAGGTGGAGACTTGTCCTAAAGCTATAGCTAGTCAGCGCTTAGTCATTGATCATTCATCACTGTGGTGCCTCCCTTACTGTATCTGCCCTTGAAGTTCCACCTTTTAAGACAATTCAAAATCCATCATTCATCCGTTTTCCAAACTTGTTTAAGAAATGTTTACAGCCATGAAGAACCAGAGCCTATCCTATCAGTGTAAGGTGTAAGGGGGGAACCAATACTGGATGAGATAACAATCCATTGTATTTCACAAACCCACACATGATCACTAATGCCAGACCAATGTAAAGGTGCCATTTAAAGTAACAAACTGCTACCGTGCTTCAGCCCAGGCTGTACCTCAAGCTTAATTTTTGTTAATCTGTGGTTAATTGTAGTCAATTAAGGGAGAATCTTAAATTGAGCTGACCTCTAATTGTTTATTGTTCTTCAGATACAATTACTAATTACTCTGCAGTCAACTAAAGAGTTTCAAGTGAGTAAAAGGGCAGATTCTGCATATGGTCGTTGTTCAAGCACTAGGTCTTCTCTCTCAGTTTCTTCCCCTTAAGAGTCACATGTTTTCTTCGGTATCTTTTTTGTATTAGATATCAAGGATTCTTCAATTAGGGAAATAGTTTAATATTATAAGTGTATTATGAAATGTATTTTTGAAACGTTTTGTATTTTAAGTTTAAGATTTTTTAAATTATGGTAGTGATTGATGGAATGAAGAATCTGGGAGTTGTTCATTATTAAAAAGTTATTGCTAAGATTACTTTTTAAAGTGTTTTGTATTTTGGGTTTTTATATATTTTAATTTATACTCATGATTAATGGAACAAAGATTTGTGAAACACCAAAAATTTTGCAGAATTTGAGTAGGAAAATGATTTTCAGTTTTAAAATATTTGACACCCATCCCTCTACTGACATCTCGTGGCCATTTTTATTAACATTATGCACTGACTCTACCATATACTGTAGTTCAGTGAGTGTGAGACACTGACCCTGATAGTCATGGATGAATCCTATTCCTAATAAATTATGGCTGTGCTGTGATGTCCATGTCTGTTGCTTAGTATAGAAATCTACAATTACAAAAAAAATGCTAATTTCTAATGCGAACAAGTAGGAATGCATCATGCATCTAATGAGATCTAGGGATGTAACAAAAGACAACTCGCTCTCATGCCCAGTGTCTTCTCATTAATATTCCCCTTTTCTATTGTATCACTGTTGTTGCTGCTATTGCTGATGTTGTCATTAATAAAAATGTATGTTAAGAATATGTGTGGATTGTTTCATGTGTATAATGAAAAGGAATTTATTAATATTTTTAGTGGTTTTAACAGGTATCAAGTAACAAAGGGTAACATTCAAGTTTTTGGAGTTTCAATTTTGCCTTATATTAAGTGCATCAAGTTGTATTTGTGTTTACCTTTAGATTTTTAAGAGGCAGGAGAAAGGGTCAATGTGTTGGTGTCTGTGCAGATTGTGCTGCCATTGCAGGCAAAACACAATTCCTTAAATTTGCAACATCACAAACACTAGGCAGAAACACATAAAAGCCATAAGAGTTCCAGACTCTGTCCACACACACAGAAATGGAACTTCCATTTTCAAAACTTGTTAAGTGAGCAGTACGACACAAAGGGTGGCCAGCTTGAACCCTGCAAGATTTCTATGACATTTTAATGATGATTCTGCACACCAATGCAAATCCCTTGGTAATACATCATCTCTCCCTCTTAGGTATGATATACAGTGCATCCGGAAAGTATTCACAGCGCATCACTTTTTCCACATTTTGTTATGTTACAGACTTATTCCAAAATGGATTAAATTCATTTTTTTCCTCAGAATTCTACACACAACACCCCATAATGACAATGTGAAAAAAGTTTACTTGAGGTTTTTGGAAATTTATTAAAAATAAAAAAACTGAGAAATCACATGTACATAAGTATTCACAGCCTTTGCTCAATACTTTGTCGATGCACCTTTGGCAGCAATTACAGCCTCAAGTCTTTTTGAATATGATGCCACAAGCTTGGCACACCTATCCTTGGCCAGTTTCGCCCATTCCTCTTTGCAGCACCTCTTAAGCTCCTTCAGGTTGGATGGGAAGCGTCTTTCCGCAGCCATTTTAAGATCTCTCCAGAGATGTTCAATCGGATTCAAGTCTGGGCTCTGACTGGGCCACTCCTTTGATATCTTGGCTGTGTGCTTAGGGTTGTTGTCCTGCTGAAAGATGAACCGTCGCCCCAGTCTGAGGTCAAGAGCTCCCTGGAGCAGGTTTTCATCCAGGATGTCTCTGTACATTGCTGCAGTCATCTTTCCCGTTATCCTGACTAGTCTCCCAGTTCCTGTCGCTGAAAAACATCCCCACAGCATTATGCTGCCACCACCATGCTTCACTGTAGGGATGGTATTGGCCTGGTGATGAGTGGTGCCTGGTTTCCTCCAAACGTGACACCTGGCATTCACACCAAAGAGTTCAATCTTTGTCACAGCAGACCAGAGAATTTTGTTTCTCATTGTCTGAGAGTCCTTCAGGTGCCTTTTGGCAAACTCCAGGTGGGCTACCATGTGCCTTTTACTAAAGAGTGGCTTCCGTCTGGCCACTCTACTATACAGGCCTGATTGGTAGATTGCTGCAGAGATAGTTGTCCTTCTGGAATGTTCTCTTCTCTCTACAGAGGACCTCTGGAGCTCTGACAGAGTGACCATCGGGTTCTTGGTCACCTCCCTGACTAAGACCCTTCTCCCCCGATCGCTCAGTTTAGATGGCCAGCCAGCTCTAGGAAGAGTCCTGGTGGTTTTGAACTTCTTCCACTTACGGATGATGGAGGCCACTGTGCTCATTGGAACCTTCAAAGTAGCAGAAATTTTTCTATAACCTTCCCCAGATTTGTGCCTCGAGACAATCCTGTCTCGGAGGTCTACAGACAATTCCTTTGACTTCATGCTTGGTTTGTGCTCTGACATGAACTGTCAACTGTGGGACCGTATATAGACAGGTGTGTGCCTTTCCAAATCATGTCCAATCAACTGAATTTACCACAGGTGGACTCCAATTAAGCTGCAGAAACATCTCAAGGATGATCAGGGGAAATTTTGAGCTTCATGGCAAAGGCTGTGAATACTTATGTACATGTGCTTTCTCAGTTTTTTTATTTTTAATAAATTTGCAAAAACCTCAAGTAAACTTTTTCACATTGTCTTTATGGGGTATTGTGTGTAGAATTCTGAGGAAAAAAATGAATTGAATCCATTTTGGAATAAGGCTGTAACATAACAAAATGTGGAAAAAGTGATGTGCTGTGAATACTTTCCGGATGCATTGTATATTCAACATCAACAGGAAAGAAATTCCACACAAACCAAACAGCTAACTAAAAACGCATCATTACATTAGTGAATGGTATTGCATTAATTACGTTTAGCCTTCAGAAGTGTTTCAGAAATTAATGGCTGAAAAGGTCTGAAGTGCAACTTTTGTTTTAATCTTCTGCACCACTTCATATTCAGTAGAAATGGTAGCCAGTCGTTTAAATCTGTCCTGTGCCATAATATCATCAAGGATCATTCAAAAACTCTTAATCTTTTAAGTTTAGCTGCTGGGCAGTCTATATTTTGGACAAGCTGCAGCTATTATCGTTGGGAGCAGAACCCACCACACCCACTGTTGTTTGTAGTTTCTTGTAGAATCATTGATGACTTGACAATAACACATTATCATCCTTGATAACTGAATCTGAGACAATATATTTTAAAAATGAGCCTTTGTGTTTTTGAAGTATCTGCTCTTTCGACAGACTCCTCTTTTAGTATTCCTAAGCAGCTTTGGACATTAAACCTGCTGTACTTCATTCTCAATCAACCATCTCTCATCGTGCTGATCAGGACTGGAGTCAGTAATAAAGAGTTGAGTTGGGTGACCTGAGATTGGACTGACATCATTCTACATGCTCAGCAAGAGCATGGTATGGTGATGTGCTATGCCATCAAGTTCCTAATAGGTCCCACCATGCCCTGCATTGGTAGTTTTAACAACTGACCAATGACACTGAAGTGCTGCTCTGTCCTGCTGTTAGTGACTAGGATTGTGCTTATGCAACTATAAAACGGGGTAAGGATACAGATGTTATGAATCATAGTTTTTAACCCATCTAATTTTGTTTGTTTTTATTTTGTTTAAACTTTTGTTGTACATTTTTTAATAGTTTTTATGGTATCACCAAGTCACCATTTTATAATATGTTTTGGTCTGTGGCACACAATTATTTTCTGTTTTACAGGGTCAACACAAGCATTTTGCTGTTAGGTGCAACTTTTGGTTGCTATCATGCTAGACCTCAAGTAGTCCCACTGAAGCCAAGCGTATAGTATATATGTCTGGAGAAAACCATAAATAAATTTTGCTTAAAACTGTGTGGGAACAATTAGATGGCTCACTGATTGTCAGATTTCTAAACCAATCTAACGCCTCGTGAAGTTGGCTTCCAAAGTAGGGGCTGTGATTTTGCAATGCAAAGATCAGAGGGTCTCTCGTTAATCTGGTCTGACAGACAGCAAGCATCTGTTTAAGATGAGCTGTTGATAGCTGAAAAGTCACCTAAAGAAACCCTATTGGACATATAAATGTGTGTTGCATGTGCGGAGAGCACATTACACATCTTGAAATCAAACATACTCTGTTTTTAAAATAAATATTAACCTGATGCAAGGTAAAAACCTTTCCATAGATAAGCATTGTGGTTACAATGTCTTAAAAAGATGCAGCTATTTTCTCATGTCAAGTTTGCATTTTCAATTAGACCACAATGCTTATCTAAACTCTATATGCTGTTGTTATATCATATAGTGATGCAAAATATAATTAGACCACAATGCTTATCTAAACTCTATTTGCTGTTGTTATGTCATATAGTGATGCAAATATAAAATATATTGTAGCAGAGAGGGGCACTTCTCAAATGTGTGGAGCCCAATAGGTGCAGTGGTCTATGTGACTGTCTGTCTCAATTGTCACAGCACTCATTATAACATGCAAATTAATTATTAAGTTTCAGTTACCTTGTGCAACTGAGCTCCTGAATAAATAACAACAATTTTAGCTTTTTGTTTTCTCTCAGCATCAAGACTTTTATTCAATATCTTTTGGTCTCTCCCTGAAACCCCGGCGGTCTGAAATGCATGGAATGGAGAAGCTGAGGGTGGGTTTAAGAAGCCCTGTGGGTGTTGTCTTTGCAGCACAGGTATTTCATTGCTGTGCACTCCACATTTCTTAAGGAGTTGTCCTCAGACGTATATTCTTGTTTGAGAATCATGTCTGGCACCACATAGACTGGACCTCTTGATGATCAATGCATGATGTCATCATGGCACTCCTATTTATGATGGCAGCACAGTTGCTTCAGTGTTTTCTGCTATGCATAGAAAAAAGGCAGACAGAAATGGTTTTGAAAATGACTAGGAGATATTGAAAGCTAATAACGTGGTTGAAACATAAAGCAATGTCAAAAAAGCTGAGAAGTCATAATAAAACCAAAATAACAAGTCAGGAATGTCACCGAACTTTAAGGTCAAAAATTAACATATAGAAAATCTTAGCACAGAGATTCTTTAATAAATAATTATTAATACTACAAATTCATACTTTACATAATTTGGAATACAAGAGGATTGTGTCATTACCTTAAATACCTACAGGATCTTGACATCATGGGCTTGAACCCACAACTTCAGGGTTTGAAGTCCTAAGTCTTGACCACTACACCATACTTGTGTCAGCCACAGTGGCTTGTGTCTCACTTACATGGAATTCCAGAAGCTTCCACTCTGAGTCCTGAAGCTTCTTACCTACTTTTAAAAGAGCATACAATACACTAACAGATACTTCAATAATCTTCTTCTTCTTTTGGCTGCTCCCGTTAGGGGTTGCCACAGTGGATCGTCTTCTTCCATACCTTTCTGTCCTCTGCATCTTGTTTTATTACACTTATCACCTGCATGTTCTCTCTCACTACATCGATAAAGCTTCTCTTAGGCCTTCCTCTTTTTCTCTTGCCTGGCATCTCTATCCTTAGCATTCTTTTCCTTTGCACATGTCCAAACTAACGCAATCTTGCCTCTCTGACTTCAATAATAATATATTAAAAACAATATTGAAAACACTATAGTGAAGACCAATATTTATTATTAACTACTGTTTTAATTTTTGTCATACCTTGCTTTGATGGTATAGTGTGAGCTGATATGTTGGAATTGTTGCCTCCTCTGTAATGGGAGGATGTGTAGATCTTAAATGGTATAGTAGTATAGTAGATGTATTATTGCAAGCTGTCCATATTACTTTTGAAGGGGATTCTTAATGGATATAATTACCATATGCATAAGAAAATATGGTATGTCGTTTGAGCCATCTAATGTAATTATTTCAAAATCTTAATTGTAAAGGTAGCTTTTAAAAGCTAATCATTGCCATTGATCTCTTGTGACCTTTAATATGAACCACTTTTTGCTGGTAAGTTTGGTATGGGATTAAATTATTATCTCTGACACAGCCTTATTCAGCGATTGAAGGTTAGGTATCTGCAACATACTGGTACTTACCCCATGATAACATGACATTTGAAACACACATTGAAGTGCTGTTTTAAAACATCTCTGCACTCAAAAGCTCAGCATAACAACAATACATGACAATCGAGCAACGTGTTCCTATTTACTTTTGTTGTTCACTTGCTACTTTGTTTTATTTTTCTTCTTATTTTCCTGTTTTGGACTGTATTTGATTTATTTATTAGTTATTCTTTTAGCCTTCCTTAGTTAATTGTCAATTTCATTAAAGATTGGGATTAGGTTTTTAACTGATTTTGGTCTTCTCCTTTGCACTGATCCTGAAAACAAAATATTGAATGTGGGATAAATGTGTGACTCCACCTTCTGACGGCTTAAGATTTATATGCCAGAGACTGGAAGGGGTGGAATCAGTTGCCCTCATGGGGCATATTCTAAGCACTGTGGAGAGGACGGATGAGGACATGACTGGCACCAGCGCTTCCTCTCATCCCAGAGTGGTACTATGTACCTCAGATGAACCCTGAATGTGATCCCCTAATATACATGCATGACAGTATGTATTGTCTATACACTGACTGACAGAAGCCAATACGACATACAGTTAGGAAAACCTAGTGTAGTGGGTGTAGTCCCATAGGTGCCAGGTTTTTCTTTGTCAACAAAAAGACAGAACGTTATAAACCTGTATTGTCTGACAGCTTACCAAAATAACAAAGAAAAATGATTATCCCATATCTCTTAACTTTGCATTATTAAATCTAATTACAGGTCATAGCTCCTGGTAATATTGGAAATTAAGGTTAAAACTATCATACGTAATAATGTACTATCTTAATTTAAAATTATAAGATGACAACAAAAGTTCAGAGGCAATCTCTCTATGACCAAACAGTGAACTTTTTGAGCTGGAATGTCAAAGGTCTCAATCACGAATTAAAAAAGGGAGAAAGTATTTTCTCAACTATCAGGTCTAAACGCCAAGATAGTATTTTTACAGGAGACTCACTTAATCAACATGGATCAGTTTTGGTTGCAAGGAGACTGGACTGGACAAATATTCCACTCCAGCTATAGAAAGAAAAGTAGAGGTGTGGGAATCTCAATTCACAGAACAATTTCATTTGCAGTATCAGATGTAGTATCTGATCCTGAAGGGTGATATGTGATGGTCATAGGTATTTTTTTTAATTGTAAATTGATTCTGATAAATATCTACACACCCAATGTGGATAGCTATTATGGGTCAGCTGTGCTTGCAAAATTAGATTTTCAGAGTGTTTACAACTTTATAAGTAATAAAAAAAGTGATAGATGGAAAACCACATTTAATACTATCCCAGGACATTATGATCATAGCGTAATGTACTATGGGTTAATCAATGCCCCGGTGGTATTTCAATCTTTTGTCAATGACATTTATGAGTTATCTTTGGAATTTATGATTTGGTGTATATTGAAAATACCCATGTAAGTACATGTCAGAGATATGTTACAATATCTAAGGAATAGACATTTATATGTTAAACCTGAGAAATTTGAACAATAGTGTGGTATTTCTCAGTTAAGAAATTTCTAGGACCAGTCTAAGGTACAACTGTTCTTAATTGGAAAACCCCACAAAGTTTCAAATAAGTACAGAGATTTGTGGGCCTTGCCAATTATTAATGACATTTCAATAATAATTTCAGCAGCATCAGCTCTCCCACCGCATCATTAAATTAGAAAAAAAACATAACTAATAGTTTGTTTGGTCCCACGAAGCTAAGTTTGTTTGGTCCCATGAAGCTCAAGAAGTGTTCCAACAGTTCAAATATTTAATTTACTTTTCCCCTATACTTTGGCATTCTGACATTAAACTTCAGTTCTTCCTAGTGTCACGGTCAGGAAGACTCAAGGAGCCCACAATAAACATGGGAGAGCAAGCCAAGCAACCCTATTTACTGTTAGAAACACAATATCATGGCTTGTAAATGAAAGAAAAGTCCGATATTGTCTTTAAATAACAGAAAATAACCACAAGAATTTGGGAAGCAAACAAAATAAGGCACATGCACGATTAAATTCTAGTCTGTAAGGTTTGTAATATGGTTAAACAGCCTGCTGCATTCCCTGGTGGGCTAGTCAACCTATGCCCTCACTCAGTTGTCTGTGGGAAGCTACTTCTATACATTTTTTAACGGATTTTCCCCCAGCACAAACTATTCTTTATTATTTTTTTATTAAAATGTTACCTTTTGAATGTTTATATGGTTTTAAGTCCCCTTTAATAGTTCTTTCTTCAGATTCTACATCAGTTGCTAAATGTGGCTGAGTATTTCACTAGGCTACATTCCGTGCTAATAGAACAAGGAAATCTAAAGGCAACAGAGACTACTAAAAAGTAGTTTGCAGAATGTTCGGCAAAAGGTCTAGGTCACTACACAAGACATTCACCTGAAGGTTCCATCCCTTAAACTAGCATGTATGTAATTCTGAAAATGGTGGGTAAAATATCATATATCCTGGCACTTTCTGTTCATCTGAACATACATCCAACACTTCATGTGTCTTGGCTAAAAGTTTTATAAAGCAGTCCATATTATAAACAACACAGTTCCCATATAGATTATCTGGTCCATTGGAGAGGTTATTGTTCCAAGGACAGTTCTTGGGTCCATTATGAGGATATATGTCCCCTCAGTCTGTTGAGTTGGTGCCATATTCACATCCTGAAAATCCTGATGGACGTTTTTCTTTGAACTTTAGACCAAAGTTGTACATGTACATTAGTGTTTTGAATGCCAAGGAATTCATTTCTGATGTTATTTTTTATGGTAGTTTTAACAATGCGCAAAGTGAATGTTCTTCCACTTAAATGGCTTTTTGTATTTATTTTTCCTGATGCATGCTATGTAGTTGCTCTGTAGAGACAACAGGAAGTGCATGACATGTGATGTCATCATCGTGACATTGTGACAGGTCAGCGTCATGCAGTTTTTGGTTTTCCAAGATTGTTTATATTTGAAAACTCTTGGCTCATGCTTTATTTTCTCTTGATCTCCTTGTTGTTTTGCATTATTTTTCATTTTAACTTTGTCTATGATTTAAGACAGTGTTTTGTTTGTGTCATTTCAGTTATTCAGGTTTCTCTGTTACAAACTAAGCCCACTTTCTAACTATGTTTCTTCCTCTGATCCTGTTCACCTCTTTGCACCTCTATTTTTCCTCAGATAGAATACATTTGTAACTTTTGGCATTCATGTTGACTTGGATCTCAACCAAGGAATATACACTATAACCATAAATGCTAAAGCTATTTTTTGTTAACTTATAAAATGCAGAATCATAAAACACAGCTATTCAGTCTCAGACTTAAAACATTTTTAGAACTTCACCTCTTGTAAATTATACTTTACATCCCATTGTCTATGTCTGACAATCACAAAGGACTACCTGTGTGGGGTATTGTTTTAAGGTTTGTTTCCCTGAGTGTAGTTCCAAAGTAGTGTAGTTCTATTAGTAAAAAAATCTAACCCGGTGGTCTCACAGCGCTATTCATCTTTTATTCGCTTTCCAATGAGCTTATCTGTGCTTTATAACCTAATTCATAAATAACAAACCCAGCCTCAATGCTCATTTCACAGAAGTAAATATTGTGGGAGATGGCTGGCTGCCAGATGGAGCCCTCCCTGTAGCATGGAAGTGCCCCAAAGACCAGCAGGGAATCCTAGACAATGGAGTTTCTATTCCCAACCCTGCTGGATACCGTGGGGCCCACCAGAGGACGCTGCAGGGAGGCTCAAGGACTTGCATGTGCATTATAATCTGGAAGTACGTCTTAGTCACAGTGACAGAGGAAATGATGTGCTTCCGGGATGAAGAAGGAGAGTTTTATCCAACCCGGAAGTGCTAAGAAGTCACGTGGACAGGGGTTCAGGAGTACTTCTTTTCCATGGACTATAAAAGACTATGAGAAACCCCAGACGAGTGAGCTGAGCTGGGTGGAAGGGTGGTAACGCGTCTGGGAGTGGAAGATTGATTATTGTTATTAAGAAGTATTGTTTATTGTATGAGTAGTGTGGAGGGTGCGTGGTGCACGTATTTGTCCAAATAAAAATAAGTATTGGATTTTTATCTGGTTTTTGGCGTATTACCTGAAGGTTCAAGGAAGCGATAGCGCCCCCTACTGTTACAATATGCTGTTATGTTTGTTTAATATGGGAAAATCAACATGGGTAAGGTATTGCTGAGTGGAGATGTCAGGTGTTTTTGGCAGTAATTTCATGATGCGAATTTCAAATAACAGTTCAAACCAGTCCATATTGTCATTCCCAAAGTACAATGACAAAAGAATGGAAGCAGATGAAAAAAATGTCCAAAATATGTAGATTTTTAAACTTTATACAATTTTTATTTTAAAAATTTTCAAAAAAGAAACATAGTGCCAGAGATGGTCAAATTGTATGCCTAAAATGTATAAATTTAAAAAAAACAAAAACTGTGTTCAAAATTTCAACTACATTACAATACTTTGTGCTATAGTATGGATTAGTAGTAATTAATGCTTGCCTATTTCAAGTTATTTTGTTCTTCTTTTGGAATGAATAACACAGTTCCATTATGAAACATGTAGGAACAAAGGAATTTAAAAAACATTAATGACACACATATGAACTGGAGGGGGAATTTTTAAACTCCAAGTTTGAGGGACAGCAGGGAGCCTTACTCAGTCAAGATGCCCTCAGGGTGAAAAGACAGGGGGAGACAGCCTGCACAGAGCATTATCTCCCACAGATCACTTGATGGCAGCCCCCGTGGGTTGTGGCAGTGCCCTGGAGTCCCACATGGCATCATGGGAATCGAAGTTCTTTGGCTCAGCCCTGTTGAGTTCTGTTGGTGCCACCAAGGGGTGCTATGGGGACTGGTGAGCCCTACTTTGTCAGGCTCTAGCCTAACCTGGAAGTGCGCCCACGTCACAATTATGGGACACCAGAAGTACTCCCAGGTTTAATATAAAAGAAGCTCTCTGCCTCATCTCAGAGAACCAGAGTTGGGAGGAGAGGAACGAAGTTTGCTGGAAGGAGCGGAGGAGGCAGAGAGTGAGAGACAGAAAGAGGGAAAAGAAGAAGAAGACAAAATATTTCTGTGGGCTGCTTCATTAATTTTAACTGCGGTTGTGGTGTGGAAAATGCTTGCTGTATGAGTTTCCCACAATAAATGTTTGTTGACACTTGTGTCCAATGCCTGTTTGTGCCAGGTATTTGAGGAGCTGGAGAGCTCCCCTGGTGGCCAGACTAGATAAATAATCATTCAAATCAGGCAAGTGATCTAATAAAGGACCAGACTACTTAAAAAACTTTCCAAGTTTGACTTTATGGCCGAGGTCGGAATGGCATACCAACTGGCTCCCTACCTGAAGAGGGACAGTGCAGAGAGCCTATTATGACCTAACTGAGGAGCAGGCTGCTGATTACGACGCTCTGAAACTGGAGGTTTTTAAACGCTATGGTGTATCTCCGGTACAGAAGGCAAGAGAATGGAGGGAGTGGCAGATCGATCCTGAGAGGCCGTTAAGAACCCAATGCTTTGAAGCTTGGGGAAAAGTTTGTCGCTGGCTATGGCCAGATATCAACACCTCCCACAAAATGGCCGAGCTGTTAGCATGCAAGACATTTGTTCATGCCCTCCCTGACCATATCGCCCAGCAAGTCCGGAAGCATAAATTTGAGGATATGGATTCCTTAATTAAAATCGCAGACCGTCACTGGGCGACCTGTAAATCAGGGCGGTCAGAACGCTTCTCTCGCCGGACCCAAGAGGCACGTGGGGCAGCTCCTGAGCCCATCCGACAAGCTCCCGAGCCTGCCGTCCGTAAACGGGACAGACCAGCTGGTGTTCCCCACTGTTTCAAGTGTGGGGAGATCGGACATCTGTCCCCCAACTGTACATTCGAGCCCATGGATTGCTCATCAGTAAAGGGAGAAAGGTATTGTGCCATGGTGACTAACCCTTTATCTCTTCCTTATACAGGTGCAGTTATTATAAATGGCAGAAAGGTAAGGGCTATGTTTGATTCCGGGAGTAACATCTCTATTGTTGCTGCCTGATTCGTTTTACCGCAACAGTGGACTAACATAAAAACTAGTCTAAAATGTATTCATGGGGACATCCGGTATTATAAAACAACCAGATGTGTGGTAACTATGAATCACAATCTAACCAGTATGGCCATGGCTGTGTTACCGGATCCCCCTTTTCCAGTCATATTAGGAAAAGATTGAAATAAAATTACCAGCGGTGAAAACGTAACTGTACCTAAAAAGTATTTGGGCTTAGTAATGGAGAATACTGCTCTGACTGCCTCCACACTGTGTCCCTCAGTAGCACGGACCCATACGGGTACCCAATGTGAAGAAATCGATGTCCCATCGTCCTCTGTGGGAGCTAGTACAGTTAATGTGGAGGACATGGAGGCAGAAGTCCCTCCCATTGAGGTCGAGCGAGACCCAATTCAAGATTTAACTTCCCAATTCTTATTAATACCCTCTTCTTTTAAAAGAGAACAATGGAAGAAACTGGGATCAGTTGCTTCCTCTCATTTTGTTTGCTTATCGGGAAGTCCCTCAGACCTCTACTGGTTTATCTCCTTTTGAATTATTATATGGAAGACAACCCAGAGGACTTCTGGATATGCTAAAAGAAGGATGGTTAAAGGAGGTCCTCCCTACTTCGAATGTTCTTGAATATATCACGCAATTACGCACTAGACTAGAGAAAATTAGACCTATTCTAAAAGAGAATTTGGAAAAAGCACAAGCAGCGCAGTCGCGTTATTACAACAGAAACACCACCATTTGGGAGTTTGTCCCGAATGATAGTGTTATGGTGTTAGTCCTGACTTCTCATTCAAAATTGTTAGCACATTGGCAAGGCCCTTATGAAATTAAGGAAAGGAAAGGACTCGTTGATTATTTGGTTAAACAACCCAATCGTCAACCGAGTGAATGCGTATATCATATTAATCTGCTGAAACCGTGGAAGGAAAGGGAACTTGATCCATCCTCCGTCCCGCCTCGTTCTCTTTTTATGTCATGTGCCCACCTTAATTTTGATTCTGATTTGACCCCTGAACAACAACAAGATCTCAAAATGGCTATCTTGTCTTTCCCTAAAGTCATGGATGAAATACCTGGACGAACTGCATTGATTGTTCATAACATCATTACTAACCCTGGAGTGATTGTCAGAGAGAGACCTTATAGAGTCCCGGAAGCAAAGAAAGCAGAAGTAGAGTTGGAAATTAGACGAATGCTAGAGTTAGGGGTTATTGAAGAAAGTTATAGCCCTTGGTCTAGTCCAATTGTCTTAGTTTCTAAACCCGATGGGTCATGGAGGTTCTGTAATGACTTTTGTCGACTTAATTGGGTCTCTAAATTTGATGTGTATCCCATGCCGTGAGTGGATGATTTACTTGATCAGCTAGGGAACGCACAATTCCTAAATACTCTTGACATGACAAAAGGGTATTGGCAAATTCCCTTAACGGACTCCGCTAAAGAAAAAAACGCTTTTAGTACACCCAGTGGACATTGGCAATACAGGGTCTTTCCTTTTGGTTTGCACAGGGCACCAGTTACTTTCAACATCTGGTAGACACACTGCTACGGCCCCACACTTCATATAGTGCCACCTACCTGGATGATGTCGTCATCTATTCCGGCACAAGGAAGGACCATGTATGGCAGGTTGAAGTAATACTCACCATGCTGGCGTCAGCAGGGCTTCATATTAATCCAAAAAATGTTTTTTTGGATTAAGGGAAGCCACATATTTAGGCTACCTAGTAGGAAGGGGGTGTTGTGAAACCACAATGTAATAAAATTGATGCCATCATGAATTGGCCCTGTCCGATAAATAAGCGGCAGGTACAAGCATTTTTGGGATTAGCAGGTTACTATCGCTATTTTGTACCTCACTTCTCTGAAATTGCTATGCCCTTATCTAATTTCACAAGGAAACGAGCACCTTTAAAAGTGGTATGGGATGATTTGGTTGAGAAAGAATTCAGTGACTTAAAATTGGCCCTTACGTCAGCACCTGTATTGAGATCTCCTGACTTTTCTATTCCTTTCATCCTCCAGACCGACGCATCGGCCACAGGATTGGGTGCTGTGCTGAGCCAATGTGTTGACGGTGCTGAACACCCCGTTATGTACCTCAGCCGGAAACTGCTGGACCGTGAGACCAAGTATGCTGTGGTGGAGTGAGAAGCCTTGGCGATTAAGTGGGCTATCACGTCATTGAGGTACTACCTATTGGGGCATGAATTTACTCTGGTGATGGATCATGCCGCTTTGCAGTGGATGTCCCTTCATTGTGAGTCTAATCCTCGCATCACTAGGTGGTTTTTAGATCTTCAACCCTATCGTTTTAGTGTCATTTATCATAGAGGTTCCTTGCAGGCCAACGCAGATGCTCTCTCCTGTGTCCACGACCTCTTGGTGCAGGTCGCCTGACCCGATTGGTCTTGGCTGAGTAAGGGGGGTGGTCATGTCACACACGTGTAATTAGGAGGCAGTCAAAGAGCCTAAAGGTGAGTGAAATATCGCAAGATAGAGGGTTGTTATGTGGTACTTACCTAAATCTCTTTTCATTAACAGAAAATCAGAGGAAAAGTAATTACCTCCACTTCAAAATGGCTGTGATGATGTCACTTCCGGTTAGGCACGATGACATCACTTCCAGCTCCACAAGATCACCTCACTTCCGGTTCCTGTCTCAACCTGCCAACCATTTCCTGTCCCATAATCCCTCTGTCTATAAAACCGCCATCTTTACATCAGTAAAATGTTCATTGTTCCTGAAAAGACTTTGAATCAGTTTCTTTATTTATTGTCTGTACGATAATATATGGGGATGGTCCCCAAACCTTTATATGTTTATTGTGCACTGTTTTTTCTTCTTTATTGTACTTTCCACAATGCCAAATTCAATTTTGTTGAACAAATTCTCAAATTCAGTTTTTTTTTTTTTAATGTATATGAATATTTCATTAGTTTTCATTTATTTGCATGTCTTGTATGTAGTAATGTACTCTTGTATGTGGCTGACTGGATAAAACCAAATTTCCACTGCTGGACAATAAAGGTAAACTAAACTAAAATAATAATGCAGGAGAGAAAGAGACAGAGCTCGTTCAGATTTCTTGAGGAACATTGGTAATGCAGTCAGATTACAAAAGCAAAACAATGGAAAATTCAAAGGAAGTCAAAAAATGTTAATATTGGGGGGGGGGTCAAAGATTCCCAGAATCGCTCAATAGCATGGGAATATATCATCTACAGTATTCTGCTAGGTATTATATTCCAGATGTCATGTTAATCTGTCTGTCAAGTGACATTGTGCTGAGCTGATCAAGTGTGTATTTTTGATATTTACTATACAACTCTGTGTGTGACTTTGGCAATATTTTTTCTTCAAACCAGATAAGTTACGTGAGGTCATGTCAAACATCATGGCAATAATGATTGCTGTTTTCTGCATTAATGGACTTGTTAATAAAGAGCCTCCCCTTGAACAGACTGTTAATCAGTGACTGAACTGCTGAAGCGTCTGCAGGAAGGCATCAGCAAAAAAAGGGTCCTGAGCTGTGCTGCATGTAAAGCTGCATTTTGGATTGTGACAGCTAACCTGCACATCTCGTTTTTCAGTCAAGGATTTGTTGACCAAAAACAGTGTGGTTGTTGTTTTACATACCTTTTATGCGCCAGATCGTGACTACTATTTGCTCCTGAAATAAAAATTGAATCTGAAGGGAAGATGATTTGCTACTGTGTTAGAAATACAGGAAAATATTGTGGTAGGTACTGGACAGGGTAACAAAAGATGAGTATAGGAAATGTAATGAGGAATGAAAAAAGCACTGAGAAAAGTGTATTGTATCACTTGTATCAAATGCAGTATTTTGATGGTGACTAAAATTGAGTTGCTTTAAGTTGTAAAGTAACATTTTTTTAACAATTCTGGGAATTTTCTGTCCTTCCTCATACTTCCAGATGAACAAAATAAAATAAAATAAATACCCACAGCTTAATACATAAAAAATGGGTATAAATAAGGACTGAAAAGTGGGAATACTGTACATTTTTAGATCAATGGGGTACAACATGTTTTTATGATAAGACATAATTTTATAGTAACAGACAATCTTTGATTTGATTTGCTTACAACAAGTGAAAAAGTGAGATCAAAAGCAATGTTTTAGGTCAGATGACGTTGTTATACAGCTATTATAGATTTTACACCAGCAGACTGAGATGATACCATTCATTTCTAAACTTCCTGATGGTATCGTTCAGATCTAGAGTTTCTAAATTCCATAGAGTTTCTGGCCTGCTCACCAGCTCTTCAATGTACATTCTGAGGCTGAAGCTGGTGAATTCAGTGACTCTACTATGGACGCCAACAGTAGTTTTATAGGGTGCAGGATTAAAAGATTAAAACTGATATGTACAGTAAACCAGCAAAATATTGTAAATGATATAGGTTACCTGCTTTTTCAGGACTGCATCGCATATAATGCATTAATGGTCTTGTTAATAAATATTTAATAAATAAATAATAATTAATGATGTGAAATCACATGTTACCATGGGCCTAGCACATATTTATTTAACATAGTGGACATGTGAGAGTGGCAATGAATGTTCACAGCAGATCCCTCACCTCATACTTATCAGTCTGTTACATTTGTGCAGTTAAGGAGAAAGAAATTAAAATGTCTACATACTGTATATTAATGTTGCTATATAAAGCTATATTGCATCATTGCATATTCAGGTTTCTAATATGGTATTTAAAATGATGAGTTTTGTTTATTTTCTTTTACCCAGAGAATAAGCTAATAAGAATGGGAAAAAGGAAACTCATGCAGGATGATTTAGCCACTAATTTGGATAAACTAAGAAGGTCAGGATAGTGCACTGGACAGTACTTCTACCTCATCTTCTGCCAGTTGATAATCTGAGTAGAGTTTGCACAGTTCATTATATCTGCACTTCTAGATATTTAGATCATTTTAAATAGAGGCTCTAAATGGCTGAATGACATTCCTTTCAGGATGGGTTCCTTCTTTGTCCCTGATGCTGTAGGGATGGGCTCTAGACCCTGTGACCAAGAAAGAGATTAAGTAGGTCCCATTTTATGTTTTTTTTTTTCTCTCCACAGTCCAAAAACATATTGTCAGGTTGATCAGCAAATCATTGGACCTAAAAGTGTGCCTATGACAGTCTGATTTCTGTCTTGCTACTTGCATATACTGAGAGCACCAAAAACCTTTAGCTGGATTATGGTTTACTTTGTAGAAGATAGATCGAAATAAATTATACACACTGCCACAACTCAAATATTGCATTAACATTAATCTGTCACAATTTACAATGACTTCAACTAAAAAATGACCTCTAAAAGTTTTTTTTTACAAACTCCTTCCTCGTCGGATCTGACCTGAAGTTACCATAGTCCTCCTGCAAAGCTGCATTCCCAGTAGCCAGCCACTCGATCGCAGGACTCAGTTCACCAGTAAGGTTCTTAGGTCTCCCTTTTAATAATTCATATACTTGTCCATCTTTGAACAATGTACAAATAAAACAACTTTCCGTCCATGTTGGTATCAGTGGTGCTGATAGCATCTGTGTCTCCTTTTGCAGTCTGTGATATTTACAGTTCTTCCTCCTGTTTTGGGCTCAGCCTCGCTGCCTGGTGAAACCGGGTGGAGCGGCAACACGCGAGTTGGCCGCCGGATTGAACAGGATGCAAGTCACCTACCCATCTTTATATGTAAACAGAACCGTTTTAAAGACAGAGTACAGAGGTGACCGTCAGAAAGGAACGGACGTGACTACTGCACGCAGCCCAACGCAGAGCTGCCGACTGAGATTGTGACTACTTGACGGAGATTTTAAATCCGAGGTACACTTTCTTTCTTTCTTTCTTTCTTTCTTTCTTTCTTTCTTTCTTTCTTTCTTTCTTTCTTTCTTTCTTTCTTGTGGATTCTGTCGTTATGGTTTATTATCATGGCAAAAATGTAAGGATGAAGGTCACCACGATATAATTAAAATAACCTCTGGGGAGTTGGTGGACAGAATTTACTAATTACACGCCGGTTTAGTAGGCTATTTCTTTTGTGTATTACAACAAAACTTCTTATGGCATCACACATCATTGAAAACTGGAAAAAATACATCAAGGTTACGTGCACTTTCATTACCATCCTATCATCAAGCCCATACAGCGCTGACTAATCAGGACACACTGCGCAGCACAAACGTCCTTCCCGTGTGCACAGGTAAGGCTGCGAACGCTTAAATTTGTATTGCGCGTTTACTCGAATGTCGCGGTAGTTCCAACAGAAATGGTCTCACTCACCGTGAGAAGGAATAAGTGCGTTAGACGGAAGAAGACATTTAGGTTCAAACCACACTTTACTGTAAAGTGATGCCTAATGTTAACTTAAAGTCGCAAGTATTGCATTCATTAACTAGCTAAATATATTTCAAATAAAATGTTATGTTGTTTTTCTTATAATTAATGCACCGTTCCGTTTGATGCTGCTATATTCAAAGCTATTACTTACAGTTTGAACCTTGGAGAAATTGCAATTCAAAGCTTGCAGATCGTTTGCAATCGGGAATTGGTTATGCTAATTTCCTAGTGTTGTTTTTGATGGTGTTCTTAATAAAATAAGACTTTGGCACATGAAACTAGGGCGTATGCAAGTAACACCGATGTATTGATGCTCTCTTAATTTTCCTATCAGGAAATAAGTCATGACTGTTTTCAATGGCTACATTTATTGTTATAGTATTCAACAAATAATAACAGCATGAACAATACTAGTAATAACAATAATATAACATTCTTGCTTCTCTTTAATTCAGTTTAGGGTCATAGAAGCCAAAGCCTTCCTGGAAGAGTTGCGTGAAAGTCAGGAACCAACACTCAATGGGTCTGCCCAGGCATACACTGAAACTCACATTGAGCCCATGTAGAAACACAAATTATGTCAATAATAATAATGATAAAAATAATATGAACAGTAATTGCTCAGCTCAGTATCACATCATTATGCCTATGTATTTTTGATTTTTACCACAACGTTTCAAAGCTATACTTATTAGCATTTCTAAACTTAACCATTTAGGTTATGTGTGAATGTGTTAGCCGGGTAACAGACTGGCATCTCCTGCAGAATTCCTTTATGTCTTACAGCCAGTGCTGCTGGCATAAGCTTATAGGGCCCCAATGACTCTAACAAATGCTTGTTTTTAACATACATAAAATTTTGAAATCAACTCAATGGATTCAAAACCCTGGATCCTGGATCTGTATGTCTGCATTATTTACCCTTGACCACACTCCCCTCCACACCGCTCACCCAATCATTACTCCTACTGCGCACATGCTCTCTACACACCACCACGTGACTCTTTCAATGCTAATTTGCACTTCAATACAGTCGGTTGTAATGGCATGGCAGAAAACCAAATCCATTTAAGAACATCAAACTTTAGATCAGGATCGAAAAAGAGCAGCAAGAGCTGATAATGAACGTTGATGAAAAGGAAGTGAACAAAGAACAGCTGCATTTAATAAAAATCAAGAACAAAGAGACTTGTCCAGTAAAAGAAAAAGAGAAAAATATTCCAGGCAATATGCGAACAGAAATAATTTAAACTTTTATTCACTTTCTATTATGTTTTGCTTTTTTACTTCTACTTTTACTTTTTACACGTTTTATTATTCATTGGTATTTAAAATAGGCAGCTTCAGTGAAGTATTCAAGTAATTGATATTTTATCTATAATAACTAAGGACCAAACTGTCTTCCTCCTGCACTCCACATGCTCTTCTATATACCAACTCTTTAAACAGAATTGAATTCTCTAACTGTGGAGTGCCCCAACGCCCTTCGAGTGGCTCAGCCACGAGATAGTGGGCACCCATCCCCCGGGGTTGGCAAGCAGAGTGAGCAGGGGGTGGAGCCCTCTAATTATAATAATAACAATAATAATAATATGTTAATTAATATTTTTTACTTTGCAACCATTGTCAGCTTTTTCTTTCTCTCTTTTCTTTATGCCGTATTTGTCTCAACTTAAATATTTGACCTGAATATGGCAAAGCTGTTGCCTTGACTAAAGCTTGATGGGTTATTTCTTTATGAGCGTTATGTTGGACAAATGAGCATCCATTTTGGTTTTAGTAAATGTCCATATTAAAGACTAAACTGTTACTCTTCGTGATTGTGAATCTCTGAAAATTTCTCTGAGTGACACATTTGAGGCACATATCAAGAACTTTGTCATTTTTGATGTCACAAACACATGAAAGTTGTCAGTTTTCTGCTTTATCTCCTGCCTGATTTGTTTTCCTCAAATGTAAAATAACAGGAAACATTCATGCAAAAGATTATCATTCATAAGTAGTTGACATGAAGTCATCAAAACCAGAATGTTATCAGTCTTTGTTTATTTGTGCACTGATGGATTTTATCACCATATGTGCTAAAGATGTTTGCCTTGAGACAAATTAGTGCATCTAGAGGATCGAATCTCCTCACTTCATAATTTCTCTTTCCAAATGCTTTTGTGTGTTAATAAAAATATGAGTTGATAAGTGGTGCGTGTTCTGTGGTTAGCAGTGCTGCCTCACAGATACAACGCCCTGAATTTGAACCACATGCCCGCTTGTGGTTTGGGTGGAGTATGCACATTCTCCTTCTGGTTGAGCAAAGCTGTGAGTGTGTATTTGTGTGTGTATGTTTGTATGTGTTTTAGGTAACTTTACGGCTCTAAACAGACCTCATGTGAGCCAAACACTTATCTGGCCTGTGTGTGGTTAGTTCCCATAGTATAATTAGAAAGAGGGTATATGTATGTCATAAAGTAGGAATTAATAAGAATAGTTCAAAATGAGAACTCAGTAAGTCACTGTGTATTAATAATTATCTGTCCCTTGCAGCTGAGCTCACGTAGTAGTTAAACAGGGCAAACTTTAAAAATTAATAAACGTTGGCCCGCGTGGGGAAAAAAGCATGTGGCGATGATATCTCTGGCAATCAGCAGCTACACTCTAAAACACACATAGCTCTGATCTTTCTCTCTCAGAAATGTCAAACGTTACTCCTTAACAATCTCTTGATGAGAATGTCTCCTGAACAAACAGGTATCATTAGCTAATTGGAGGCAAGGTAAGCTCCAACATATGATGAGAGGTAGAATGACTGAAACGGAGTCTGGCAGTTTAGTGAGGAGGGCCTCCCCTTGGCCCACAGCCTCTCTCTCAGATTCCTGCAAATAAATTGGTACCATGATACTTAGCACGATGAAAAAAGTCGCAAAATCAACTGGAATGTTCAAGCAAATTATAGAAAAGAAAAACTAAACTAAAACTAAAACTGTTAAGTAGTTCTCTTGTAAAAAGTGGATAGACATACAGACAGACAGACATTGGAGTCATATACAGTATATAAATATATATCCATCCATCCATTATCCAACTTGCTATATCCTAACTACAGGGTCACGGGGGTCTGCTGGAGCCAATCCCAGCCAGCAAAGAGCACAAGGCAGGAACCAATCCCGGGCACGAGGACAGCCCACTGCAGGGCGCACACACACACACACACACCCCAAGCACACACTAGGGATAATTTAGAATCGCCAGTGCACCTAACCTGCATGTCTTTGGACTGTGGGAGGAAACCAAAGTACCCGGAGGAAACCCATGCAGACACGGGGAGAACATGCAAACTTCACGCAGAGAGGACCCGGGAATCCTAACTGTGAGGCAGCAGTGCTATCTACTGCGCCACCGTATAAAAACAAACTGTAAGCATGAGCAACATTATCAGGAAAACAAAACAAAAAGTTAATCATATTGTTATTCAGCGAGAGTTATTGTTGGAATGACTTGAAAAGATGATCAAAAAAGGCAGAAATGCTCAAAATCGAGGTGGGTGTCCAGAGACAATCCAAATGAAGTGTCTTTGTAACATGCTTCAGTGCTCAAAAATATCCCTTCTTTAGTGCCAAGTGCTCCACGTGACTTCATTGTAAATCACAAAATCTTATCTAGAGTTGCACAAACAGAGCATCAGCTGTATTTAGCAAGAATTGTTCAAGAACTGATATCAGTAAACAGAGAGCGGGAGAAAAATGGCACAAAAATTATTGTAACAAGACACCTTCTGAAGAGTGAATAACAAACTTGTCAGTTTCTGCCTGGTGCTACAGTGATAAGCACTGTTGTCTCAAAGCTGTAGGAGAATGGCTTAGATTTGGTGATGAGCGTTAGGTTCCTACAACACCACACTGGGCTAAGTGTGTTTGGAAAATGAATAAGTGAATGAACTGGCAAGGACAGTAATGATGGGTAGTGGGGTGTCAGTAAGGTGGCTGACTCATAATATCTGAATGATAAATTCCCCAGGAGTGTATGCATTTGAATGTCTGCATGAGGATGCCAAGGAAGCAATTACCACACCTTCAAGGCTGTTTTTTTATTTACCAACTCTGTACTGGAATGCCGAGTTTACAAAATGGATTGATTGTTTTATTATTATTATTTTATTATGATTAATTACTGCACCATTTTTGTAATGATGTAACAGCAAATACAAATTTTTCAAAATAATTTTTTGAAGATGGATTTTTCAAAACTACCGAAGATTGCTGATGTCGAACAGGAGAGCATGATAGGATATGTTTTTGGAGTTTCTGGACCAGGTAAGAAAAGCATGCCTAAATCTGGACAGCAGTTTATTAAAATAATTAGTTAATATTCCAATAACATTATAAGTTCATTGTCTAAATGCAAAGACAAAATTTCAACTCCAAAGTTTTGACGAACCATGAATGAGGGCTATGGAGTTTAAGAAAGACACTAAATTTATTATTTTCAAAGTACAGCTAATAAGTTTGAAAAATGTGGAATTTATACACAATATTTTAAGCTACTGTATACTATTAAACACTCCAGCAGCTAGCATATAATAAAATATTTTGTTCCTCATAATACAGAACTAATCTGTTTTTACCACATTTGTATTACAGACTATTAAAGACTCTATTTCTCTGAAGTACTATTTCTAACAGATCTTGCCTAAGAATCTGATTTGCTTCTCCGTATAAAGCAGCAGGGACTGGCATAGAAGTTGGCAGGCAGCACTTTCTGAAATGTTTCTGCAATATCCGCATGGAGAAAAATACAGTAAACTAAGAAAATCGATTATTCATTTTTTCCCCCCTGCATTTACAATTAAAACGATTACAACTGAGAAGATGTTCTTGGTCTTTTTAAAAACAGGTATTATGTTCAGGTAGATGTCGAACGTGTTATATTTTGAATTACTTTCCTTCTGCGGCTGTCTCATGTGCCTTGAGTGCAACGCAGCTTGCTCCAGTTGCCACGGTAACCGTTCTCGTTGTTAGGGGCGTGGCCTCCTTGTTCGTCACGAGCTGGCAATATTAGCGATGGTTTAAATGGGCGCCCACTCTGTTGCGTCTTTACCTTGTTGCGCTTAACAAAAAACTCTTCTAGACCTATTGTGAATATCTCATGTTTTCTGATTTCATCTATTGAGTTCCTGACTTGAATTGTATCCATTTGGTTTAGGTACTTCTCGATCTCTCGGTTTTAACCCTTTGCTGTTGCCCATCTCTTTTGGTTTAGGCTACCCTACAAATGTATTGACTTCCCGACTTTACAATGTTTAAAAAGAGTCTTACTGTTGAGCGAACAGTCAGATCTACAGCATCAAATTTCAACAAATTACAATCAAAATGTAAAAACTGGCGAAAAACACAAATTAACAAATTGTGCCAAGTGATTTAAGGATGCAAACAATGCTTTTCAGCAGGCAGGAATACTTAAGGTTTACACATTAGAATGAAACAGTGACTTATATCAATGCCTTTAGCCTAACCGTGATGGATATACATTAGATAAAGTTTTAAAATTAATTATGATGGAAATGTGTTCTGTTTAAATGTATTTATGTACAGTACGCACAGAATACACATCTTCTTTCAAGATGCTTTATCCTAGGCCAATGTAATGTGTTCTATGCTCTTCAAATGCCTATTTCCTAACTAACAGGTAACTAGTTAACTAGGTAACTTTTATTGCAAACAAGAAGTAGGCAATTTTCAAAACCTACGCAGAGTTCATATTTCACTGTCTGCTAAAAATGAACTATCCTTTCTCATCACTGTCCCCTTTTGAAGGTGACAAGAAGGGGACGTCCTCCAATTCCTGTATTTGGCTTAATTAGGCTGATTCATGTTTCTTTGGGATATGTCATTATCCAGACACTTCCCTGAAAGAAAAACAAGCTCTGATGCATCTGGAGTTCCCATTCATTCCCTTACGGTTTTCTCTGTGGTCCCTAGGAGGTGTGACAAATTGTGGCAGGGCACTGAATGTTTTTTTCAGTGTGCTAATGTTTTTCTGTGTGTATCCTTTTACAGTTTAGAATCTGGAAGTAGAGCATATAGCATTTAAGTAAATTTCATACAATTACAGGATTCTTTAAAATATGAAATGCTGCCTATATTCCACAATATCAGCTCTCTAATAGTAGAAGCAAGAACAGAATCCAGAATGTTCTCAACAAAAGTAGCTTATTATAACAGGCAGATCTATAAATACAGTAGATGCTATATACACACATTACAATCATTAGATGATCATGCAGTACATAACGTACTATGACAGTTTTAACAAACAGTATCTGGCACAAGTTCATTTAAAAGGTGTAGGTCCAAAGGCCTAGATGTGAGTAATGCAGACAGGCTGCAAAATAAAAAAATAAATTAAAATAACCAAATAAAGCAGACTAAATGATTTATATACATCTAGGTTTTGTTTAACATCATATAGTTGGGTACATTCTAAATGCTTGCAGTAATTATTTGAAAACAATTGTGAAAAAAAGATTAAATATGCATCACAATGTTTTTCATTTTATTATATGCTCCAAACCGAAACTTTAAATATGTTGTCTTTAATAAATAAAGTAAATTGTATTGTAGTGAGTATTCAATGTGTTACAGTATTTTGAAATTTGCATCATATGTAAATGTATTTGCTCTTTACTAATCCAGTCTGCATTCTGTCTCTCTAATAGTGGTGATTGCTTCTCAAATGGCTGGGTCAGCCATGTATGAACTGGTCAGAGTGGGTTACTTTGAACTGGTTGGAGAGATCATTCGATTAGAAGGAGACATGGCCACAGTGCAGGTGTATGAAGAAACCTGTATCCTTTAGAGTAATGCTTTACTATTTGTTTTTATGGCATCTTTCACCATTAGATCCATCATGAGGTGATTTTAGAAAACATATTCACCTTATACAAGAACATGTGGCTGTGTGTCTGTTTGGTTGCTATGTATCTGTTATTTCATATGGGATTCATAAAAGAAGTACTGCTTGTGGTGTGCCAACAGTTAGAGGGAAAAATGCAATGCATTACCTAATACATTACATTCCAATAGATGGTGTACTGTAAAGTTAAATTTCAAACCATCATAGACAGCTAGCACAGATAGTTATGAGAGTAAATTGCATAGACACGTCTTGTAGGTAGCCTGTGGAGCTTTGTAAAAAGAAAAAAAGGCCCAGTTTTAAAGAAACTAACATTTAAACACTTCACTTTTGTTAAATTTGTAGGAATCACATGGATGTTGTCAATGATCAGTAATATGCATAGAGAAGGCAACTGCAGAGGTCTATGATATAATGGATGTTAACCTTATGACAGGAGATCCATACAGAGTTTGTTTTTTGAAAATTAAATAAAATATAAAAACATATTGTAGGGTGTTTCAAATTGGATTCCACATCACTTTTGACAATTTAAGGTTTCCTGAATTGCTTGAGTCAGTATCATTAGTATGAAACAAGTATGAAATGTTTTTACGTCTGCATGAAGGAAATGAAGTTGCAGACGTAATGCAGAAAGAAATGTGTCACATTATATGTGATGTATAATATTCTTACATAATATGGAAGAATATTAGAAAGAACTAGCAGGATGAGAGTGGAGCTTGGTAGAAAAAGAGGGAGAAAGAGAGAAAGAGAACATGCCTTCATTTCAATGTCTGCTATGATACCTCCCAGCTGCTGTATAGAAGTCACAAGCCTCCTCATTCATTTAGGGACAGGGAGTTTTCCCAATTAGTTAATTGATAATTATTTGCTTCTGAGTTGGATGGAGGTGCGCATCCAAATCTCCTCATGTAATGATGTGAAAAACAGAGGGGTTAGACTAGAGCAATTCCTCGCTGGTGACAGTGACGGAGCTGATGATGGAATTAAACAATTTACCGAGTAAGCTGATTGCCTTTTTTAATAGAAGGACATATCTTGTGGTGCAGGTAGGTCAAAGAGCAGGAATTGCTAGTCTTTCTCCTTCTGTGTGCATAGGTAAGGGAAAGATCTTGTAAGGATGCTTACATCTTGCTTGAAGAAGGGGCCTGGGTTGCCTCGAAAGGTTGCATATTATAATCTTTTTGGTTAGCCAATAAAAGGTGTCATTTTGCTTGACTTTTCAATACATAAAATATCTGCAAATAGAATAAGGAAATGTATGTTATATGTTGTGGCCGCTAGAGGGCACTGTCACTCCTCAAACCTAAAAGTACAGATACTGAGGACCCAAGTTAAAAGCAAAATGATTTGTTTATTGTGAGGAAACCCTTCACAATGCTTTCCATCACCACAGCCACAAGTAATTAGGTACACAAATGATTCTCTCCATCTCTTTTTCTCGTCTACTCCTCCCAGCAAACTTCGTCCACCTTCCGCCCAACTCTGGCTCCCCAACTGGGTTTCAGGTAGTTGCTTTTATATTGGCCAAACTGGAAGTACTTCTGCTCTTCCACCCACATGGCCTGCCAACACCTCCGAGTTAGGTAAAAACCTTGTCTCATATAAGTCCTCCACAGCACCCCCTGGCATTACCCATGGCACCCAACAGGGCTGAGATAAAGAACCCATGTTACCCTGCAGGAATCCGGGGCACCACTGTAATCCTGGGGAGCTGCCATTTACCATCTCAGGGGAGGCAGTGCCCTAAAGAAGCTGCCTTCCCCCTATTTATCCGTATCCTGGAAATCCCGCAGAGGTTGGGCTGCCAGTCCGTCTCTTACAATGTGTACATATTAGTGTATACTTCTCTTGCAATTTAAATCTTGATAAGGGACAAACACAATTTTTATTTTTTTCTTATTTTCTTCTGCTCTGGAAATGCCCTATTGGAGAGGCTCTGTTGGGTTTCAGTTGGAGCTTGATACCAGCGGAGAGGATCATCACAATACAACTACAGGGTTCAGAGAGGAAAAACTATTCTGATTATTTGCCCCTTTATAGATATTGGATTCTGTGCACAAAACAGTACCTATCATCTACTGACTCTACTACAGGAAGACTTCAGTGCTCATGTAGAAAATGGCAAAAATACCTGGGGCCTCATACATAACGCCGTACATATAATTCACACTTAAACATAGCATATGGACAAAAGCGGAAACGTGCGTATGCACAAAAAAATCCAGATGCATAAATCTGTGCATACGCCAACTTCCACATTCTTATACTCCATAAATCCTGGTCTGCGTAAAAAGTAACACTCGTGTGCATGCCTGCCATCCCTTCCAGACCCCTCCCCGAATTACGTCTCTTTGAATATGTAAATCAAAAGAAATAGCCCCTTATGTTTTGCATTCTGTGAAAAGACAATGGCAAAAGCACTGGGGAAAAAGAAGAATTTCAGCGAATACCAATTAGAGGCAATGAAAAACAAACTATTTGTTGGCTTAAATAGTGATATAAACAACTAAAAGAAGTTGATCAAGTAACAGAGTGGCAGATAAACTCGAAAGTTCAAGTTCAGAAAGTCTCAAAGTGCCCGAAATAAATAAGAAGAGGTCGGATATCAACGTCGCTGTGAAAAGACAAGTCCTAGCCCACCATCTGAGTGTTATATGGTAGTGTATTAGCATACTTTAATCTCAAAATTTCCACTTTAATCACATACTTTATTTTGTCATTAAAGTAGAACGTCATAAACTTCATCTTAAGATCATTTAATTTACTAGTTTCTCAGATCCCGTAACTAAAGTAGCACGTTAAATGCTTCGTATTGTTTATAATCTTTTATGTATGTGTGAGAATCACTATGTGCTTCTTAAATGGACTTTCTTTTCCGCTGACAGGACACAGAATATATTACATTCATGATATTACAGCTCTCTGAACAATTTAAAAATTAAGCTTGTCACGCTTGGGTCACAGATTTGCATAGAAACACAGGAGGTTCTAGAGACAGGAGCTTTATTCAAACACTGCAAACGAACATTTGTCTCTTTTTCCAAAAGTTTAAACGTACTCCATGACAAGACAGAAATGACAGTTCCACCAGGAGCAGAGAATGTCAGAGAGAAAGACAGAGAGAAAAGCAAACAATCAATTCCAAAACTGACAGGTGTTCAGGCTTTTAAGTATATGGAGTACCGTTTGGGAAGCATATTGCGCGACAGACCAGCCCACACACAAGCTCAGCAAGTAAGGGAGCAATGTGAAGGTAGTCTGTCAGCGTTTTTAGGAGGGGTTTTCCAAGGAGCAGCTATATCCTCTAGGGGTGCATTCAGCCCCCCAGCTCACAAGATGTATACTTGATATAATTTTCATAATGATAGATATTAAAGCATGTATTAAACATGGTGGCACAGTATTAGCGATGACCTGGTGCCCTGTCCAAAGATTGTTCCAGCCTCCCGCAACATGCTTGCTGCACCGTGTGTGACCTTCGATAAAATAATTTATTGCAGCAGTACTGTCTCTCTCAAACATACTAACCCCCAATTCCTGTCTTTCTGTTTCTTTCTCCAAGTAACCAATCGCCACACGATCAGCTCTGTAATAGATGCCAAGCCATCAGTAACCTTAGAATGCCGATTCTTCAAAACTTTAATGGAACATCGAAATATCCTCATAGTACATGTTTAATTATTCCATCCATCTGTCCATCCAGGGACAATCTCAGCAAGCATACACCGTGAGGCAGGAACAATCCCTGAACGGGGAGCTAGCTCGTCGCTACCACTGCCCACCGTCTCCTCATGTCTTCAATTATTAACAATACACATTATTTTAATGAAGTTTAAAACTTATCTGTATAATTTAATAAATATACTTTACTGCATTTCATATTAAAAATGATATGAAGAGCTCCTAGAAGATAGCGCTGGAAAATTTAAATTGACTTAGAAGCCAGTCATCATCATATGTAAATACGCGCTTTATAAAAATGACTCAAGTTGTGCAATATCATAACTGTAGTGCAAGTTTACAGTGAGGTGATTGTACTTATAAGTGCAAACAGTTCTACCAGGAGCACTTGATGGACTGATTGAGTGCGTTTAAAGCTCATGGGATGAAACTGTTTCTGAAGCACAAGGTCCATACAAGATAGGTTCTGAAGCATTTGCCGTACTGTATGGGAGATGCTCAAATAGACTGTGCACATGGCTGAGACAGCATGTGCTAGATGCTGTATCCCAATAATCCGATCAGCTGCTGTACAGCTGTGATTCCACACTCAGATACAGTGGGTTAAATACTCTGAGTGGGGCACTGACAGTGACAACACTAAAGCAGCTATAGTATTTGGAATTGTTTGCCCATTCTGTGCATCATTATATGGTTATGGGTTGATTACTATCAGATGCCTTAAACTAATAAACGATATGCGGTTCATTTCAGTGTTTTTGATAAAGCTATGTCAAGGATGTGAATCTAAAAATTAAAGGGAAACCTCACAGCAACAGTAGCACTGCTTTGACGCTTGGTGCCACAAGTTTGCAAAACCGAGCATATAACGTGCGTATGTCAGGGATTGAGCTGCTGTGAAAATGTACATGGCTTCACACCAAGTATAGTTTTTATACATTACGATTTAAGCGTGGAAACGGGTATATGCAACATTTTTGTACATACGCACTGTTTATACATGAGGCCCCTGGTGAACCATGAATAAGAATTCCTGATCTGAAATTGTCTAGTAAATAGTTACTGGATTTTTATGGATTTCTGCAAATTTCTGTGCTATTACTTCTCCATAATCAAACCAAAGTTATTTATAAGTGCACATGGGCCCTCATGCAAAACGCCAGTGAGTAGAATTTGCACTATAACATGACATAAACACAAAGCAGAAATGTGCTTACGCACAAAACAATCCAGATGCATAAATCTGTGCAAACACCAGCTTCCATGTTCTTCCGCTACATAAATCCCGGTCAGTGTGAAAATTAACGCACGTGTACGCACCTGCTGCCCCACTCTAACTCCTCCTAGAAATACGCCTCTTTGAATACGCAAATCAATATAAATAGTCCTTAAGCTCAGTGTTCTGTGAAATAGCAATGGCAAAAGCATCAGGGAAAATAGAATTTTTGGTGTAAACAACAAAAGGAAGTTGATCGAGTGACATAGTGTGTCAGAGAAACTCAAAAGCTCAAGTTCACAAAGTCGTACAGTGCCCGAAATAAAAAAGAAGCTGTCAGATATCAAAGTCGTTGTGAAAAGGCGAGTCGTAGCCCACCGTCTGAGTGTCATATGAAAGCTTATTAGGGTGCAGAGAAAAAAAAAGGCACACAGTGGGAACAAAGCATAAAATGTCAACTTTAATCTCGAAATTTCCACTTTAATCACATAGTTTATTTTATCATTAAAGTAGCACATCATAAACTTCATCTTAAAATTGTTCAATTTACCAGTTTCTCAAATCCCATCATAACTAAAATAGCACGTTAAATGCTTTGTTTTGTATTTGATCTTCTATGTGCTCTTAGTGCGTGAATCACTATGTGCTTCCAGGCTTTCCCTTCCTCCGACAGGACACAGAATCCATTACATTTGTGATATTACAGCTCTCTAAATAATTAAAATACTGAGATGTATATGTGCTATCATTTTCATGATGTTAGGAGTTAAAGCATGCTATTAAACATGGGAACACAGTGGCGCAGTGATTGTTCATGTCTCAAGCAAGATGCTTGCTGCACCATGCCTGGCCTTCGACTAAATACTTTATTGTAGCAGTATTGTCTTTTTCAAATGTACTAACCTCCAATGTCCTTACTTTTCTTTCTCCAAATACCCAATCGCTATACAATCGGCTCTGTAATAGATGTTAAGCCATCTGTAAGCTTAGAATGCCGATTCTTCAAAATTTTTAAGGAACATTGAAATATCTTTGTAGTACATGTTTAATTATTCTATCCATCTATCCTTCCAGTGTTGCGTCAGCATCAGCATCATCGTGAGGCAGGAATAATCTGTCACTGGAGTGCCAGCGGCTCACTAGCGCTGCGGCACCGTGTCCTCACATGTTTAATTATCAACAAAATAGATTATTTGAATGAAGTTAAAGTTTTATCTGTATAATATAATAAACATATTTTACTGCATTTCATCTCAAAAATTATATTGTCATCATATGTAAATACCTGCTTTATAAAGTGGCTCAGGTTGTGCAATATTATAACTGTATCGCGTGTTTACAGTGAGGTGACTGTACTTATAAGTACAAACAGTTCTACAAGGAGCACTTGATGGACTGATGTGTGAAGTGTGTGTGAAGTGTGTTTATAGTTCTCGGGATGAAGCTGTTTCTGAATTGTGAGGTCAGTACAGGAAAGGCTCTGAAACATTTGCCGTATGAGAGCAGTTCAATAGACAGCACGGCTGAGGCAGCATGTGCTTGATGCTGTATACCAATAATTCTCTTTCCGATCAGCTGTTGTACAGCTGTGATTCACACTCAGATACAGTGATATAAGTACTCCGAATGGTGCAGTGACAGTAATATGAAAAAAGATCCGCTGTTGCAACCCTAACAGGAGCAGCTGAAAGAGGAAGAAGAAGGTGCAGTGAGAATAACAACAACAACAACAACATTTATTTATATAGCACATTTTCATACAAACAGTAGCTCAGTGCTTTACATAATAAAGAATAGAAAAATAAAAGACACAATAAGAAAATAAAATAAGTCAACATTAATTAATATAGAATAAGAATAAGGTCCAATGGCCAGGGTGGACAGAAAAAAAAAAAAAAAAAACTCCAGATGGCTAGAGAAAAAAATAAAATCTGTAGGGGTTCCAGACCATTAGACTGCCCAATCCCCTCTGGGCATTCTACCTAACATAAATGAAACAATCCTCTTTGGATTTAGGGTTCTCACGGAAGGACTTGAAAATGATGGTCACGTAGACTTCTGCCTTTTAATCCATCCATCATTGTTGGAGCATCATGATGCTTTGAGTAGGTGGTGGTGGCGCAGGGAACTGGAAAAAGAAACAGAAGAGAGTAGGGGTCAGTACGGATTTTAGAGCGACCATAAATAGTTATGAATATGATGAATTGAACATACAGAGTATCAGGATTAAGTTAAATTGAAGTTATAAAAAGGCCATGTTAAAGTAATGCATTTTCAGCAGTGTTTTAAAGTGCTCTACTGTACTAGCCTGGCGAATTCCTATTGGCAGGCTATTCCAGATTTTGGGTGCATAGCAGCAGAAGGCCGCCTCACCAGTTCTTTTAAGCTTTGTTCTTGGAATTCTAAGGAGACACTCATTTGAAGATCTAAGTTTACGATTTGGAATACAGGGTATCAGACATTCTGATATATAAAATGGAGCGAGATTATTTAAGGCTTTATAAACTATAAGCAGAATTTTAAAGTCATTTCTGAATGGCACAGGTAACCAGTGTAGTGACATCAAAACTGGAGAGATGTGTTCGGATTTTCTTTTCCTAGTTAGGATTCTAGCAGCTGCATTCTGCACTCATTGCAAATGATTTATGTCTTTTTTGGGTAGTCCTGAGTGCGTTACAGTAATCTAGCTGACTGAAAACAAAAGCGTGAATTAATTTCTCAGCATCTTTCAATGATATAAGAAGTCTAACTTTTGCTGTGTTTCTTAAGTGAAAAAATGCTATCCTAGTGGTCTGATGAATATGCGATTTAAAATTCAGGTTACAGTCAACAGTTATAACTGATGTTTTTTACTTCCCTCTTGACTTTTAATCCTAATGCATCAAGTTTATTTCTGATAACCTCATTGAATCCATTGTTGTCAATCACTAAAATTTCATTTTTCTCTTTATTTAGCTTGAGAAAATTACTATTCATCCATTCAGAAATACAAGTAAGACATTGTGTTAGTGAATCGAGAGAGTCGGTGTCATCATTTGCTATTGAGAAGTACAGCTTTGTGTCATCAGCATAGCTGTGGTAGCTCACGTTGTGCCCTGAGATAATCTGACCTAACGGAAGCATATAGATTGAGAAGAGCAGAGGACCCAGGATAGAGCCTTGTGGAACACCATATAGAATATCGTACGTCTTTGAGTTGTAATTACCACAACTAACTAGAATTACTAGAAACTAGAATTTTCTACCTGCCAGGTAGGATTTAAATCAATTTTAAATCAATTTAGGACCCTGCCAGAGAGGCCAACCCATTGACTAAGGTGATTTCTAAGAACTCATTGATGAACACTTGTGGATTGGGAACCTTACTTTAAAAAATGCCTTCTGTGAAATGTTAGCAGGATCTCCTGATTTAAGAGAGAGGGATACCAGCACACCAAAAAGGAGGTAGCTCTGGCAGTTATAGGGGTCAAAGCATTTTTGAGTGGGTGAAGTTTGATGAAGCAGTGGAAAATGGTCTTTGGATGGCCTCAAAGAAGTTCTGGCAGGCCATGTTACAACTTAGGAAATGAAGGCGAAAATGTCTCCCAGGCTGTTCTTAGCATTGGGGGAATGTTGACCTCAAGTTCTCAGTGCTCAATGCTCATATAAAATCATTCAGTGTGGGAACTGGACTATGCCAGGATGTGTCTTGCCTCTTCTCCTGTTTGTGATTATCATGGAAAGCATAAAAGCCACAAATGAGTTATGGTTGATATCTAGGAGTGAACCTAATGGTTGCATCTGTATAGATTGCTGATGAAGTAGAAATGCTGCTTCTCTGGATTGAGAGGAGTCAGTTGAAGATATTTGTGAATGATAGCTTTCTGGGTGCCTCCCCTGGAAGGGTTATTCAGCACAGCCCAATGGTAGAAGATCAACCATGACATGCTGGAGGGATGTCTGACTGGCCCAGCTTACCATGTTACTACTGTGATTTAAAATGAAAAATGATGATGATTGTCATAATACATAAAAGCAGAGATGTTTAACAGCATTTTTTTTAAAGAAACAAGTCAATAAACAGATGAAATTTCCTTAACCTTTTATTTTTAGCGGGTGTGTCTGTTGGTGACCCTGTACTCCGAACTGGCAAACCCCTATCAGTGGAATTGGGACCTGGAATAATGGGTGCCATCTTTGACGGGATCCAGCGGCCTCTTCATGACATCAGTCATTTGACCAATAGTATCTACATTCCACGTGGGATTAACATTGGAGCACTTTCTCGAGATGCAAAGTGGGAATTCAGTCCGGAACGCAGTATCAAAGTAGGTGCCTGTAATTCTTGAATACTTTTTCATTCTTTTACTGCAATAAATTATGATAGGGGTTTGGGGTAAAGGGAAACACCATAATAGACTGTATTGCAAGTCTGGAAGTTACCCATCAATAAGTATTTAAAGCTCACCCCTGTCAGAGTAGCTTAGATTGGTAGGAAAAGAACTGCGGGTCTATGACAGAGAGGGATGATTTTCAGTATCTGGATGGAAGAGAAAATCTTTAGGAAGGGCATGGATATTTTTACAGGCTGAAAGGATAGGAGGAAATGGCCAGTACAAGGGGTTCTTCTATAGGTGCATTCTACACTTGCTTAAGTAAGTTCACAACCAGTTTATTCTGTAGGTGCTTTAATATTTTACATTATGTGCCTTGAACTGGATGAAGCAGGTTTAATACTGGATGTTTGGCTCTGTTCAGTTGAAACTCTCTATTTTGTTTTGTTATAAACATGCCATCACTGTCTGTCAGTCAACACTGCATTTATTTGCTGGGTTGAGGGCCGCCACACCATAGAAAATACCTGATGAAGCATATGATGCTGTCATTTATCTAATTATTATTAAGCAGTCATACAGACACTCCTGTTAATTCTGCCTTTTACCTGCTGGTGGACAGAAAATATAGACAAGGGTCTATACAGTTCAGTAATTAAGATGAACCTCTTGCTTAATTTATCTACAGAGCTACTACTTTCATGCAGGTTTAAAGAAAGACAAAGGAGTGCCAGTTGACAAAAAAAAAATTGGTGTAATGTAGAAAATACTTTTCTTGGTTCTCTCAGGCATGGTGGCATAATTTTATTTTTAAATTGTTAGGAAATAACAAATTAAATAATGTACCTCATTTTGGGAGAATAACAAATAATTGAATTGCTTAAGCACAACTTAATATTAGCTTCTGTGAAATGATGCAAACAACATTGCAAAAAGGTTTGGGACAGCCAACTTGAAAAATGGCTGAAAAAAGGCAAAGATTTGAACAATTGGTCTTTATAGACATTAGTTCAAAACAGAACTGAGGAGACATACAAAATATGGTGGTTTTAAAGCCGGACAGGGAATATGCCATCATCAGGGCAAGAACCAGAAGTGATGTCATCAGGCCCTGACCCAGAAGTGACGTCAACTGGCCCATGGTTGGTCTGTAGAAGAAAAAGAGAAAGGATCAGTACACTATATCACTCTCTGGTCCGGCTTGGTATTACCCTTTTTTGAGCCCTTTAGCTGCCTCCCATATGCATGTGTGTGACACTTCACATTTGAAAAGTTAAATTTAGTAGAGTAAAATTTGCTTGGATAGAATTATTTGTTTATTTTTTACTTATATTTGTTCAGATACTCCAATTGTTATTTCTGTCTTGACAAACCCTTATTAGTGGGCTCATGATCTTTGTGCAAAATGTCCTGTGCTAATAGTGTGGAGTCCTGTTGACTGAATCCTAATATTTTAATTTGATACTTTGAAATACACAGTAAATTAGATATGGAGAATTTAACAGTTAAGATATGCATAGTTTAAGCATAAGAATTGCAGTATATGCAGATATGCAGTCTGCAAAAAAAACCATGGTAGTATTACACAGAAATTTTGCTTTATGTGATGTATATAACGACAACGACTGCTGCAGCATCACCAGGACCACTTTGTTTCTTGCTGAAGTCTAAAGTTAAACACCGACTTCTTTTAAAGCTGATCTCCAATTGGTCCCTGTGCACTCCTGCTGAATGCTCTGAATTAAAGTCCAGTTCATAGCACTACCACAAGATCATCCTAATAATGGGCTTGTTTATTGAACAACTAAATCCCTTAATTTATAACATCATGCAGTGGAACAGACCGGTTTCTCACAGCTTTGTTTTGCCTAACATGTCGCAAAATATTTATTTCTGTTTTCAAAAATGGATATATATTTTTGTGGCTGGCTTTGTGTAGACCTGATGAGGTAGGCCATTGAATCTGGAGACCCCCCGACTTGTCCTCTATGCCATTGTGTATGACATTAATAGGTGACTCTAAAATAACCTTGTGTGACTCAGTATAGGTGTGGCTGGTTTTCCCATGTTCTTTAGTTTTCCCTTTCACATCCAGAAGATGTACACATTGTATTAATTTGCGACTCTAACATGGACTTTGGTCAGTGGATTTGAGTGTGCCGTATAATGTGTTGGTTAGTGCCTTGCCCTTGATGATGTCAGTGTAAGGTTTGACCCCCTGTTGCCCTAAACTGTATTATGTGAGTTTAATAATAAATGGGTGGATGATAAAATGTTAGACTACATTGTAAAAACTGCTAAATACAAATCAAATGTAGCTGAAGCAGAGATATGAACACAAAACAGCTGGATTACAAATGGATACCTAATGAAATGTGCTTGATGGACTAAAGGACGTCCTTTTTATTTTAAAATGTGTTATGAAGTGGTATATTGAAATTTCTTTCATTTTGCTTCATTTTTCGTAACTTCTAATGCAAAACAACTTACAATCAGGTGGGTACATTGGGCATTTCCTTTGACTTCCAACATTACATCTGAATTATATGTTAGTTCTGCTTGTTTACAGGCTCAACAGGAAAATGAAAGTCACTAAACTCTGTACTGAAACCCTAAATTGATAGGTGGGTTAACTGAAGAGATTGGAGATTCTCATTTCTCCAGACAGCATGTTTGAGAAATCAAATGCCCATTTCTTTGTTTTCTCTTTTTTAGCCAGGGTCTCATGTTGCAGGGGGAGATATCTATGGCATTGTGCAGGAGAACTCACTCATCAAGAACAAGATTATGATTCCACCCAAAACCCATGGTACAGTGACATACATTGCACCACCGGGCCAGTATGATATTACAGTAAGTTTTTCTTTATTGCTAATATTGACATTAAGGAGTACAGCAAAAACTGTGGAGATCTTCTTTTTCTGAACAAGGTATTTGTCAATAAGGTACAAATGTAGGAAAGTAACCAAGCTTGAGAGGAGCAACTGAAGAGACCCATGAGATGTAAAACTCAGACTTAGGTTCACTTGTGCAAGTGAACACTTTGGGCAGCAATCTCCCTCCAGAGATTTATTTTAGCTTTGATTTCTTTCCATTTAATGTACTTGTAAATTCTCTTTGAAAGTTTGGATTCACATCTTGAATGATCTGTCCACCTACCATTGTCCTTCACATGGCATCCATCATATTGCAGTCTTTAGATGTTGTTGATCTGGTAGACAAGCTCTGCCAAAATGTCTTGCTGCCTTGCAACTCCACTTCTTGACATAAGATGTTTATTAGTTACCTACTAGTGGAATGTAACACCAAATATGCTGAGGGAACATGCTGAGGTTCTGCATTTTTCGTACAGTGATTTTCCATGTTGTATAGATCATTGATGACATGAGAATTGTTTATAAATGTTCATTTAGTTACAGTGTTGGTAGATGGTGCATTCCAAATCGGCCACAATCATTGAAACACTGGATTAGATTTGCCGATTCTGAAGTTGACTTCTATATCAATACTGCTATTATGCTTGTGCTGACAAGGCAGGTGAATTGTCACACATGTTTTATTGCTTGGTGTGTGACCTTGATCTGTATTTGTTGAAAGTATCTGATCTGCATAACTAATATTTTTTCATTATTTATTCTAAGACCAACTTTAGCAGCTCCTCATTCCAATTTAGTGGTCACATTCTGCAGGAATTCATTTGTTTCAGTTATCAATTTCACATCATCTGCACAGTCAAGATCTGTAAGCCATGTGTTATCTTTCCATGAAATGCCCACACTTTACAGTTTACTCTTTAATTTCATAATGACAAAGTCAGTAGCCAAGAGGAAGAAGAGTGGCCTCAAGCCAATGTTAATGCTGACTTGCTGAGAAAATCAGTGGTGTCATTGTTTGTCTGCACACAGCAGCTGGACTTCTTGTATAAAAAGTAGTGACGTAGTGAAGAGGGATATCATAACTTCTAGTGATGTTCCACTGTACATGTTGATGTAGGCTGTCAAATGTCTTATTTATAGTTGAAGGTTTCGGCCAGTGGTCATAGGAATTTAATTCACTGTTCAATGATGTTGCGCAGTGTAAAGAATTGATCTTTGCATGAATTACCATAATGGAGCTCTGATTATTTCTTGTATCTTTACCACATACTGAGAAAAGAGTGATGTCTCTCCAATTATTATAAACAGTGGGGGTAATAGTATGCGCAGAAGACTGGGAGAGAGCTCAGCTTGACATGTTACACATGGAAACACATTGGTTAGATGCTAAAAACATCCACAGGGGGTAGGAGACCAGAGTCATTGCATTTTGGTAATCCAAAGGTCAGTGGTTCATATCTCAGGACCACTGCTTGGCTAATTGCCACCATACAGCACATTGTTGGAATGAGACAGTAAGATTACCTTTTTACAGAATATTGATGACTACTCCTTTCCTTCAACCTTTAGGGATTTATTAATTTAACTTGTACGTTTAGCAGTCTTATGAATTCTGCTGCCATACTACTCCTCCATGCTTCAGTAATGCAGTTGTGATTTGATCTAGGCTAGTGGTTTTGATGTTCTGTTCTGATTGCATTATCCACTTCTTTTGCTTGATGATTTACATCCAGCTTGTTGATGGTCTGATGGTTCTGAAGACATAGATTTTAGTGATGCTTGGTTGGTTTAGCAATTCTTTAATGTTCAAAGAAATTGAGCATCCTGCTGTTCCTTGCTGAATAAAAAATTATGTTTCTTGTCTTTGATGGAGATATTTGAGATGCTTATTTTTCCCAATACCTCTCAGAAAATGCAATACATTTCAGTATTGTTTCTGTCTGCTGCTTAGGTGCCTCAGTCCCTTACATTCCTATAAGTCTGTCTTATAAGCTCAGCAGTCTTTCTTGACTCAGCGATTCTGCACTTTGCTGCTTCTGTCTTTTCTTCTGGTGACCTTCTAGTTCTCTGGCACGTTGCCAATGACATTTTGTAGTTCATTGTAAAATGTGTGTGTGTGTTTTTTATTTTAAATCCTCAGTTGGCATGTATACTTGTATGATAATGGTCTTTGCATGTCTTGGTTAGAGTATCACACAGTGATAATATGTTTGCTGACTGGTTTCAATCCAATCTGTTTCTTCCCCACTTCCTCTCTCAGTCTCATTCCATCAGAGTCTTGTCTTTGCTGACTAATCTGTTGTTATCTGTCCATTGCCTCTCACTGTACTTTTAGTAGCCATCAAACACAACATGCAATTGCACTAACGTTCCACACTGGTACAACATTTGCATGTTCTATTTCTTGTAATTATTTTGATGCCTACAATTAAGTTCCGTATTTAGCCTTGAACTTGCTTGCAGGTTTCATTCAGTGCTGTCATCAGGACTGAGTCGATTTTCTTGTTCCAGGTTTTCTGATTTTGTGGGATTTTGCTAGTTGTTTCCAAAGCAGTGTTTGTTTTTGGGTTCTATTTCCAAACCCAATGTCTAACCCTTTTCTTTTCTCATCATGAATTGGAACTGGTGAAGTGAGAATCTTTGTAATTAGCACCAAGAAGTACTAGTTGGGTGCAAAAGTGCCAGTTTAGGAGTAATATAATACAATAGGACACTAAAAGGAGAGTTAGCTTGTTCATAACACCGAGAACAACATAAGAGTAATTTAGGAGAAAAAAGGCCCTCTTGCAACTTATTAATCAAAAACAAAGGTGGTCCATGAATCATCATGTGCCATAAAACAAATGACATATGCATTCAATGGTATTTAATCAATTATTAAAATATATTATATAGAGAATCAAGCTGAGGGGTGGTTTAACACAACCTTCTCTATCACTCTAAATTGCAGCACATTTGTGCTACATAGTGCAAATTTATAAAACACAAAAGCAACATCAGTGCTCATTTAAACAGAGGCTAAAGATGGCACTCTATAAATGTCAGTTGAGGTTTTCTTGATGGTGAATTGTTTATTTCTGCCATTACTCAAAAATAATGTAAAAAAATAAAAATAAATGTAGATGCTTTTTTTGCTAACTACATAAACTTGAAGCATTTTCTGAAAAATAAGTCACACTGCTACAAATACTGGAATTTTTCATAACAGTCAGTCAACCACTGATTGAAAACACATAAAAAATAGTCAAAAAATTTGATGATATTTCAAATATTTTTTGAATAAGGGAACTTCCTAAATAAAAAAATGTGCATTTCCTGCAAAGTGATGTTGATATAAAATGAATAGCCTTGACACACACAAAAAGGTTTGGAGGAGCCACCCATATATTGTTCCTGGATGCAAAAGGTTTTTTTTTACAACACTCCTATGCCTTATTGCGAGTTCTCAACTTAACTGACTAGTGGAGGAAAGATGGCGGCTTTATAAGCTGAAAGGCAGAAGTGATGTCATCTGGCCGGAACCGGAAATGACTTCAGTCTAGGGCCCAGAACCGGGAGTGTCGTTGCATCAGGCAGGTTTTCCCATTTTTGGCTTGTAAAGATAACAGAGGTAGGTTAAGTGCAACCTGCCACCCCCTGGCCTGGTGGGTAATTACCTCCACTTGGTCCACTCAGCTCACTACTAGTCGCACGTGTGTGACAGGGGTTATGGTATTTCAAGAGCGTACCAAACCTGCAGTAACTGTGATCGGTTGATCAAGTTAGGCATATAACAAAAATGTAAAGACAGATATGCTAGAAATGTTTAAATCATGTTCTAGGATACCTAAAATGTGTTGTGACATTACAGGCAAAATTTGATCCCCTTTACAACATCTTTCTGTCATGCTATAAGCATCTTTTATAAAACGATTACAGACATAGCAATGGGTGACACTACATCTGTCCAAAATAGGGTTTGTTTCATGTGGAACACAAGCTTATACACAATAGTGAACACTGGACAAGTAGATACTTAGAATCGTGAAAGAGAAATATAAACATGACATTCCAGTCCTAGAAATATAAAAAGAGAAACTTTATACTGAATGTAATGGATATAAAACACTTTATATAGAAACGTCCCTGTGTAGTACACTTCCATCGTGGATTATTAGAACAAGAAGGCACCACATGTGAATACCACCTGCGTATTGTAGAATAGGAACCCTGGTTAATTTGACAGAAAACTGGAGATAAGCCATTCAGTGTGTTTATTATACAGGTCAAGTTCTTTTTAAATACAAAATCTCTGATTACTTAGTTGTGATGATTTGTTTGCTTGAAAATATTGGTATATGATTTATCCTCATCTCTTTGATGTTGAGTTTTATTGAAAAGTCAAATATTGCACATCCCTACATGAGGATTATAATGCATCCCTTTAGATAAGATATTCAAAAAATTGAGTGTGGCTATCTTTGTTGCTAAAAGAAAGATGTTAACAATATTTTAAATTCATAAATTAATAAAAAATACTATCCTGCAAATATTGTATTAGGGATCAGCTTGTCGTTTTTTTATTTTCTTATAGGATGTAGTACTGGAACTGGACTTTGATGGAGTAAAGGAGAAGCTTACTATGATGCAGGTCTGGCCTGTACGTCAGATTCGTCCAGTCTTGGAAAAGATGCCAGCTAATTTTCCACTTTTGACTGGTCAGAGAGTTCTGGATTCCCTTTTTCCGTGAGTTACTCAAATTTTCATTACTGATTGATTTAGAACCCAAATGAATCATTCATTTCAATATACAACATCATTCAGGGCTTGACATATATAAAAAATTAAGACAGGTTTTAAGGAGAATTTACCATTCATTCCAAAATGGCACTTCAATCCTTATTAGCTTACCTTTTTAAAAACTTTTTGAAGTCAGTATCAGTAGGTCCCCAATGTAAAAAGTAAAAAAATCTTACATTAATGTGAAATTTATGTGTAACCAGCATCCATCTGTGCCACTGTGCTCATATTGATGACGTGAAGCAACAGCTGCTAACTTTTCTCCTCGGTCTCCCCTCATAGCTCATACTCAGCAATCCATGACAGGATTATAGTGCAGCATTTTGTAGAAATTCGCTTTTTATGGGTCAAAAAAGAAATGAAGGATATATTTAGAACCTGTATAATTCTGGTTGCAAGTACAGATATTTAGCCAGGAGACAACTAAAGTCATGAATATTTTTGGAATTATCTACTGATAATTGTTTAGTTACTGAAAGGCTTGTGATTGGCTAAATTGCTTAAATTGCCATTGTGCTGCGGAAGGAGCTATGGAAAAAGAGAGTGGGTGAGTCTGAACAATATAAATAAAGTACTGTATAATCAACTGTAGGAAGAAAAATTTACACATTGCAAAAGTTGAAAACTTTCAGGAGAGTGTTTCAGGCTCATTATGAAACGCACAATATACAATAAAGCATTGTTTAATTAGATTAATTTTATGAGTTATGCATTAAGTTTTGTGAGCAATGTATGATACCTAAAGCAGTATTTACAACTGACACACACAAATCTAATAATTTCATTCAAAATTCTTTTTTTTGTCTGTCATATCTAGCTGTGTTCAGGGGGGCACCACAGCTATCCCAGGAGCATTTGGATGTGGAAAAACAGTAATTTCTCAGGCTCTCTCCAAGTATTCCAACAGTGACATAATCATTTATGTGGGCTGTGGAGAGCGAGGCAATGAGATGTCTGAAGTGTTGAAGGATTTTCCGCAGGTATCTAATCACTATGGTTATTTACAGTATATGGTAAAGATATAACATAACATTTTCAGACTTTATTATTCCAATTCAGGGTTGCAGCATGCTGGAGCCTGTCCTTATAGCACTGAGCGAATGTCAGGAAATAGCTCTACATAAGGCCCATTCATACATAGTTGCTGATTCAAATGCAATCAGGAATCTGTTAACCTGACCTGTGTGTCTCTGGGGATATAAAAGGAAAACCAGAGTACTTATAAGTGAGAGAAGGTGCAGCCTTCGCACAGACCACAACAGGGTTAGGGATGCTGAATCCTTGAAATGGCAGTACTATTACACCACCATATCAGTCGATAGGTAGATGGGCAAAGGAAAATCTCCGGTCATGGTTTGGTATCTAATTCACAAATCTGCATGTTTATGTCTTCTTTCTAATAATTCTCTGTTTGGTTGAATTGGCATTTAAAGTGCACCTTTTAAACACTGTGGTAGCCGGCCCGGACACACACAGGCAGACACGTCAATGTCACCCAATAGACGTTTTATTACCATTTCTAATATTTACAAGTGCAGCACACAACCCCAAAGTCCCCAAAAGTCCAGGCCACCAAACAAATGCCTTCTTCTTTCAGGTCGCCTCCTTGCCTCCTCCCAGACATTGTCCTTCTTCCACCCAACTCAAGTCCTCATGTGAAGGAAGGCGGCCCCTTTTATACACACCCGGATGTGCTCCAGGTTTTTCCTGGCAATCTTCCACCGGCACGCCCCAGTGTGGCGGAAGTGCCGGCTGCATCCCCGGAAGCACTCCGAGTGTCCCTGCTCCTCTTCCCCCTAGCACTTCCGGGAGTGGCGGAATTGCTGAGGTCCAGGGCTCCCAAGGCATTGTGGTGTCCCCTGGCGGTGACCACAGGCCCCTACAGGGTTGAGTTTCAAAGCTCTGTACCCGTGGCTCCCAAAGGCACCAGGGCGGTCACCCCCACATGGTCAGGGGGAGGCATAAGCCCTCCTCCAGTCCTCCTGGGCGTCCCTGCCGGGTCGCCCCCCCCAGCCATCTGCGACAACACACATTACCATTCAAAACATCTTTTTGACCCAACATGGTCAATAACCATCCTGAAGATCTAATGGTCACTCATTTAAAGTTTGGTTGTAATTATATCAGTGGCTTTTAAATCCAGACATTATCCAGATATAATGCACCAGATTAGTAAAGACGATGAATGTCATAAATGCAGGGAATAAATTAATACACAGAATGATGGTTCTTTAAACTTAACAATTCAAACATTGAATAATAACGATAAACATAATTTTCTAAAGGGCGGCACGGTGGCGCAGTGGTAGCGCTGCTGCCTCGCAGTTAGGAGACCCGGGTTCGCTTCCCGAGTCCTCCTTGCGTGGAGTTTGCATGTTCTCCCCGTGTCTGCGTGGGTTTCCTCCCACAATCCAAAGACATGCTGGTTAGGTGGATTGGCGATTCTAAATTGGCCCTAGTGTGTGCTTGGTTTGTTTGTGTGTGTCCTGCGGTGGGTTGGCACCCTGCCCTGGATTGGTTCCTGCCTTGTGCCCTGGGATTGGCTCCAGCAGACCCCCGTGACCCTGTGTTCGGATTCAGTAGGTTGGAAAATGGATGGATGGATAATTTTCTAATAAATTCTGAATGTAAGCAGTCTGCTGTTGACCTGTTGTGGGTTTGTGGGAGTATATGCTGAGACACACTGGCATCATTGGTAAGGCTGCTTCCTGCCCAGCCCCAGGTGCTGCAAGGATAGACTCTGGCACATTATGCCCTGGATTTCAGAATCATTCTAGAAAATGAAAGGATGGGCCCATAATTATGGTGATAATTAACTGTTGTATTTATTGTTCTTTTATATATTGTGCTCAAAAGTAGCCTTTGATCCCAGCAGCCCTGCACTGGATAAACAGGCTTAGTAATAAAATATCTGTTCCATTCTGATTTAAAGATATCATTACTGTGTTGCAGGGTGACAGAGTGTTCTGCTGCAGTGATGGAGAATGGCAGGACAAAGGGCAAGGTACAAAGACCAAGACCAAGGTCAAAATAGGAAAATCAAAAGACAATCATCAAAACCAAATACATAAGCCAAACAAAAATGTAAAACATACCTAGTCAGAAAGTTTTAATATCCAAAGAAACCTAGAGATTTAGAACACAAATGATTATGGAAACATCCGCAAACTCAGATACTGAGTTCCACATGGTTCTGACTTAAATAGCATCATGCAGATGACATCTTTTAATGTGACCTATGGTGGCATTCTCATAACATCAGACATCCAAGTCATAATGATTTGTGTAGAAGACGGCAATGGCCATTACTAGAAGAAAAAGGCGTAATTGTAATACAAACTCATATTGATAAAATACATTTACAAGTCCAAAAACAAAAGTAATGAACAAGTGAAACGTAAATCTATATAATGTAGTGTCTCAGAGATAATATGACAAAGTTCAGAAAAAATGTATCTTTAGAAAAAAGTCTGAATTAGCATAAGACACCCTAATTTGGTGTGTTCATAAGAAATGTAATGATTTACTTGATGAGGCAGAAATACATAATAAACAAGAATAGTTGTGCCAGATATTTGAAATTTTATAATGTGTGTTTCAATTTAAATATTTAAAGTCTAAATGTTCTCAGATGTAACAGATATTTGTCATTTCTCACCCTCTGATAGAGATCTGTAGAGGACTAGATCCTTAGTAAAGGATCGAAAATCACAAATAACATCATATTCATAATCACTGACCTTAAAATGGTCTAAAACAGGGGTGGGAAGTGTTGGTCCTGGAGGGCCGCAGTGGCCGCAGTTTTTTGTTCCAACCCAGTTTCTTAATGAGAACTCAATTATTGCTATGGTAGCACTTATTGTTCAAGTGTCATTTTGATGCTTCATTTTAGTGGTCTCACTTGTTAAGGTTCCCCACCCTAAATTGCTTATTTCAGCCTTAAACAGCATTCACTGTTTTTAATGGCTCCTTATTAACAATAAGATGCACATGACAAAAGAGTCAGCAGTTCTCCATCTAAGTTGTCTCCATTTACACCCTTGTGGATTCATCATGCACTTTATGGTTTAATAAAACACTTAAGAGATAAATGTGACAACCTGAAAATTATCCATTTTAGGTTTTGTGGACGATGTTTTCTCTCTTGAGTTATTGCCGAACAGAGTAGGAGTCTCACACCAGATAAAATTAATTAGTAAAACACACTTTATTGCACCTAGACTAGAGAAGCTCTCGTATAGGAAATTCTTTGCTTTTTTATAGCTTACAGAGTCGAGCAAAATGATATCATTATTTCCAAAAATAGAGGCGGCGGTACATATTTCTTACTGCTGACAAAATAAAAAAGAAGAAGTAACCTTATTTGGAGCTTTAAAAACAGGAACTATAATAAAAAACTGGTTAAAGAGCAGATTCTGAGACAAACAGGAACTATAGTAACAGACTTGTTGCTGGCAGATTCCTTTGACCTGCTCACCCAGTACACTCTGTACCTCACACAAGGGTATACATAGAAATGTCACATACACATTTTGTAACTGCTACATGTCACAGGGACAAGCTGTAACTGCTACATGTCACAGGGACAAGCTGTATTTTTTTCATTCCACACTCGACCCCTTTGAGCAGAAAAAGGAATCTGGCAGGTTAAACTTCGGAATCACTTTCAGGGGCCAGAAGAAAAACTTGTTCTTGACGTAGGAGGTAAGCTTTAGATAGAGCAGAACGGAACACACGAGCAATGAGACAGCGGACAAGAGGAAGTAAGCAGCAAGAGGCAAGAAGGAGCAGAAGAACTCCAACAGCAAGGGAGACAAAAATAGATTTGAACCATTGCCCCCAGGAGCCGAACATAGAGGTGAACCAAGAATCCCAAGGAGAGTCTAGGCCAGAGTTTGTGGTTAACTCATTAGAGAGAGAGGTGAGGCCAGCTAAAGCACGAGTAATTGAACCATCAGGGCAGTATTGTTAGGAATGTAAGTGCAGCAAGTGTCACCAAACATTGCACAGACACCCCCTTTCTCAGCTAGGAGCATATCAAGAGCTAATCTATTTTGCCATGTTATCAAAGAAGTTTTATCCAATTGTTCGTGGATACCTCTAATGGCATCTTTAGTAAAATTTAAGAATCGCTGCTGATTATAGTATAAATAATTAATCCAGTCAACATTTTTATTAACTGTTGACCACCAGAAAATAATGGATTCAAAACCAGCGGCAACCTGATCACGAGCTTTGTATTGATTTGGAACCCCTCTGGGGACTCCTATGGAATCTATGTAAACACCAGGGCCATGAAGAGTGTAAGAGTCCTCAGAGTGAGGGCCAGTGTAGGAGTCCTCAGATTGAGGGCTGGAGCGGGGACGGCGACGAAGAAAGATAGAAGAAGTTAAAGAGGGGGAAGAGAAGGGAGTGGGAGAAGGAAGAATACGGAATGGCATAATAAGTTGGACCGGGGCACAAGTACCTGACCAATTAACAGGAAGGGTATCGCGAGTTGGGTGGGCTTACACATCCACCAAATATCAGAACGAGGAGTGGTGTGATTGTTAAGGAACACAGAGAAATTAAGGAAGGAAGTGGAATTGTAGATTTTAGAGCAAGAGGAGGAAAGGAGATGACCAACGTGACGGGAACTTGTTTGGGAGAAGCAAGTGTAATTTCCAGGAATGTATTCAAAAGCAGGAGGAGTCATTCTTGGAGAAGGAGGGAAAAGAAAGAAGAGAGGGGAGCAGGAGGAATTCGGGGAAATGGAAGGAGTATTAAAAAGGGAAAGTAAGCAAGGAAGAGAGTTGGAGGAGTTATGGGACAAAGGGAAGGGGGTGGTTGCGAGATGGGGACGAGCAGTGGCACATACATAGCAATCGGATTGATTGAGCTGACGAGCTGAATACAGGATCCATTGCAGCCAACGGTTCCGATCACCGTACCCAGTTTCAACCTCGAAGGTGGATTCTATGGAAAGAACGGACAGAGAGGAGAATGGAGAAGTAGTATTGGAAGAAGAAGAAGCATTAAAAGAAGAAGATGAAGATGAAGATGAAGAGGAAGATGAAGATGAAGATGAAGAGGTAGGGGAAGTGGAATACACCTCAATCCTGAACTTTCCCAACAGATCTATACCAGAGACATAGGCACCAAGAATGTAGATGCCGGAATCATGTAAAGAAGCATTCTTAATAGTAACCACTAAAAGATTACAAAAAATAGGATGATTGCCTGTACAGGCTTCAGCATGCGGTGTCCTTTTATAATTGAAAAACGAGTCTTTAACCCATGTTGCGTAGCTTGTGTAGGGTTATACCCCCAGTCCTGGTTTCCGGTGTTAGCGAACACATCGCTCCATGAGCTACATTCTGGGACACAAACGTATTTTTGTGAGGAAGTCCAATCATGTGGAGAACCAGTACAGGACGCAACAGAACAAAAGTCCAGGGTAAAAGAATGAGTGGTACCCTGAGGAACTCGGAATCCTTGTGGTTCTCTGGGGGGAACAGGGATAGATAGAACGAAAAGGAAACGGATCAAAAGACAGAGGAATGGTGCCATCTTTTACAATGAGATGCGTGGATCCAGGCAGGTAATCCTTCAACTTTCACAGCGTGAGGGGTTGACAGAAGAACTTGAAACGGTCCTCGCCACCTGGGTTGGTGCCAGTGTTTCCTGCGGGTATCACGAACCAAGATCCAGGTTCCTAATGGGATAGGCGAATCCTCAGAGGGAGGGGTGGATCTCCAGGCTTGTTTCACTTGTTCATGGATCTCCTTCAGAGAGGCTCGGAGACCTGAAAGACTAGAGAGAAGGTCATTGTCCACAGTATGTAGGTTCACATTCCCTATGACCATGCCAACTGGCATGGGTCTACCGGTAAGAATCTCAAACGGCGATAGCCCCAATTGTCGGTGTGTCCGCCCTCGTAGCCCCATCAGGGCCAGTGGAAGGGCATCAGGCCAGGAAAGATTTGTCTGCTCACAAATTTTTGCTAATTTTGACTTCAAAGTGCCATTGCATCTTTCAACTATACCTCCACTCTGTGGGTGATACTTACAGTAGTGGTGTACATTAATTTGGAGCCATGTGGTTAGTTCATTTATAACTGAATTCACAAAATGAGTCCCATTATCAGTCTGCAGTTTCTGGGGTATTCCCCATCGTGGGATAATTTCTTTTATTAACGCTTTAGCCACAGTTTTGGCATCATTATGCTTAGAAGGGAATGCTTCTACCCATCGGGAGAACACATCGACAATTACTAAACAGTACCGATATCCCCTTGACGGCGTTAATTCGATGAAATCCATTTGTAGATGCTCAAATGGTCCCATCGGATTCGGGGTAACGGCGGGACTTACCTGCTTGCCTTTTCCCACATTAAACCTTTGGCACAGCGCACATCTCTTACAGAATTGATCTGCATAACTAGAAAACCCTACTGCTTCCCAATGCTTCTCAACATCCTGAATCATAGCATCTCTTCCAGCATGGTCCAGTCCATGAGCTATTTTCGCCATTCCTGGAAAGGAAGCTTTCGGAAGAAAAGGCTTATTAGTCTGACGGTGGGTCCAAACACCTTCAATCAAGGAGCCTTCCTTGGACCATTTCTTCTTCTCAAGATCCGTTGCCGAGCTCTGTAAAGAAATCATCTGGTTATCTTGAACCGACTCCGAACTCTGTTGGAAAAGAGAAACTGGAACATTATTACGAGCAGCTCGTTTAGCAAAGTAATCAGCCAATTCATTTCCTTTACTAATAGGATCCTGTTTGCCAGTGTGTGCCTGGCACTTCACAATAGCCAATTTAGATGGTTTAGTTATGGCATCCAACAAAGATTCAATTAACTTCTGATGTTGAATGGGCTTGCCAGTACTGGTCTTAAAACCCCTTAATTTCCATAATGCCCCATGATCATGACAGACTCCAAAAGCATAGCGAGAATCTGTATATATAGTAATTTCTTTTCCTTCTGACAGCTGACATGCTCGAGTTAGCGCTATTAGTTCAGCTGCTTGTGCACTGAGGCTAGAGGTAATTCGGTTAGCTTCCAGTAGGTGGTCCCCTTGGACCACAGCATAACTGGTCGACGGAGCTCCATTTTCTAATCTTAACGAACAGCCATCTACAAATACGCTTTCACCTGTTTCTAATGGAGTTTCCTGCAAATCAATTCTCGGCTTAACTTCTCGAGCAATCACTTCCTGACAATCATGCGGTTCTCCCTCCTCATTTGTCGGGAGTAGAGTAGCCGGATTGAGGGTAGAACACCTTTCAATTGTGACATTTGAGAGAGTGCAAAGAACGTTCTGATAATGGATGGCTCTTGCTGTAGTTAGATGAGAAGTTTTTGCTTGTACTAAAATGGAATGAACTGCATGTGGGACTTTAACTGTCAGTGGACTCATGAGTACTATATCGGTGCTAGCTAAGACTGCTTCTGTGGCAGCAGCAACTGCTCTTAGACAAGGAGAAAGAGCAGCTGCAACGGGGTCTAATTTTTTCGAAAAATATGCAACTGGCCTTTGTTTGTCTCCATGTTTTTGAGTCAACACGGCATTCATATATCCCCCCTTTTCGTCCACAAACAAAGTGAATGGACGAGAATAATCAGGTAAACCGAGGCGGGGCAGAAAGGAGGGCAGTTTTAGGTCAGAAAATGCAGTCTCAGCTTCAGGAGTCCAGGAACGTGGCCAGATAAGGGAAGACCGGGAGTGTTGGCCAGATCCTGCAGAGGCTGAGCACGTGCTGAAAAATTAAGGATCCATTGTCGACAATATCCAAGAATGCCTAGGACAGACATAACCTGTTGTTTAGTGACCGGTCTAGGAAGATTCTGAATGGTTGTAATGCGACTGGTGGAGAGAGCTCTTGTGCCATTGGTAATGTCATGACCTAAATATTTAACAGTTGTTTGCACCAATTGTAATTTAGCTTTGGACACTTTATGGCCATTTTCAGCCAAGAAAATAAGTAATTTCTTTGTGTCCTTTTCGCATGATTCCTGTGAATCACTGCAAAGCATGATATCATCAACATATTGAATTAATGTGGAACCACGGTCTGGCCAGAAACCCTCAAGATTTTGAGCAAGCGCTTGTCCATACACACAAGGAGACTCAGTGTAGCCCTGAGGCATAACAGTCCAAGTCCAACGGCGGTTTTGAAACGTAAAAGCAAACCAGAACTGAGAGTCTGGGTGAACAGGGACAGAGAAGAAAGCGTTCGCCAAGTCAATTACAGAAAAATATCGGGCGGAAGGTGGAATCGCGGAGAGAATAGTGGAAGGGTTAGGAACAATAGGGGCCCTTGGGAAAATAGCAGCATTGACTTGGCGAAGGTCCTGAACAAACCGCCAGGAACCATCAGCTTTTCTTACCGGCAAAATAGGAGAATTTACCGGAGAGTATGTAATTGGAATTATAGCTCCTCGTTTCACTAAATCAGAATGAACGGCAGAAATGCCGGCCTCTGCCTCAGGAGACAGAGGATATTGAGCTCGATGTGGACGGAAGGAGGATTTTGGGTAGATCACCAGAGGTTCACAATGGGCTATTCTGCCAAAATCGTTTTTATCCTGAGACCATAGGCAGGAAGGGATATCTGCGAGCCAAGGAAATGAAGGGAGAGAAACCTGTAAGGGAAATACAGAACATGAAGGGGAAGGTGTGCAAAGACTACGATTGACTAAAAAATTAGTTTGGAGAACAACCTTTGTAACTAAATGGTCAGAGGTGTCGAAGACACCAGGGGCAACATATTGCCAATCTGTCCGGTCAAGACAGTGTTGAACCCAAGGTCCAATTTGCACCCACTGCGTGTCATGCGATTTGGCAAGAGAAATATGAGGGATGGAGCCACCCAAATAGTAAATCTGCTGAGAAAGGGTGAGATGAACAGATGCAGCAGCTTTGGTGGAGGACAGGAATAGACAAGGAACAAGTACATTTTCTGGTGTGGGAGCCGAAGAAAGAAAAGATTCCAACCAAGGGGCATCAACGTCAGCGGGGAAGTATTGAGCGGTACAGTGAAGGGTGTCAGGGACTTGAAGATGGGGGAACAAACAGGAAGGGAATGTACTAAGGGCCTTTAATAAAATGGTGTGTGGGGAAATGGAAAGAGTCCAAGCTGCAAAGGAAGGTGTTGGGTGAGATGATTGAAAAAGAATCATAGGGGTGGAGCAGTTAAAGCCTTTGGGGGTCATAGTAATCGATAGGGAAAGTTTAGTCATGAGGTCACGCCCCAAGAGGTTAACTGGGCAAAGGGAATTAAGGAGGAAACGGTGTAATATGGATGGACCAGAAGGGGAACTTTGGACAGGAAGTGGGAGTGAGACTTTAAGGCAATGGGGTTGTCCAGAGGCTGTCAAAACAGTAATTGTGTCGTTCGAGGCAGGGACCTTAGCCAGAGAAAGAGTAGAGCGCGTAGCGCCAGTGTCAACTAGAAAAATAGTCTCTTGTCCATTAACATGCAGAGATAAAAGAGGATCATCCTCAGGATCCGCAGTCAAGAGAGGAAACATGGAGTGGCTAGAGGTCCCTAAAATTCCTAGGGCCAGCCTTGGTTTCCGGGGAAACCGGGTGTAAATTCATCTCCGGGGGTAGTCAAAAGAGGCTTATTCTGACGATTTGGACAGTCTCTTTTATAATGGCCAGGCTGACCACAATTATAGCAATAGTAAGGAGTAGGGAGCTGTTGTTGTTGTTGAGAAGGATCTTGGAAAGAGGTAAAACCACCTCGACCCGCCGTCCTCTCCCTCGAAGCCTCCCGGGCACCGCGTGGACCGGTGACGCCTCCCCGTCCATCAGTGTAGTAATTGAGTTGCGCAGCCACCAACTTAGCTTGGGTCTGTTCTTGCTTGTGCAATGTCTGCCTTTCAGCATGTTCAGCATGTCGCTTAACCTCTTCAAAGGTAGCCGATTCCCAGCCAATGCATGAGATACGGACTTTAGATTGGATGTCTGAACGGAGACCGAGACAAAGGAGGCACGGCTGCACGACGTTGGTCCTCAGCCCGCTCTATGCCCGAATGGGTAGCCATCAAATCTCGAATCCTAAGTCCCCATTCCTCCACAGTCTCATCTTTTTTCTGTTTTGCAGCAGAAATCAAAGCCCAGTCAGTGCCCTTTTTATACTTTTCCTCTAAGTTCGCTTTCAATAGACTCCACTGAGTTTGAAAATCTGCCTCTCCGTACTGACCATCTCCTCGATGTAAAATCTCACGCCAAGTCCACGGCTGTCCATTATTATCAGTGCCATGATTAACAGAAGCCCAAGTTGGGCCCAATTTCCGACGAAGGACTTGTGTCCATTCGGCAGCGTTTGGTTTATACATGCTGTCCAACTGTTCTAATTGTTCAATAAATTTCAGTCCCCCTTCCTTTTTAGGGTCAACTAAGGTGCTGACCACCTCTTTTAGCTCACTTAAGTCCCAAATATGGGAAATGGAAATTGTCAAGGGATTCTGGTCACCAGTAGGTTGATTGGGATTATGCCGGGGATTAGGAATCTGTATTAATGGGAAAGCAGTAGAGGGAAGGAAATCGGGGTCAGGGGCAGTGGGGGAAACTGAAACAGAGGATTTAACGTGTAGGGGATTGAAAGGTGCTTCTATTTGGGCCCTTCTTCGTGTTGTAACTCCTCCTCGGTGTACGATAGGGAGCTCAGGTTTTTGTTCTGGTGGGTCCTCCTCTACCTCCTCCTCCTCTTCGGACCCTCCCGGAAAGTCATAGGGTGGGGGTTCGGGAACATGAGTCCCAGAACCATATAATATAGGGTATAGACGTTTCTTTTTCTTTTTAGAATGGTTGTCAGGTGGTTGGGCTGTTTGTAAAGCTAAAAGCAAGTCATCCTTCTCTTTTTTGACCTTACTTTCATTGGCTCTCAGAACCTCATTCTGTCTAGTGATCGCCTCTAAATTTCGATCTTTTATAACCAATTCCCATCTATCAAACATATCCATGCGATACGGACCTCCCTTGCAACAACCTTGGGTATTTCTACACAATATTTTCCTTATTTCCTGAATCTCACTCGTATCACCGGTGCCGTTTACTGGCCAACGCCCACCGCTCTGTTTATTCCACTTCTTACATGCCTTTTTAAAATCTAAGCCTGTCTTTTTCTCAATTAGTTTCCTAGGTGACCCATTTTTCCGCGACGTCTGTTGATCCTCCGAAAACAGTCCTTCCAGTATAAAGTTAGACCCATCAGACCCCTGCTTAACTTTTTTACTACTAGCGGAACCCATTTTCTTTTATTGTCCTAGTTTCTTCCCCTGAAACTATATCTTTTATTTTCTAGTTTCTTTTCCTGAAACTATATTCAGTGTACACTGTTGCTTTCCTACTCGATTTCCTTTTCTCTTAAATTACCTAACTGTTAACCGTCTTTGTCCGTGACTGACCTTTGACGGGCAATGGGCTCTTTACCTTAGGTGTGCCACGCACCTTTTAACCGTCCCAATGCCTATCCCACTAATATCCCAGTTCGGACTCCTACATCCTTTCCCAACAGTTAATTAAAAAACCTCGAGTAGATAATTAATATCCTGGGCCGCTAGTGTCAGTTTAAAAAACTGTCAGTTACTTATCACTCTTATCATACCCACCACCAAGGAAACCCCCGACGGTACTTACCTAGTCTAGGTATTTAATCTGGTGCGCAATGCAGAGTACTCCACTCGGAATCAGGAGGAGACCGGGGGACTTCTCACTCAGAAGCCGTCCTAGGACAGGGCAGTCCTAACTTTTGCCGGAACTGCTTTTCACTGCTGCCGGAGCTCACAGGCAGTCTGCTTCAAAGAAGACAGATCCGTAAGGCGGGTACCGATCAAGGAGTCAGCCGATCGTCTCCTGCCCCACGTTGGGCGCCAAAAAACTGTGGACGATGTTTTCTCTCTTGAGTTATTGCCGAACAGAGTAGGAGTCTCACACCAGATAAAATTAATTAGTAAAACACACTTTATTGCACCTAGACTAGAGAAGCTCTCGTATAGGAAATTCTTTGCTTTTTTATAGCTTACAGAGTCGAGCAAAATGATATCATTATTTCCAAAAATAGAGGCGGTACATATTTCTTACTGCTGACAAAATAAAAAAGAAGAAGTAACCTTATTTGGAGCTTTAAAAACAGGAACTATAATAAAAAACTGGTTAAAGAGCAGATTCTGAGACAAACAGGAACTATAGTAACAGACTTGTTGCTGGCAGATTCCTTTGACCTGCTCACCCAGTACACTCTGTACCTCACACAAGGGTATACATAGAAATGTCACATACACATTTTGTAACTGCTACATGTCACAGGGACAAGCTGTAACTGCTACATGTCACAGGGACAAGCTGTATTTTTTTCATTCCACAGTTTCAAATCATTTAGATGATATCCTTGGAAAGGGAACAATCTATAACATTGCAGACTAACAAGCCATAAGATTAAATAAGGAATGAAAACCTGCAGCCTCTGCGGCCCTCCAGGACTGTCATTGCCTACTGCTGGTCTAAAATAATACCCCACATGCTTATGTTTGTTATGTGCTCTTAGAGGAGCAGGACTATCGGTAAAGATTCAAATATCAAAATATCATATTCATGATCACAAACTCAAAATAACATAAAACAACATTCCATATACCTATATTACCAATACCCATTTTTTAGAAGTTTTGTGAAAAAGAGTAACTTTGACCCCTTGTATCTTATTAGGGGGAGAACCCTTGGGGTTTGTTTTGTTGCCTGCACAGTTCAAGATCTTCTGATCATTTTTTCTGAAGACACTTGTTTACTCTTCTTCATAAGGGTGTAATTTCCTGCACAAAATATGGACCAAAATGGCCTAAAAATGAGGGTTTTTCTGGGTCTAGAGGGCCAGAAATTGGTGGAACTCCAAAAATTTCAATATGTTACATAACTAGACATCAAGACCAGTCAAACAGTATATCATATATCTCATACTTGAGGGTCAAGAGGTTCTGGACAAAAAAAAAAAACTGAAGTGATTCCAAAGTGTATATAACTAATTCATAACACAAAGTCACAAAAATACCAAGAGTCATGACACCGAGTCTATACCAAGAGTATTGGGAATAAGGAGAAAAACTACCTGTAGACAGGGTGTCAGTCCACTGCATACTGACTCATATTCAGCTGCCATTTAAACTAACAAGAACAAATTTGGAAAATGAAAACTAAACTGGAGAACCCAGAGAAAATCCATGGAGAAACACTAAGAACATGCAAACTCCACAGGAACAGTAAATAGGCTAGGGATTTATCATTGGTTTTAAGAATAGTGAAATGAAAGTTTTGCCCTACTTTAGAACTATAAAATCTTCAAATCATTTCCAAATTTCACTGACAACCAGTAAGAAGACTTGTATGATGTGAGCAGATGGCTTTATTTTTTATTATGTTTCAGTTATTTTTAAAAAGGTGCCCTTATGGAAAGATTTAGATAGATAACTGCAGTGAGTAATCAGTCTTAGAGAGGACGTGCACAAGTTCCTCAGCATTGGAGTGATACAATTATTTTCCATCAATTCCCCCGTTGTCAAACACTCTAATACTGTGTTTATTTAAAATCCTAATAAGGTAAATTTTAAAGTCGTAGAAACATATGTTGGCTCAGAGGCTAAGGATCGGTGCTGGTATCTAGGAGGTTGCCTGTTCAAGTCCTGCTACAGCCAAAAGGGATCCTACTTCATTGGGCCCTTGAGTAATGTCCCAAAGCTGAAAATTGCTCCAAGGGGGCTGTATAATGGCTGAATCTATGCTCATACTCCCAAAGGTCATGCAAAAAGACAATATGCCCTCAGAGATTAATAAAGTAAATCAAAACAAGGCATATACACATTATTTTCTGCACAAACAGTTCTTGAATCTACTTCATCACTTTGTTTTTCTGCATGGCCACCAATTATCCCCCTTCAACATTTTAAAATAAATTCAAGTTATCTTAAGGATTTTAGAGTGTTGGACACACTTCCATCACTGTGTGTCATTCACACATTTTTTATTGTTGTTTTGGGACAATTGTGCATGCCCAGCTTTTATAAGCCGACCAAGTGATTTTTGTTTTAATCCAGTTTCTCCCCACCTGAAAAGCAATAGTCTTATTCCTTGAGATTTGTTTGTCACGTCTAAAAAAACACAACTTTCCACACTGCTGGCATTTCTTTGTCATGCTTGGTGGCAAAAAAGCAGTCAGTAGCTTTTTAGTTTCTCTTCATCTGCTCAGCTACCTTCTGTCTTTCCTATTTGCTTGTTTTGATTTATGAGGTTGTATATTTTGCTCTGGCAGGATAGCTGATAGTTTCTACCATCTTGGTTAAGTGGTAGCTGATAGTTTCTACCATCTTGGTTAAGTGGTAGCTGATATTCAACACTGCTATCTGGAAACAATGGGGTTTTCTTCTAATATGAAACTGCCAATGTTCTTATGTTCTTGCCCTAACAATACATTCTGATTATTCCCCTTTTAAATGTTTATGGTTTCAGAAGGACTTAATAGTTTTGTATCCTGATTTTGTTTCCTAATAGAGATCCTGCCTAGTGCTCAGCTACTTGATATGTACTATAGGGCTAAGCAACTCGGTTAATGAAAAATTTGGTTCTGAATATGGAAAAGAGCTTGCTTTGGATGTCAAACTGCCTTCTCAATACTTTTATTAATCTGTCCTTTTTCTACTAACAGTCTCATCCATTTGGGACAACTTTGCTTATCCTTTCTGCTCTGTGGCTCCACTATAACTCTTGTCAATTTTGCTTTCCTAGTTGACAATGGAGGTTGATGGGAAGACTGTGTCAATTATGAAGCGAACAGCACTTGTGGCAAACACCTCAAACATGCCTGTTGCTGCTCGTGAGGCATCCATATACACAGGTATGAAAATTCAAAAGTGTCAAATATAAAAGTAGATATATAGACCATTTGGGGACTTCATTCTAACTCGCCTGTTCTGGGGGACATATTCTGAGTTTGCTTCCCTTTTTCATTACTGAGTAAAATGAGCACCCTGACCAATCAATGCAGACTTTTTGTATGAGAAACTGTTCCCAAACAGTGACCTTTATAAAATAATTATAAATCTTCCTCCCCAGTTAGCCTGTAGCTGAAAGAAGAGCAATGGATAGTTGAAAAGAAAGTACAATGACTAATGAGAAGAAGCAATGTCACCTTTACATGACATGGACTGACTGGATAGCCTACTGGGAATCCAGACAAAATGTACTCTTGTACATATAAAAAATATTTGCACATTCCTAGATAGTTATATATTTTTTTTAAATCCTAAATCATCACTTGTCAGTTTCCGTCAAACTTCATTTCACATATATAGGTAACTATTTGATTTCTTGTGCAAACATGATTATCTTCTTTGTAAAACACTGGACTGATACAAGAAGTCATGGTCTAAAATAAAAGATAGATTCACTGTCTATAGTAAAGAAACACCAAAGTGGGCATCAGCATGCTTACTGCAGTGCTTTTTTGCTGTCAAAGCTATCTGTTTTTATACTGTTTAAAGCTAGATTTAATATGTTTCAGTAAATTGTTACTTTCCCTGAATGTGTATTAATGGTCCTCTCCATGAATATTAGATATTGGGTACACCTAATTGTCATATGACTAACCTGTTAATAGTGTATTTCTATCAGAAGCATAAAATAATATATTCATAGGCAAATAGGTAGACAAATATTTGTTACATTCTCACTGAATGTAGCAACAGGGAAATACATAATTTTCCATAAAACTTAAGAAACACAAAAGAGAACTTTGCTTAATATGAGGGAGAATCAAAAAGTAAAAGCAACGTTAACACTAGTACTGTGAGCAGATGAACATAACAGTTATATCACTTCTACATGTAGTCTTCATGCAGGTTAATGCACTTCTTGTATCATTCCACTAACTTCCTCAGTCTTGGCAGAAGAAGTTTTTTGGCTGCTCCCAAATCCAGGTCTGCACCACTTTCTTAGCTTCATTATCAGAGGTGAACCTGCAATCGCATAGGGCCTTTTTAAGTTGACCAAAGATGTGATAGTCCCATGGTGCCATATCAGGGCTGTAAGTGGGATGTGGAAGACATTCAAACAGCAGCTGTTGCTTTGCTTTGACCGTTGTGGCTGCTGCATTGAAACATGGGTTATCATGGAACATCAAGATTGCCTATTACAGCATTCGTCTTCTTTTGCTGCAAATTGAAGGTTTCAGTTTCTCTCTAAGCATAGCATAGTATGTTGCACTGGTAACTGATTGTCTGTGTTATTAAAATATGCCAGAATATGCCTTCTTTTAGGACATCATGATTTTCTTGGTGGAAGGCTGTCATTTGAATGTCTTCTTTACTGGAGAAGGCAGGTGTTTCCACTACATGCTTTGTCTCATGCTTGTCTCATCTCCAGTGAAAATCTGCTCCAAAACACTCAGATCTTTTTCAGTGGTTCACATACCTCCACACACTGTTGCTTGTGCACAGTGGTGTAGCTAATTTGTTGATGGTCCCTGTGCAGCGCCCTCAGGTGGGCTCCTTCTGTCTAGCATAAATGTTAGTAATTTATTTGCAACTAGATCCTAGTGCTGGGCAGTGGCATCCGCAACCATGTCACTATCAGATCACACGTTGGTGACAAACAAACTACCTCTTTAAATGGAATTTTGTAATAAGTTTTTTAATCGCTTTATTACAGCCACTGTAAGTTAGCAAAAATAAAATTGTGGGAATGAAATGTGGGAAGTGTGGGTAGTAGTAACAGTACATAAATATATGTAAAATGTGGACCCGCTTACTTTTCCAAGACATCTTTGTGAAGGAAGAAGATTAAAATGTAACGTAAGCTAGAAAGTAGAAACAGTTCCATGCTATAAAATGAAGCTATTTCAATTTGTAACTAATTGAAACAACAACACAATCAACCTGTTTTACACAAGTTCTGAGAAAATGGACATCATAAAGTGGTGTCGCTCACAAATCCTCACAGTAGTGACACTAATGCACTTAAGCCATACTAAGGTACACAATAGAACAGATTACAAATATGTTAAACTGTTAAAGTTTACAAAAATGGAACTGACGATTCATAAAACATATTACTTATAATATCACTAGTACCTTAAAATACTTGCGTGCCTTCTGTTGTGCAAAAGTCTCAACAATGTTTGACACATCAAGTTGTCTGGCAAGCTCGTTTTCGATTGAGAGTACAGCTAAGCCACTAAGTTTGTCTTGCTACGTGCTGCTCCTGAGGTCATTTTTGATGAGTTCACACGCAGCAACAATCACTGGTATGGTCAGCAGTAACATGTAAGCTGTTCAAGCATCACTGAAAGTAGACGACAGTGCACAGTGACCTATCAGCAACAGTTCAGCTACTTTGAAAACAGTCAACTTGGTTGACAGGATAAATTGAAAACATGCACGAATTGACAAAAATTGAATGGAAAACACCAGTGAAATGTCGGTGCTATAGTGTTCAACGAGAAGATCGGCAGCAGCATACAATTCATTGTCAGCCATTGAGGTCAGAGTGGATGGTAACAAGACATTAAATGTTAAAGCCACTGTATCAAGACTGTACAACCGTTGTTTTAGTTAAGTTATTAATGTTTTTTTTTAAATCTAGACGGCCCGAGTGGGCACCCCCAAACTTGTAGGCCCTTGTACTTTGCACAATCTACACAATCCACTGCTACACCATAGCTTGCGCAGATAAGTAAGCTCTTTGGGAACCTATCTTGCACAAACTTCACATTACCCCAAGTCATCATACACAATGGCATGTGCAGGTCTACAGCTGATCTTTCAAATGTGGAGCACCAGCGGACAACGTAATCCATTAGTTTTTTCTGACGAGAGTAGTCAGCATGTATATGAGGGCTTGTGTGTATGATTTTGATGTTCAAACTGACCAGCGTCATTAGGTAGACTTGCTCTTCCCACTTGAAACCTTTCTGCCCATTCATAAACTTTTCGTTGAGTCATGCTGTTTTCACTTGTGTACTGAGCCAGCATCCGTTGGTGAATTTCAGCAAGTTTCACTCCCTCTGCCCAAAGAAATCTCACTACGGCACATTGTTTAACATGTTTATTTATTTATTTAACATTTTATTGAATTTATTAATATCAAACAACATTTCATACAAGCAAGTCCAATTTTTACAACACTAGGTTCAATTCAATTCAACCCCCACCCATGAGAAAGAGAGCTAGGACAAGGTAGTGAAATGTTAATAGTAGAAAAGATAAGTAAGTAAATAAATAGAATAAAAAGGGGAAGAAAATCTGGTTCCTCAATTTAAATGCTTATTCTAAAATGTTATTAATTAGATGCTGCCATAGTACCATATAAGCTGCATATAGTGAAATTTTCTGTTCAAGTCCTTCTCTGACAATCCCCTTTATCTCATAAGCATTTTAACAGTGAACTGCTGTGTATGGGAGTGGATCCCATCAAGATCTTCTTTGTGCAAATGGCAGTGGAGAGAATCTTGTCTATGGGTGATTACAGGGAGAGACAGTGTGAAGGATGAATGTTCTTATTATTTATACATACTATATTTTATTGTGTTTAAATAGAAAATATGAGTGCCAGAAGGTGCAGTTTTAAAATTACGTGACAATAGTTTAGCACCAATGATCCAATAATGTTATCTCCCCAAAGATGGTGGTGATGGAGACACATGCGGTACGCTACAACTATGTGTTTTGTTCTTGCTTCTAGATTTGTTATTACCTCTGCTCTTTATTTTTTGCTGATCTTGAATTTATATAAGTAATACTGTAACATTCAAAAATATATGAGGTTGCATCTTTTGAATATGTTACTGCAGTTATATTTGCAGAAATCTCATTAAATGTATAGACTTAAGTAAATAATTTTGATTCCTTTCATAGCTAGGACTGTGTTTAAGAATATAGTAGTGCCTTGTACTTTAGAGAATTCTAACTTAGAACGCTCCATTGTTTGAACTCTAAATTCGAGAGAAATTTGATCTGGAGTTTGAATGATTCTTCTATGTTCAAACTGCACACATAACGGCATAACCGTCATCTATTGTGCGCTAAAGTCATCTCTCGCTCTCACTGTGAAAGCCTCTCTTGTGTTACGCTCATGTGTTTTCAGTGCTTTTTTTGCTTTATTTTTGGTATGTATTGTTATACAGTATATATAACCCCTATCTATTAACCATGGCATCCACATGGGATATCACCACTCCTCACTAAGGTACAGTAAATGCAATTTTCATTTTATTATATAGTATTTACATATTTTATTTATTGTTTTCAAGATTTAATTTATTATTTAGGGCATTTAGTTATGTCATTTTTACCTTAAATTATGTGTATTTGCAGTTTAAGTATATCGAAATGGTTATTGTTTAGTGTCTGGGAATGGATTCATTCAATTTTCATTATTTCTAATGGGGAAAATTAATTTCAACTTCAAACAATTCAGAGTTCAGATTGCCTCCTGAAACAAATTAAGTTTGAAGTATGAGGCACTGCTGTACTTGGTCCAAAAGACAATTTAGCTGGGACACAGAACCAGAGCTTTAAAAATTTTACCAGCAAAAGTGCAAGTCCCTTATGCAAACTACTGCATTTGAAACTGATTATTACTACTGACAATTCACCCCACAAAAAAAGCAACCAGCTCTGTAAAACAATGCAAAAACAGAAGCTTACTCGAATTAGTCACTATTTTGATGGGAAAATAACCCATTTGGCCAAACATTTTGACTACACTGCTGAAACCTGCTTGTGTGGTGGAGTCCAAAATGACAATTCTCAAAATTACACCATATCTACCTTTGCAAACTGGAGGTTTTTAAGAGTGACCACCCCACTAATCATAAATTACTCTTCTGTTCATGGACCAGAAAATGTAATGACTATTGATTGACCAACAAGTCATTTATCTTCCTCTTTTGTGTGAAAAAATCAAAAGTTCACTTAAATATAACATAGTTGTTTCTATGTTATGATAAGGGTAAAAAGAAAGTATTTTTTAGCAAACATGGAATATTTAAGTAATTCTTAACTTGTAATAACTATAGTTTTTATCTAAGATATGAGAAAGAAGAAAATGGTATGCAAACCTTTGCTGCTCAAGAACATTACCAACTAGATTTAATTGTTTAAGCATAGATTGGCTTCCTCTTTGAATAAGGGACAATACCTTGAAATGAAGAGGTACTGATTATATTTAAAATATTAAGCACCCCATTGGAGTTTGTAGTAATCTTGTTGAATTAGAATGGAAGGAACAAATTATTATGGTAATTATAATCAAAATAAAATGGAAGATAATAAAATGGTTTTCTCAGTTACAACACTGACATCTGTCTTGCAGCCAGTTGATGATTGGTGCTCTGCTCAGCATTAAGCATTTTCATTAACATTCTCTGATGGATCAGAAATGGATCTAGTTGAAATGCTGCTCCTCTTCCACTTGTGAAAATGTGTTGTATGTTCTTCCCACATTTGTACCATGTAGGCATCACTCTGTCAGAGTATTTCCGGGACATGGGCTACAACGTGTCAATGATGGCCGATTCAACTTCCCGTTGGGCAGAGGCACTTAGGGAGATTTCTGGAAGACTGGCAGAAATGCCAGCAGGTACCGTATGTTTTTGTTGTTTGTTTTTCTGTTTGGCAAACTTTAAACCCATCTCTGCACTGAAAACTACTTTATCAGACACATTTTCTGCCATTGTCATGCCTGCTTAAATTCATCTGGTTTGTTCTCATTTTTCATTGAAGCCTTGGATGCTTGGGAGTTTAGGTTCACCTCTTCTCTGTTTCAACATCCTTTTAGATAGCGGTTATCCAGCTTATCTTGGGGCCCGACTGGCATCCTTCTATGAACGTGCTGGAAGAGTAAGATGTTTGGGGTCACCCGACCGAGAAGGTAGTGTCAGCATTGTTGGAGCGTAAGTAGCTGAACATAATTCTTTTTCTTCATAGTAAATTCAATGTTATTCCAAACTGTATCCGGTTACAATACAAAGTATATCCAACACAAACTGACAAAATGACTAATATAATATTTATCTCCACCTGTGGTAGCCTTGCGCCCTATGCTAGCTGGGATAGGCTCCAGCAGCCCCCTGTGACCCTATTTAAGAGTAAGCATGTTAAAAAATGACTGACTGATTTATCTCCACCTCATATATATAAAACTAGCAGAAAATAACGTAACATGATTGTTAATGTAATTGTTTTGTCATTGATATGAGTGGTGTTGTCATATCTATATATATATATATACTGTATATCTATATCTATATCTATATATATATATCTATACTAATAAAAGGCAAAGCCCTGACTGACTCACTGACTCACTGACTCATCACTAATTCTCCAACTTCCCATGTAGGTAGAAGGCTGAAATTTGGCAGGCTCATTCCTTACAGCTTACTTACAAAAGTTGGGCAGGTTTCATTTTGAAATTCTACACATAATGGTTATAACAGGAAGCTATTTTTCTCCATATAATGTAATGGAGTTGAGCTGGATGGCCGTGGGGGGCGGAGTTTCGTGTGACATCATCACGCCTCCCACGTAATCACGTGAACTGACTATCAACGCAGTACGTACAAAACCAGGAAGAGCTCCAAAAAGCACTGAAGAAAACATGCATTATATAATTGAGAAAGCAGCGAAACAATAAAAAGCGAGCGACTGACATTTACAACCATATTCATGAGTGCTGCTACTTCGGAAACAAAGCACGTTGTAAACCTAAAGTTTAAATTAAGTTCATAGACAAGCTGCCGCTGGTGTTTGTCATGCCCACGGTAATGTGGGATACTAGTTTAATGAGAGGATGCAGGATATAAACGAGAGTTTTGATCACTTTGTAACTAAGTTAAAATTGCAGGTGAAGGTCTGTGCTTATGCAAATTCCGAGAGACTGTGTTTGTCGGGGATTGACAGTTAAGGCGGGGTGGGGGAGTCATGTCATCAACTCCCCTCCCATTTACCTCATTTCGCTCTGATCTGAGCTCCACGGCTAACGCCGTCTTCCGAAGCAACTTCATCACACTGCCACGAAATACTCACAGAAAAATCCACAAGTTAATACACACGCTGTCTCTAGAGTTTCTCCACACTCAATGTATTCCTCGCGTCCCCTTTATACCCTCTGATCTCCCATTTCAATTCAGATGCCTCCAATTTCCAGTAAGGCTCTGCTGCGCGATGACAAGTAATACGTCTCTGGGACAGACCCTACAAAACGATGCCATTGATTTCAGGCAAGATTGCTTTTCTCCTGGACAACTATACTTGCATTCTCAAAAGTGACCTCGCGCAGCTTTGTCATATTACAGCCGGAGTGCTGCCAGAAACTTTTAAGTGCCGGGTCTTACTTAACATTAAATTAAGCCGTGGACATCGCAACATCACACAAGAGAGCAGCTCACGTGAACTTACTGAACGCAGTACGAGTGATCACTTCCATGCATCAAACCTGTTCAAAAAACGCATTACACAATTGACAAGGTGATGGCTTTATATGGCGTTCGTTTATAAAGCAGCGGAGAGGCTGTGTGAAGGCAACTACACAAAAAAAGCAGCAGAACGCCACACTCTGAATGTATTCCTGGCATATATACATATATATATACACACCCCGATCTACATACTGTCAAATAAACGAACCACATATCCTAGCGCAACATGAGAATCTTCGCCTTTAGCGCTGACGTCTGAGCTTCGATTCGCGAGAGTGGGTGCAGTTACAGTAGTGTGTACTGCCTGATGAACCCATCAGGCAGTTGGATTTAGTCTTTAAATTTCTATGGTGAAGAAAAATTTATGCAATGATGATTATATTTAACTTTCATTCCTACTAAACATATTTCTGTCAACGAAATAAAATTACTTATATTTAAAATTTAAATAGAACTTCAACAAATACGATAGTTCATAATACCCACGCAGCACTAAGTGCACGTAAGATTAGGAGTCATCCGTTTTAACAAGCAGCGTATTGCAGATACGAAATAGCCTGCCCATTTAATTATTTAGGAATGGATAAATAAATTAAGATTTTGTACAAATAATGTTTTTAATTTTTCTTCCTCAATGGATTCTGGCACCCCCAGCAACAGCTGCTCGCACCCCAAAGGAGATATAGGAGGGAGGCGGCCCCTTTTATAGGAACCCGGATGGGCTCCAGCTGCTTCCCGGCAATCAGTCCTAGCCACACCCCAGTGTGGCGGAAGTGCCGGCTGTGCACCCGGAAGCCATCCGGGTGCCCCCGGTTGTATTCCCTCCAGCACTTCCTGGTGTGGCGGAAGTGCTGGGCTCCAGGGTTCCTCAGGCATCTGGGCGCCGCCTGGCGGTGGCTATGGGCCCCTACAGGGTTGGGCTTCCAAGCCCTCTACCCGTGGCCCCCAACATAACCAGGACGGATGCCCCCTCGCGGTCTGGAGGAGGCACAAGCCCTCCTCTGGTCCTCCTGGGCGTCCCGGCCGGGCTCCTGCCCAGGGCGGGGTCCACACGGGATATTCCGGCATCGGGGCACCGCCTGGCGGTGGCCACGGGTCCCTACAGGGCTGGGCTTCCAAGCCCTGTACCCGAGGCACCCAACATAACCAGGACGGACGCCCCCTCACGATCTGGAGGAGGCACAAGCCCTCCTCTGGTCCTCCTGAGTGTCCCAGCCGGGCTCCTGCCCCGGCCGGGGACCACAATATATATATATATATATGCCAGCAACACTCATGACAATGACAAAACAATTACATTGTCAATCATGTTACGTTATTATTAAAATGTTTCCTTTTCTTTTTCATAACTTCTTTAACACACTACTTCTCCGCTGTTAGTTACAAAGTAATTAAAACTCTCGTTTATATCCTGCGTCCTCTCATTAAACTTGTATCCTGCATTACCCGTGGGCATGACAAACGCCAGCGGCAGCCTGTCTATGACCTTAATTTAAACTTTAGGTTTACACCATGCTTTGTTTCCGAAGTAGCAGCACTCATGAATATGGTTGTATATGTCACTCGCTCGCTTCTTATTGTTTCGCTGCCTTCTCAATTATATAATGCATGTTTTCTTCAGCGCTTTTTGGAACTCTTCCTGGTTTTGTACGTACTGCGTTGACAGTCAGTTCACGTGATTACGTGGGAGGCGTGATGATGTCACACGAAACTCCGCCCCCCACGGCTTTCGAGCCTTAATTCCATTACAGTATATGGAGAAAAATAGCTTCCAGTTATGACCGTTACGCGTAGAATTTCGAAATGAAACCTGCCCAACTTTTGTAAGGAAGCTGTAAGGAATGAGCCTGCCAAATTTCAGCCTTCTACCTACACGGGAACTTGGAGAATTAGTGATGAGTCAGTGAGTCAGTGAGTCAGTCAGTCAGTGAGGGCTTTGCCTTTTATTAGTATAGATTAGAATCAGGTGTTTCAGATTCAAACCTTCTTAGTGAGTGTACAGGTAGAATCTGTCTCATTTAAACCACAGATATCAGGATCTTGTGTTCTCTTTGCTATTAACATGTGCGGTGTCAACATATCAAGATCAAAAGAGTTCTGTAAAGCCCTCAGAAGGAAGGTTGTGGATGTGTATGAGTCTGGCAAAGAATTTAAAAAGACCACCAAATTATCCGGAATTAATCATTCTACTGTAATGAAAATCATCTACAAGTGGCACAGATTTCAAATGACTGCTAATTTGTCTAGGACTGGCCAGCCCAGCAAATTTAGTCCAAGAGCTGATTATTTTATACTAAAAGAAGTATCCAAGAACACCAAAATTCCATTGCAGGATCTGTAGGTAAATTTTGAAAAAGTTGGTGAAAAGGGTACAGAGAGATTGCACATATTTGACTTGCATATGAGGTGTTCCAGTAAAAAAGCTTTTGCTGCCCAAAAAGAACATTAGAGCAAGACTGCAGTCTGCCATTGAAGACACAGACAAGGGGCCTCATACATAACGCTGTGGGTAGAATTAATACTAAAACATGGCGTACGGATAAAAGTGGAAACGTGCATACAAACAAAAAAATCCAGATGCGTAAATCTGAGCGTATGCCAACTTCCACGTTCTTCTGCTAAATAAATCCCGGTCAGCGTGAAAAGTAACGCTCATGCATGTGCCTGCCGCCCCACCCAGACTCCTCCCAGAATTATGCCTCTTTGAATATGCAAATCAATATTAATAGTCCCTTATGTTTTGCTTTCTGCAAAAAGACAATTGCAAAAGCACAAAGGAAAAACAAGAATTTCAGCAAATACCAAGTAAAGGCAAGGGTAGATGTACTATTTGTTGGTTTAATATATGCAGTGATATAAACAACAAAAGGAAGTTGCTCAAGTAACAGAGTGGCGGAGAAACTCAAAGGTTCAAGTTCATAAAGTCGCAAAGTGCCCGAAATAAATAAGAAGTGGTCAGATATCAAAGTCGCTGTGAAAAGGCGAGTCGTAGCCCACTGTCTGAGTGTCACATGGAAGTGTATTAGGGTACAGAGAAAAGAAGAACAAAATAGGGACACAGTTGAAAAAAAATGTCCAAATGTCAACTTTAATCTTGAAATTTCCACTTTAATCACATAGTTTATTTTGTCATTAAAGTAGAATGTCATAAACTTAATCTCAAAATTGTTTCATTTACTAGTTTCTCAGATCCCATCATAACTAAAGTAGCTGATTAAATGCTTTGTATTCTAAGTGTTCTTCTATTTTCTCTATGTGTGTGAATCACTACATGCTTCTTAAATTTTCAGGCTAAATTTTCAGTGTTTTTATTCATTTATATCACCTTTATCTGTAGACAGTGTTTACATGGTGATATATTGTTTGTCTGTTCACATATTTTAAAAGAATCAATGTTTTCCATGGGGTGTACTTGTTGTTTGAGTCAAAATGCTGAAGACACTGAGCAACATGTTGCTGCTGCTTTCCTAAATTGTTTTTTTTTTGTCACCCCATTAATTAGGAGCAAACTAATATTTAAAGTATTTATATGATTTTACAATTTTTTTAGGGTGTCTCCACCTGGAGGAGACTTTTCCGACCCTGTCACATCAGCTACTTTGGGGATAGTGCAGGTAACCTTTCTTTGGCTCCTTTCATTGCCTTTAATGCATTAGTGCCAAACTAGAAATGGTTTGATTGTGACTCCAAATTCCATGTGGCCTTATGAAAATATTTATAAAATAGGTTACATAAATACTGTATGAAATATTAATTTAACTTATGTATGTGCAAAGATTTTAAGGAATACAGCATTCAATAGTGTGTGTTATCAACAGTAACATTACCCAGCCTCGCAGAATAACAGCTGATTCTCTCTTTCCAATGGTTACATTCAGCTTTTCTTCTCATTTCTGCTTGTCATGCCTTCTCAGGTATTTTGGGGACTTGACAAGAAATTGGCCCAGCGTAAACATTTCCCATCTCTCAACTGGCTTATTAGCTACAGTAAGTACACTCGAGCTCTAGATGACTACTACGATCAGCATGCTCCAGAGTTCCCACCACTTCGGACCCGGGCTAAAGAAATCCTGCAGGAGGAAGAAGACCTAGCAGAGATTGTGCAGCTTGTTGGCAAGGTGCGTTTGCAAATAAATCTGAAAAACAAGGTTAATTTTAATGAAATTCATGAAGGTAGTGTGCCTCTGATATTTGGTCTTGGTGAGCATAATAGTAAATTAAATAAATCAATGCATAAATTTTAGAAATCGTGTGTGTGTTTGACCTATTAATTTTACAAATTGTATTGTATGTCAGCATATTTCTATATTCTATATTATATTTTTTCACTTCAACACCTTAGATTTTTGAAAGAGTCAAACACTAGCTCTCTCTTTGTGGTTACTTTGCACTTCTGATTAACATATTTTCTGTGGAGTATTTACACACACCTTTGACAAGAACTAGTATTCAAATAGGCTAAGTTGCTAAGAATGAAAATGAAGCATTGCCAATATCTTTAAAAACCACACAGGCTGAAGAAAGTTGCATTATGGACGCCAATGTAAAGTTTTTGCCACACTTGGGGATGCAGCTAATTCTTCCAATGTGTGCAGCTCTTTGTCTCCTGTACCCTGACAGCCTACCTGGGTGCAATACACTGCTTAAGTGAGTGTTGAAGGCATCCTGCAAAGTCTCACCAATCGGTCAACTTTGCTTTACTTATGAAACAAAACAGTACAATGAACTAGATTGTCATAATAAATCAGTTCTGTTTTGGATTGCATGAAATATTGTCAGTGCTTTTTGTACTTAATGTTAATTCTGTACATTGAAAGGACAAGGACTGAGCAGAAAAACAAAATGTAGTTACTATAGATCAGGAGTTCTGGAGGTCTGCAGTGGCTGCAGGTGTTTGCTGTAACAAAATGTTTAAATAGAATCCATTTATTTACTACTAAAGCAATATGTTTTTGGCTTAGTTTCAATTAACTCATTTGTTACGATTCAGAATCCATACTTGCCTGTTTTAGTTTTAAACAGACACATTTATATTTAAACTGTTGTGTGTTTACTTAACCAGCCAACAGTTGATAACGAGTTAAAAGTGACAAGAGAAACTATCAGCTCTCTGGCTAACATGCTTCCATTTAAACCTGTGTATATGCCACCATATTCTGCTGATACTTCCGTGGTTAATGAATCATTAGAAAGTGTATATTTTGGTTGACTTCATAGTTCTTTAGTCTTTGCCATTTTCTGTAAAATGGAAAATTCAATGTTTGTCTCACCACTCATTTGGCACAAAACCCTTACCTCGATCCCATTACACTTTTAGGTGAGGAAATCTAGCTAATGTTTTCACTTTTGAAATTTATTTATGCAGGCTTCACTGGCAGAAGCAGATAAGATAACCCTGGAGGTGGCCAAACTTATAAAGGATGACTTCTTACAACAAAATGGATATTCACAATATGACAGGTATCCTGGTACCAGGTTTTATGTCTAGTAATATCTTTCTGGTTCACCAAGAAAGGGCCAGGTTAACAGTTTTTGTTTATCTTTTTACATCACTTACATATACTATAAACTTGGTAAAAGCAGCCATAAAAAATAAACTAGAAGAATAACAGGTCACTTTATTCATATTTTATTATAACAATTTGTGTCATATCCTTGGCATTGTCTAGAACCTGCAACAAGGTAATATCAGACCTTCAGATTAGGCATTTCAACAATTAAATTGTCATAACTTGGAAAAAAATAGCTAAGTTATGTCAAGGTGATTGCTCCATCTTACCCAGTGTTCAGGTGAGCAGGCTCCTCAGACTGCTTCCAGAACCATCTTGTATTTTGTTATGTGCTTCAGTTCTCACTTAGAAGTTCTTGACAGAGCCTGCCTGTCCAATAAACTGATAGAATTGCTTAAATTATGCTTTCTTTATTCCAGAAAAACAGGAAAGATATTTATATCAATGGCATATAGGTCTCAGCTGTAAAATATTTACATTGTGAACTTGTTGTAAAAAAATATATTTTTAAGTGTGGTAAATTAGTATGCTTTGAGAAAAAAGACCATCTTGATTGGCTTTCCGTAACACAGCCCTAGACTAAGTGGATTTGGAAAATTAAAAAATAAATAAGCAATGTTTATAAATATCAAAGAGTATTAATGATGTGCAGTTGCATTACTTTAATTCCTCTTTGAATGTAGCACATCATTGAATGATAAACAAGTCTCAACTTCCATTGGCCTTTTCATTTGTGCATATTTTCAATAAACCTATAGCAGCTCTGGTTTTATATGAATCCCTAAATATGGTACAGTCACATGTATAACTTGAAATCTGTTAGGATTAATGTATCATATTTGTGACACTAACCTAAATAGCACCCAACTGTTTATCTTTTATCATAATAACATGCTCCTCAAACTTGGCATCTGCCCAAATAATGACCAAGTGATTGCCTGGCACTTTTCACCATGAAGGATGCACTGACCCTCTAACTCATACTAGTTTTCAGTTTTGCAGTTGTACATGCTCTATACGGAGGCACAATATGATAAACATGCACAACTAGTCTCCTTGGACACTTGATGTAGACTACATGATAATGTTACCTCAGTGTAACTGCTTCCATTTTGTTATCATAAGGGGTATTATATACCAGTTAACATTCACAGTTATGCTATAATAGCCCATTCCCTTATTCTTCTCTTCCAGGTTTTGCCCCTTCTACAAATCTGTTGGAATGCTGCAGAATATAGTAGGCTTTTATGACATGGCACGGCATGCAGTGGAGTCAACATCACATTCAGATGTCAAGGTCACTTGGGCTCTCATCCGAGAGACAATGGGTGATATTCTGTACAAGCTAAGCTCCATGAAGTTTAAGGTAAATAGATGCAAGTGATGTTGAAGGCTGGGATTGAAAGATGAAACTGAAGGATGAGAGAGGCAAATGGAAGTGGTGGCAGGATATAAATGTCAGTGTGAAAAGGAAAATGTCATTTATAATGGAGGAAAGTTCTAAATAAATGAAGAAAAATCATGGAAAAAATGCTCACGAAGTAGGGGGACAAAATGAACTGCAAAGACCCAAGCACAGTTTAGTTATGACTTCCAGTAGCATCTACTTTCCTGTTAATTGTATTACTGATTGTTAACATGCCATTCTTTTACAGGACCCAGTAAAAGATGGTGAGGCGAAGATCAAGCAAGACTATGCTGCACTGTATGAAGAAATGCAGAATGCATTCCGGAATTTGGAATACTAAGCCAAATTGGCCATGTCTTGTATCAGCGAATGCAGGTCAAGTTACCAGTGAGCACAATGGTCACCTTCATCTGACGCAATGCAGATTCTGTTAGCCTGCCAACTGTATCCTCCAATCGTTGTAGCTCTGTATTATTCAACAATCACGTTTACACCTTAAAAGTCTGTTTTGCAAGCTTATTCTTGATCATTTTGGCTTTGCCATTTTTTTAAATATTAGTCTCAAAGACCTTTAAACGGCCATAGTACAGCAAGAATATGCAATCAAAGGGAACTTCTATGTGATTGTGTAAATAAATTATTTTGACTCATATAACATTTTATCTCCTGTACATTTTATTAAGATTGCGCTTGAAAAATAATGTTATTTTATTTAAAGGCTGGCAAAAGAGTATTAGGCTGTAAAAAACGCAGGAATTTGCAATTTATCCCAAAAAATCACTACATTAAAAATAGTTTTTGTAAAATTAAAATCATTCAGTGAAAACAGTGAAAAGTGTGGTATAGCCCTAGTCTTCACCTCACTGTGCAATGTCATTTAGTGCACTTTGTGTCCTCACCAACTTTGTTTGGGCTTTTTCTTACATTCCAAAGACAAGATATTTGGCTTTTATGTTAATTATCTTTTTTAAAATGAGAATATATGAGGGTAAATGTGTGCATTAAATTGAAATTTTGGGGAATAAGGTTTGCTACATTTATTGCTGTAGGGGTTGCCTCTAGCATTACTGTAACCTACAACTAAGCAAGAGTGCAACAGATATATAATTATACATTGGTTAAAAGAGCAAAGAAATTTACACAACAAAAAGCCTTCCTGCACATAAAGCTCATAAAGCTTTTTAGAATGTGAGGTAATAACCAATAAGAAATATATAATTATTTTGAAGAATTCAGGATTGTATCTGTTAACCTTTATCAAGTACCATACTGTATATTAGTTGGTATGGAGATCATATACTGGTAGCATGAGGTTGCACGGGTAGTCCAACTTCTCTAGGATGGCATATCAATACATGCCATTGCCATAAGGTTTGCTGTGTCTCCCATCACAGTCTCGAGGACATGGAAAAGATTCCAGGAGACAGGCAGTTACTCTAGGAGAGCTAGACAGGGCCGTAGAAGGTCCTTAATCCATCTGCAGGACCGGTATCTGCTCCTTTAGGTAAGGAGGTACAGGATGAGCACTGCAAAATGACCTCCAGCAGGCCACTAGTGTGAATGTCTCTGTCCAAACAATCAGAAACAGACTTCATGAGGGGGGCCTGTGGGCCAATGTCCTCTAATGGGCCCTGTGCTCACTGCCCAGCACTGTGGAGCTTGATTGGCATTTGCCATTGAATACCAGAATGGGCAGGTCCACCACTGGCACCATGTGCTTTTCACAGATGAGAGCAGTTTCAGATGAGACGTGATGCATCTGGAGAAACCGTGGAGAACGTTATGCTGCCTGTAACATCGTTTAGCATGACTGGTTTGGTGGTGGGTCAGTGATGGTCTGGGGAGGCATATCCATGGAGGGACGTACAGACCTCTACAGGCTAGACAACGGCACCTTGACTGCCATTAGGTATCGGGATGAAATCCTTTGGTGCAGTGGGACTGGGGTTCCTCCTGGTGCACAACAATGCCCGGCCTCATGTGGCGAGTATGTAGGCAGTTCCTGGAGGATGAAGGAATTGATACCATTGACTGGCCTCCACGCTCACCTGACCTAAATTCAATAGAACACCTCTGGGACATTATGTTTTGGTTGCACCTCATTATGCCATGTTGCACCTCAGACTTTCCAGGAGCTCAGTGATGCCCTGGTCCAGATCTGGGAGGAGATCCCCCAGGACACCATCCGTCGTCTCATTAGGAACATGCCCTGACGTTGTCAGGGACGCATACAAGCATGCGGTGTCCATACAAACTACGGAGTACGATTTTGAGTTCCTGCAATGAAATTTCGGCAAAATGCACTAGCCTGCTGCATCATTTATTCACTTTGATTTTGGGGGTGTATTTGAATTCAGCCCTCTGTAGGTTGATAATTTTCATTTCCATCAAACAATGTGGCATCCTTTCATTCCTAACACATCACCCAGTTCATATCAGCATGATATTCAGCATGCTTTTTTCCTATTAGATCTGATGTGTTTTCAAAGTGTTCTTTTATTTTTTTTGAGCAGTTTATATTAAAGTTAAGCCAGATGCTTTTGCTTTATTTACATTTTAAAGACCAATGAAAAGTAAATAAAAACAAAAAAAAAACAATATCAAAGTTAAGGAGGAGACAGACAGATAGATAATCCTGAAAGAAACTGATAAAAATTGTAGCAGTAATCATAAAACACAGAATACTGCAAAGAAAAAAGTGCACCTCTGTATAAAGCATAACCAAGAACTCAATACCATTCAACAGTAAAAGATCAAAACCACCCCAACAGTAAGACACTCATTAGAGTGTGCAATAGCTTCTTGTAGAACTGACATCATATACCTGCAGCGGTACACTTGAATCAGTTTGTTGCTAAAGACACTTCTTTGTTTATCCAGAATGGCATGCAGGATTTATGATGTATTCTTTTCCTGCATACTGCATCCAAAGAATCTAAATGGACTCCTAGGATAGAGTTTGATGACCTCACCTATAGTTATACTATGGCACCAGTAGATTAGAAAACTACATCGCTACAACAGATTTGAAAAAATATGTTAACAGAGGGCTGCATATTCCAGAACCCAAGCCTAATTAAACAGACCCTTCTTGGGCAGAGCCCCAGTGTTGATAGTCCATTTAGCCTCTTATCCAGATACGACCCCAAGGTTCTCACCTCCATCAGTAGTGATTGAAAAGGAAATAGCCTTGCATCTTCTGAAATCTGCCACCATCTCCTTTGTCTAGCCCACACTGAGCTGCAACTGGTTCTGTCCTCCACCAAAGTCCTGCACTTACCCTTCTGCTTTACCCGGATACACCCCACTATTGCTTTATCAACATAGAACCTGGTGGAGTACCAAAAGTCTGAGATGAACACTACTGTTTTTTTGAAAGAATGTTCACAAAAGGCACTTTTATCTCTCAAGATTCTTTTTTATTGGTGGACAAGTTAATCCTGGAAATGTTTAAATGATTAGCCTTGTTGTACATGTACACTCTCTACTATTAACTTCTGAAATCCACATTAAAACTCTAAAGTATAGCAAAGGCCAGAAATCTATATCCTTCAGCTCCCAAATTGCCACCTTTAAGAAGACTGCCTTGGAATACCTTTGCAAATGCCAGAAGCCTGTATCCTTCAGTTTCTGTTGCGTTATAGAACACAGACTTTTCCAATATCACTACCAGTGAAAGGATTATGAACAAATATACCTAGCAGGGACTGTCTACCTTAAAAAAGGCTTGCAAGAAATACTCTAATACAATTGCTGTGTAACCTATATCCTACAGTTCCTGGATTGCTACCTTTGAAAGAGTTTAAACTGAACAAGCACATCTTGCTACATTAGCACTCATCACTTGGGGCAGAATTGCTAACATCAGTAAACAAGGTAGTTTCAGTGAGACAGTACCCAAACTTTCTTTCATTTTAAGCGTAGTTTATTTGCAGATAAACTAGGCATATCAAATACAAGTCAAAATAGAAGAAAACATACAACCTGTTTGATTCAATTTAATATCCATACTGCAAGCTTTGCCTCAGTACAACCAAGAGGAATGTCCATGAAAATTGAGAGTTCTTTCTTCTTAATCCAACAAAAGTATTCTTTAAAAATGTGAGCCATTGCACGGCCTTTCCTCCTAATATGTGTGTCCAGTGGGGTGCATTTTCATTTTGTAGGTGGCACTGTTACTTTCATCTTCTGCTATAGTGGCTCTCTCTCATATCTTCCATGCCCTCTCTCTTACAGTGTATACCAAACACTATGTCTCAGCTCTCATATCTTCTCTCTCGTCAAAAGCTATGTGTCATTCAGTACCCTCAAAACTCTTTCTTTAATACAAGACTGTGGTAGCTGATTATGTAAGATTTAGGTTAAATCAGTATAAATCATATAACTGTTGCTTTCACATGGTCGTTAATTGTCAGTTAAGTTACTTCTAACTAACTATAAGCACCTATTTCATAGATAGATAGATAGATAGATAGATAGATAGATAGATAGATAGATAGATAGATAGATAGATAGATAGATAGATCTTTATTTGCCCCCAGGGGGAAATTTGGCTTTTTACAGAAGTTCTTTAAAAAAATAAATACATAAATAAGTAGATAAGTAAGTAAATAAATAAACACACAGACACATACACACTTTGGTGTGAACACACACCAGAATAACTATAAAGCAAAAAAAATGAAAAAGAAAGGAAAGCTCTGACTTGGTTGCCACAAGCATATTGCTACTGGTATAAAAGAATCCCAGTAGTATTTCTTGACACACTTCTTCTGAATAATTAATTGGCTGAAAGTCCTCAATGTTAGTGTGTCAGAGATAGGATATGCAGCATAGTTCAATATGGCAGTCTGTTTTGTTCTAATTCTCTCCTTTGCTACGACCTCCAGGGAGTCCAAAGTGAACTTGACCTTTTAATTAGCTTGTTGATTCAGTGGGCCTCTCTTGAAGTGATGTTGCCAGCCCAAGACACTAGAGCGTAGAAACCTGCACTGGCCATCACAGAGTTGTAGAAGATGTGAAAGGAACACATATTCTTAAGGAAAAAGAGCCTGCTCAACCTTTTCTTATATAGTTCCTCTGTGTTCCAGGACCAGTCCAACTACAGCTCAACTATATACAGTAACTATAACTATCACTAACTAAAAAAAACCCAATGAGGAAAACAAAATTTACTTGACTAGATTACTTAAAATAATCTAAGTAATCTTAAATACAACTTTCTCGATAAGTGAATAAATTTTACAATAAGGAAAACAAGATTTAAGGGCTTTATATAAATACTTTTCAATTGCTTAGATTTCAATATTTGCATTGTGGTTAGTTTATCTGAGTCTAAACATATACTGTACTTTTATATAAAATAATAACAATCTTTTTAGTATGTGCTTTAAGATTTGCATATCACCCAGTGTTCTATCATATTTGCATTATTTTCAGATTGTTTTTGTCTCTATTATTATCATATGGATCATTGTCATGTGCTACCCAGACAACTGCCTCCTAAACTTTTAAAATAAACACAATCAAAAATAATGGTAGCTTTCCCTAAGAGTTCAACAATACAGACATGTTTAAACAGTGCATTCATTTAAAAGGTATATTTTATCTAAATAATCCTACAATAATCCTTATATCCACAAAGATTAATTATTACAAGTCTTATTTTACAAACTGTTAAAAAGCACTACTTTTTCAACCCCAAGACCGTGATGAACAGGAAAGGAGCCAAGTGTTCCCTGTGCAGCTCCTCCTCTGACTATGTCTGACTCACTGGCCTGTAACCGTGCAAACAGTGTTCTACCTGTCAAATAGTCCATAATCCAGAATATTATGGGTGCATCTGCTTGCTTCAAATGCAGCTTCTCTCAGTCAAACAAAGGATATATTGTGTTAAATGCACTATGGAAATCAAAAAACATGACACTCACAGTATTTTGTGTTTTGCTGAAGTGGCTACTCGTACACTCTTAAATATAAAGGTGCCAGAGTGATTTTTCAGAGAGATGCCATAAGGGAACCATTTTTGGTTTGCAAAAGACTCATTTACATGAAGGTTCCAAAAAAACCTTGATTTATTTAGATCAGTAATAGGATCCACACACTGAATCACCATGAACAAAAGTAACAGATTTGTGAAATACCAATGGCTTGTAATTTCAAAGGGACTCTTGCTGCATACGTACAAAAACACAGGTTACATTCAGATATTCTTAATTTGCCACTAAGAACAGATGTTAAGCTAACTGCTGTAGGTTTACTTCCATACCACCAGCCGTGAATGTTCTCCCAAATCATAAGTATCATTGTTGTTTCAATTGCTAATATAATCCACTTTCTATATGACAAAGTGCAATGGCCAATGGCAGCTGGAAGCCCACCAGGAAAAATTCTGCCTCCCCTATCAGCCAATCCTCCCCTGTCTATAATAATATTATTTTCATCTGGATGTTTTTGTAGGTGCAATTCTCAGAAATGCTTTTATGTAATGCCATGCAGTAACAAATAACACTTGTAGGTCAGGGTCATATACTACACTATATGCCCAAAGGTATGTGGACACACCTCCAAATTACTGAGTTTAGGTGGTTCAGATGCACCAGTTGGTTACAGCCACATTAAACCAAACAAATAGACATGAAATCTCCAATAACAAACATTGGCAGTAGAATGTGTCACACTGAAGAGCTCAGTGACTTTAAAGGTGGCACTGTAATAGGATGTCACCCTTTGCTACAAGTCTGTACATGAAATTTCTGGTCTGCTTGATCAGCTCTGGTAAACTATAAATGCTATTATTGTGAAACAATAGTATCTAGAAGCAAAAACAGCTCATGTGAACTCATGGAGGACCGCCGAGTGCTGAAGCACGTAGTGCATAAAAATCGCATATCCTCTGTTGCATCACTCAAATCACAGTTCCAAACTGCCTCTGGGAGTAAAATCAGCACAAGAACTGTGCTTCAAGAGCTACATGAAATGGATTACCATGGTATGGTCATTCAGCTACACACAATCCTAAGATCACTATAAGCAATGACAAGCATTTCCTGAAGTGGTTTAGAATATGTTAGCATTGGACACAGTAGCAGTGGAAATGTATCCAATAGAGTGATGAACAGTGCTTCACTATGTGGCAGCGTTACCTTCTGGACTGCATAGTGCCTATTATAAAGTATGCTGCAAAAAGGAACAATGGTTTGGAAATTTTTTTCAGGGTTCGGGCTAGGCCTCTTGGCTCCATTTGGGTAGGCACATGGAATGTCTTGTCTCTCTGGCATGATGACCATCTTCCTCTGCTGTTGGAGGAGCTTAGTAACTCTTATGCTTAACAATTATGCTTGGCACTCTATGAATTATGCAAACCTGGGACTGGCCAGATCTCTGTAGGTGGGCACACTTTTTGTTGGTCTGGTCTCTCTGATGGCTGTCATACTCATTGCTGTGGTGGATTGGCTCCTTTTGATCGTGTCTGATGTCACTCCTTTCAACGAGTGTATTTGAGACTCTCTGGGTGCCTTGTCTGTTGTCTCAGTGTGTGCTCTGACCGCAGTGAGTGATGTCTTGGTGAAGAAGACATTATAATCACAGCTTCACTTGCTGGTTGATAGGTGCCCATGAGGTGACACTCCTCTGGTCATGAGTGACTTCAAAGTGACCACTGGCACTGACACCACTGGCTATGAGGATTGTGTTGGTCCCCATGGATCTGGCAACTATGGTAAAAGTAACTCCATGCTGCAAGTGCTCTAAGGGCAGATAAGGAGGCATTTGTTAGAGGATTTTGTGAACAACTGACACACCACTATGGGCATGCATGCTTGCATGGACTGGGTGTTGGGCAGGGTTTTGGGGTCCAACAACTGTGGGACATCTGTTGATGAAGAAACATTCAATGATCTTGACTTTGTAGATGATGCTGCGATCTTCATGGAGTCAATGGAGGCTCTGATCAGGGCTCTCAAGAGACTGAGTGAGGAGTCTGGGCTTGTGAGTGTCCTGGATAAAGACCAAGATCCAGGTGTATGCAGTGTGTGTGTCTGTGGAGAGAGTGTCAACCATGTTGAGAGTTTTACTTACCTTGGCAGTGAATTTATGTCTCTAGGGACTCTTCATATGAAGTCAGTAGTCAGATTAGGAGAGCATGGGTGGTCAATGGAAAGGGGTGTGTGTCGCTCCTGATATTTCTGCAAAAGAACGAATATCCAAGTCCTTAAAGTCTCGGTGCTTACTGTTTTGCTATATGGTTGTGAGACATGACATTATCTAATAACCTGAGACGAAAACTTTGGTATTTTGTCTCTTCAGAGAATCCTTGGGTACCGCTGGTTTGACTTTGTGTTGGACGAGTGGTTGCTCACGGAGTCCCAAATGAAGCACATTACCTGTATTGTGAGGGGGTGCCCTGTGGCACGATCCCGACTGTGATCTGGCTTGCAGGATTCTCATTGCTGAGGACCTGAGCAGCTGGACCAGGCCAAAGTGATATCCAGGTAACATGTGGCCGTGGCAGATAGATTGTCATTTTGAGAGGGTGGGCTGGGCCGCATGTCTGCCTGGGGAGTTTACAACCCAGATCCTGAGCTATTTTGTTGTGTGGTGGGTGCGGTAATGTGCTGTACCAGTGCATTCTCCCCAACCTGACCTGATTGACCTCTTGGTTCCAGTAAGGGTACTAATAATGCTGCAGCATACTAAAACATTTTAGACCATTGGGCACTTCCACCTTTGTGCCAACAGTTTGGGAAAGTCCCTTTTCAGTTTCAGCATAACTTTTCCCCTGTGTACAAGCCAGGTCCATAAGGACATGGAGAAACTTAAGTGGCCTGCACAGAGCCCTGCCCTCAATTAATTTTTTATTGCCCCAAGAGGGAAATTTTGTTTGTCAGCAGGTTTCACAGAAAGACAATGACATAACAGTAAAACACATTGCAAAGAACACAGCCATAAAAACATAAACTTAGTTTAACTAAATAAAATAAAAACATGAATACATGAATATGATACTTATGGTGACACATTAGATCAAACATATTACAAATAAAAATGACATCCACATTTAGATTTGACTCATGAATTATGCAAATGATAACTGTTCAGCCCATGATTTAAGCCTATGGATGCTTATTAAAATGAACTTAGTCCAGTAACAGAACTCTATAAATAAAGTATATGTTTAGTTTTAATCCAGCTGTTTTGAAATAGTTTTTTGGACAAGTGTGGTCTGAAGGTGTAGCAGCTAGTCTTCAGACCTTGAACCTTTGTGGGGCACAGGATGGGGAGGGAAAAATGATGAATGTTATTTACTTTACAGCACATGATGGAATAAACATATTTTTAATTAAGAAGTATTATTGACACATCTCCAGTATTCAGTGTTAAAATAGGTCAATACGAAAAAATACGGAAATGTTTACATACAACGTGAACTGCTAAATTGTGAATTATGCAATAAAAGTAATATTGATTATATTTTCACCATACTTTTTTGACTTCATTTAACGTACGGAGTTAATCACCATTCAGTGTGGAATGTTTCGTTTTCAATGCGGCGACCCACATTTCGTGCCACCCATTGACGTCACCCGCACAATTTGCCCCGCAACATGGCGACTCCCGGTATTGGAATGTATGCGATGGGCAGGTGTAGTTTGTCTCCAGGAAATGTTTCTTTGATTTGACCTGTCATACCAAGCTGTTATATACATGGCCACAGTCTTCTCGATGCAGCGAAACAGGAGTCAACATTTTTGAGGTACACAAATAATACGATTTGTTGCATTAATGTCTTGGCCTTATGAGATTTCAGCAGCCTTGGATTTTAGTGAAACCACATACGGGTTTGCAAGAGGGGTGGGGGATCGTTCCGCTACGCGCTTCTATTGCGCCCGTGCACTCTGCAAGCCCTGGCAGTTCTGGTCAGCCGGGAAAAGAGCCGCACGATGTGCAATAACGAAAAGTATGTAAGTTAAGGAAAAATATCAGATGTCGATGCTAGTTGTGGAACTTTCTTTTTTTTTTTTTATCATTCTCTGTTCGTTCGGTTTCGTACTAACAGAAGCCCCAAAAATGTGTGGAGGTCCTTCTCTCCGGCAGCATGTTAGTACAATTCGGGCGATCGGGAAGCTCTTAATTGTATGGTTTTGTGTTCATTTACGTCTTCTCGTTTTGAGACTTTGTTTAGTTTTATCCACCTGTGGGAGCTGTGGCTGCTGCTGGGTTTGGGAGTGAGCTCATATTTGGGTTGAAATAAGGAATATATTTAATTAACTGTATGCAACTCTGGATTCAATGACAACCAAGGCGAAGACACGAGGCCAACTATAGGGTGGTTCAGATTTAATTATGCAGGTCCAAATCATCTGGATGACTTTGATTTATGCGGGGACGATTCTTCATGTCGTCAGTTCGCACACTTTTCGATGGTCCGGGATTTTACGGGTGATTTATCTATGTAATAAACTTAAGTTTTATAGCGTAATGAAAATTGCATAATTCGATCTGGAGCACCCTATAGGTGCGTTATGACAGAGGTCATTTACAATTAAATTTTTCATATCTATATTTTTTCTCTTTCTCATGCCGAAATTCCACGCCTATTTTAATAAATTACAAGAAGCTAGTTTCCTTGAGAATTATTAATTTAAACACTTATTTGAGGGTAATATTTTTGACAAAACAGAACTGTTGGGAACGTTAAATGTTTTCCCTTCTTGCATCTATTTTCAGAGCCATTTAGCCTACTTAATTACTAATCAGTAGCTGGAGCTTTTGTCCTGGCAACATTGGGCAAATAGGATAATTTATAATGTACCTGAAATCGTTCCGTACTAACACCGTAAGAAGATAAGACTTCATGCAGTACTGGCAGTGAAGGATCATTAGATCTAAATCGCTTTTGCAGTTGACAGCGTTCGGAGATAAGGAGGGCAATTCCACCAGTTAGGCAAATCTAGTGTAACTCGACAAACCGGACTTGTTCCAGCCTGTTTGATTGTACCAATAAGAATTAGGGAAAGTCACATTCGGCAAGTTAAGTGTCACCCCTTAGATTGCGTCGTACCAGTTTAAAGGCGAAGTTTACTGTAGTGTTGTGGATTGAGAGTTCATGAAACTCCCATTCGATGAAAAACAAAGTCTTGGAGAAAGGTTCCCTTTTTTCCTTCATCTGATGCTGTATTTTGAATTACATCATTTATCGATTATGTTCGTTACCAAATAATACACAGATAACACCACGGTTAATCACAGTATGCAAATGTAAATCCATTAAAATGTTTTATTTGCATTCATGAACGCAAAAAATACTGTTAGAATGTTTCCATCATGTCACATTTAAGTATAAAACTGAAAATAAAATGTAATTAAAATTTACCAGATTATACAATTCATTCATGTATAGAATGTTGTTCGAAATCAATGTAACATGAACATAATCAATTTAATATTTTTAAACATGTATATAAGGAAAACAACAATAACATTTATTGGCTTAATGTGAATATATCTTAACATTGTTTTTATCACTTCTTAGTTTGGTGGTTCATTGTTTGTACACTTTTTCTGGTGCATCACTTTGAGCCATCCAGCAGAAGTCCACAATCATTCTGACATTACAACGTCACTGGTACCTTCATTCCATGTCCTTGATATCCTGATGGAATCTTTCACCCAGTTCTTCACTCACTGCTCCAGGATTTTCAAGGAAAATGTGAACTTTGAGGCTGTTGTACCTGAATGCCATCAAATTCTGCATTAGAAATCCTTTTTCTAATATTGGATCCTAGCCTCGGACAAACCTAGAAACATTTGGTAAAAATACACCTACAACAAGGTTCATCTCATGACTGGGTATTTTAAAAACTGCTTCATTAAGTCATGCTTAAAATGCACTTTATCTCGATCCATCAGGCTAGGTCTGATAATAAGTTTATGAACAAGCTATCGCCTTTTTTCTAGCTGGCCGTTCCTTCTGAAACTAATTTAAATTCTTGCTTCGCTGTCTCAGTCATGGGTCCAGACGTCTCTCTAGTTGCTTCACATGCTGCTACCTGCTTTTATAATTCTTCGCCATATTTATTATAAGCCATGTTCTGACCTTTTTATCAAAAAACTAACTGTTTTGCTTTAAACATAGAGTTTAACATTGGAAAATATTAAATTCAAACAAATTATCATAAAATAAAATATTAATGTTTAATTATAGTGCAAAAACAATAAACTATAATTGCCATCTAAAATGTTTTGTTAAAAAATGTAATGTGATGTAGAAAGAGTTTTCATTTTTGAATTAAACATCCAAAAAAGTAAAACGAAAATCACATGAAATAATCAAAAGCAATTTTTTCAAAGTATACCACTATAATATGTCAAATACAAGAATATTTGTTTCTCATTTTTGTCAGTGAGAGGCCAATGAAAAACATGTACAATCCTGTATGTAGTAGAAAAAAGTCTGGTGAAGAGATTAAAGATGTTTCTATAAGAAGTGTGTGGTGAAAGAATTTTCCATCAATTGAGGGTTTCAGTAGCTGATCTGAATTGAGATATTTTTGGAAGAAATTATAACTACAGTATATGTATTCTCAAGGGTGCCCATCAATATGTGTGAGGTTTTCCTCTACAGTCCACAATTTAAAGAAGTATGTATCAGTTTTGTTAGGGTCTGTTAATATGGGCATGAGAGTAAAGACACAAGGCAGCTAAAATGGACTAAATTCTGATTTTTCACTTGTATCTGATTTTTGTTTTTTTTTGTATTCCTGTTGAAACTAATGTTCACAACTGACCCAAGCCTTTTTACCAATGTTTCAGAAAACATACTTTTCACACACTCAGACTTCCAGCCTCAGTGTATTTTGCCTTTGACTTTTCTTCATACCTCTACCTAAAGTATTTCCTGCAATCACCCAGTTTTGTACTAGACACACTTTCACATGAATCACCTTCACACTTTTCACCATGCCCTGATCAACATTCCTTACCAGTGAGTAATCTATTGCGTTTGTTACGCATCCATATTCATATGCCATCAGCATTCTTTTTTTCCTCCTTCTCAAACATGGTGTTACACATAACCATTTCCATCACAACACCAAACTCCAGAATAGGAGTGTGAGATATGTATTATCTATGATAATATCTTAATTGTTGTTTTAAACGAAGTTCAAGCTGAAATTATAGAGTAAGTCACTCACTTTGCCAAAACAATGGAAAATACGCCTTAAGATTCCACGCATTCATTGTCTGATGTAACCCAACAGGATAGACTACTGTGTGTGTGTGTGTGTGTGTGTGTGTGTGTGTGTGCACTGTCGGTGAACCATAAATGAAGCTAACGTAGCTGCCTAAAACTGAGTGAGCAAACAGCTCCAGGAGATGAATAGCCTCTCAATGTACAGGTGCCGGTCATAAAATTAGAATATCATGACAAAGTTGATTTATTTCAGTAATTCCATTCAAAAAGTGAAACTTGTATATTAGATTAATTCATTACACACAGACTGATGTATTTCAAATGTTTATTTCTCTTAATTTTAATGATAATAACTGACAACTAATGAAAGTCCCAAATTCAGTATCACGGAAAATTAGAATATCAATTAAGACCAATGCAAAAAAAGGATTTTTAGAAATGTTGGCCAACTGAAAGGTATGAACATGAAAAGTATGAGCATGTACAGCACTCAATATTTAGTTGGGGCTCCTTTGGCCTGGATTACTGCAGCAATGCGGCGTGGCATTTAGTCGATCAGTCTGTGGCACTGCTCAGGTGGTTTTAGAGCCCATGTTGCTCTGATAGTGGCCTTTAGCTCTTCTGAATTGTTGGGTTTGGTGTATTGCATCTTCCTCTTCACAATACCCCATAGATTTTCTGTGGGGTTAAGGTCAGGCGAGCTTGCTGGCCAATCATGAACAGGGATACCATGGTCCTTAAACCAGGTACTGGTAGTTTTGGCACTTTGCACAGGTGCCAGGTCCTGTTGGAAAATGAAATCTGCATCTCCATAAAGTTTGTCAGCAGCATGAAGTGCTCTAAAACTTCCTGGTAGACAGCTGCGTTGACCTTGGACCTCAGAAAACGCAATGGACCAACACCAGCAGATGACATGGCACCCCAAACCATCACTGACTGTGGAAACTTTACACTGGACCTCAAGCAACGTGGATTCTGTGCCCCTCCTCTCTTCCTCCAGACTCTGGGACCTTGATTTCCAAAGGAAATGCAAAATTTACTTTCATCAGAGAACATAACTTTGGACCAACATTTAGCAGCAGTCCAGTCGAGATGCTTCTGACACTGTCTCTTGTTCAAGAGTGGATTGACACAAGGAATGCGACAGCTGAAACCCATGTCTTGCATACGTCTGTGCGTGGTGGTTCTTGAAGCACTGACTCCAGCTGCAGTCCACTCTTTGTGAATCTCCCCCACAGTTTTGAATGGGTTTTGTTTCACAATCCTCTCCAGGGTGAGGTTATCCCTATTGCTTGTACACTTTTTTCTACCACATCTTGTCCTTCCCTTCGCCTCTCTATTAATGTGCTTGGACACCGAGCTCTGTGAACATCCAGCCTCTTTAGCAATGACCTTTTGTGTCTTGCCCTCCTTGCACAAGGTGTCAATGGTCGTCTTTTGGACAACTGTCAAGTCAGCAGTCTTCCCCATGATTGTGTAGCCTACAGAACTAGACTGAGAGACCATTTAAAAGCTTTTGCAGGTGTTTTGGGTTAATTAGCTGATTAGAGTGTGGCACCAGGTGTCTTCAATATTGAACCTTTTCACAATATTCTAATTTTCCGAGATACTGAATTTGGGACTTTCATTAGTTGTCAGTTATAATCATCAAAATTAAAAGAAATAAACATTTGAAATACATCAGTCTGTGTGTAATGAATGAATCTAATATACAAGTTTCACTTTTTGAATGGAATTACTGAAATAAATCAACTTTGTCATGATATTCTAATTTTATGACTGGCACCTGCCAACAGCTGGCAGGGGAAACTGTTGAACACGTTGTAAAGTCGACCAGTCATAACTTGCATAGGTCGTATGTTGACGAGTACCTGTATTTAAAACACTCATACATATCTTTGCCTTCTAAACCCTCTGTGATGACACAAGGGAGGGAGGAAAAAAGAAAAGAAAAAAGACTTTTAGCAGGTATTAAAAAAACTTTGCATGTTGCAAAGTGTTTCTTGATAACTGAAGACAGAATTAGATAGTAATTATATTTGCATTTGTGATAGTTAAGCAGCGCCAGGAAGCAAGGATAACTGTCATGGCTCAAGAAAAAAAAATAGAGAAGAGTGCAACAAGTACAGATTGAGTACCTGTGATTTTAATTGTGAAGCTGATGAGATGTGTGGTGTTTTTGGAATACCTAGGGAAAGTAAAGGACACAAGTTACAGGCCATCCTGTTTGGAGCATTGTTTTTTTATTTCTTCTCCAAATGTTGTAAAATGGAATAAACTAACAGAGGGAAAGGTGGGCTTCTTAGCAACAGAACAATAATTGAGTTGTGCAAATGGCACAAATCTGTAATAATAAAAAAAGGAAATGCATCCTCTTAAAAAAGCTAAATAGGCTGTGTAGCAATCTATAGGAAACCAAATAAACGCAAAATTGCATGTTTTTGGCTTTGTTCAAATTTTTTAAAAATTCTTTTTAATTTAACAGTTTGATTGTAAACTTTACCAGATTGTGAATGGGGTATTTAAATGCATTGTCTATGCTGTGTATTCATTATCAGTGATGTGAAGTGCATTTGGCTGCAAAAAACAATTACATACGAGAGATAAAGTATAAGAACATGGTTCAAAAACACTATACAGTTATTCAAACATATATTGCACTTTGAGCAATCAAAATGAATGCAGCAGCTTCTGTTGCTGGTGTGTGGCTTTCTTCTTCAAACCTCACTCCTCCAAAGGATAATAATACAATTGGGCATATACATCAAGGTCATTTTATTTAAAAATGGACTTAACTTTACACTGATGCTATGGAATATTTGCATTTTAAGTAGTCAGCCTCTACAACAAGAAGATTGATTTCTGCAGCACACTTTCATACACAGGATGTAACTCAAAGTGCTTTACAGGCTGTCTAAAAGAAAAATTACAAGAAAAGAAAAATTCAGTTAGCTAAGACTAATAATATTGAATACATAATAAAAACAAATCAATGCAGGTTTACATCAAAATAGGTATACAATTAGTAGCTAGGTGGAGCCGTTCTATGTTGTGTTGCATTCTTAGTCTCTAAAGATAAGAACAATGATAAGGTCAGATGACTGTGAGGGAAAAAATGTAAAAACTCTAGTTATGCTGGATTGGAAAAAAAAAAACAATCTGCAGGTGTTCCAAGATCAAAAAAACGTCCAGCCCCCACTGGGTATTCTACCTAACATAAATTGTTCTGTAAGTCGCTGTCATTGTCTCCAGGCTTCATCTCAGAAGATGAGAATACAATGGGTCTTGTGGACAGCTGGGGCATCCAGCTTTATTTATGCTGTACAGTGCCTTGATCAGATGGTGGTGCATCAAATTCTCTGCATCAGTAGTCAGTTGGGAGTACAACTAAAGTATAGCTACGAAACAGCCAAATTTAAAAAGTGTGTTTTAAGGAGTTTTTGATGATCCAGGATGTTAGCCTGGCATATCTATATCAAGAGTCATCATTTTTGGTGGATAACAGCAAATGGCCACCTCACCACTTCTTTTATACCTAGCTTTTGGAATGATAAGAAGACCACCATTAAAAGATCTAAGTAACTACTTGATGTTATCTATATCTATGTTTATCTATACTCGCCTAAAGGATTATTAGGAACACCATACTAATACAGTGTTTGACCCCCTTTCGCCTTCAGAACTGCCTTAATTCTACGTGGCATTGATTCAACAAGGTGCTGAAAGCATTCTTTAGAAATGTTGGCACATATTGATAGGATAGCATCTTGCAGTTGATGGAGATTTGTGGGATGCACATCCAGGGCACGAAGCTCCCGTTCCACCATATCCCAAACATGCTGTATTCGGTTGAGATCTGGTGAAATGTGGGGGCCATTTTAGTACAGTGAACTCATTGTTATGTTCAAGTAACCAATTTGAAATGATTCGAGCTTTGTGACATGATGTATTATCCTGCTGGAAGTAGCCATCAGAGGATGGGTACATGGTGGTCATGAAGGGATGGACATGGTTAGAAACAATGCTCAGGTAGCCCGTGGCATTTCAACGATGCCCAATTGGCGCTAAGGGGCCTAAAGTGTGCCAAGAAAACATCCCACACACCATTACACCACCACAACCAGCCTGCACAGTGGTAACAAAGCATGATGGATCCATGTTCTCATTCTGTTTACGCCAAATTCTGACTCTATCATTTAAATGTCTCAACAGAAATCGAGACTCATCAGACCAGGCAACTTTTTTCCAGTCTTCATCTGTCCAATTTTGGTGAGCTTGTGCAAATTGTAGCCTCTTTTTCCTATTTGTAGTGGAGATGAGTGGTACCCGGTGGGGTCTTCTGCTGTTGTAGCCCATCCGCCTCAAGGTTGTGCGTGTTGTGGCTTCACAAATGCTTTGCTGCATACCTCGGTTGTAACGAGTGGTTATTTCAGTCAAAGTTGCTCTTCTATCAGCTTGAATCAGTCGGCCCATTCTCCTCTGACCTCTAGCATCAACAAGGCATTTTCGCCCACAGGACTGCCGCATACTGGATGTTTTTCCCTTTTTACACCATTCTTTGTAAACCCTAGAAATGGTTGTGCGTGAAAATCCCAGTAACTGAGCAGATTGTGAAATGCTCAGACGGCCCGTCTGGCACCAACAACCATGCCATGCTCAAAATTGCTTAAATCACCTTTCTGTCCCATTCTGACATTCAGTTTGGAGTTCAGGAGATTGTCTTGACCAGGACCACACCCCTAAATGCATTGAAGCAACTGCCATGTGATTGGTTGATTAGATAATTGCATTAATGAGAAATTGAACAGGTGTTCCTAATAATCCTTTAGGTGAGTGTATATTATACATATGACAGCATTATGAATCCTTATGGTCTTATGAAGAAATTAAATCTTCTAGAAGTGATTACATTCCTAGGAATAATTCAGAGGATGAAGGTGAATAAAGCTCCCTGGTTTCCTGATATTTGGAAGCCAGTTTACATTGTAAGAGAAGTATAATTGTGAGCAACAAAAGTAGACTGAAAATGTGTGACACACATGAATACAAACATGCAATTTTGTCCGGATTCCTTCTGTGCATAACGGGTAGAATGAAACTCGTACAGTCAACTGTGTGGTGCAGTACTTTTTTCTTTGATAATGTCATATTGTGGAGAATGAAGAATTGGCTTTTGCCCTTGAATTACATTCAGCCTTCAAGTGCTCCAGTCAGTATGAATTTAGTCAGCAAATACTCAACCACTATTTCACCTGAAATGAGTATATAACCTTGGGCTGTAGAACAGTCTGCTTTTGACAAATCAAAGGCGGTGTTCTTTGTCATTCAGACAAAGGCAGTCCACTTCTTTAATGCCAGCAGATGCTGTCAAAATGAAAATGTCAATAGGCTGTTTGTGAAAATGTGCAAAGGTAACTTGAAAGTCCAAAAAATCCAGAGAGTTGCATACAGAGTTCAAAACTGTGACATGGCCGAGAACCAGCTGAAATTTTAAAATGAAATCTCTATTTTGAAACTATGATGTAAAAGAGTTCTGAATGTAGAGTCCTAAAGCAAAAGGAATTTGGCCTTGGCAAATATATTTTTTAACTTTGTTTACTATAGGTGGTGTATAGTGGAAGTCTGAAATTCTGGGAGTTATAGAAATCAGATCCAGATTTTCTTCCTCATTATAGTGTTTGTTTTGTGTACTGTGATCCATAAACTGTTTTAATCTCTTGTGATTCAGAATTCACTTAGAATTAGGTGGCAGTGCAGGTGGTATTCCAAATCAAAGGTTTATCTTTGTCAGCTGCACCTTTTACTTTCTATCAACAATATTTTTGTTTTTGCAATGCCTTTAGGTTACATCCTACTGTATTTGCTTAAGAAGCACAACAAAGGCTACCAAAGTAACTTATCCTTTAACCTTCTTACAGTCTAATGCCATTAAATGTTTTTGTTACTTCATCATTAGATTCCACTTTGTTAGTGTAAAAAATAAAAAATTCTTACTTATATTCACTCCTGTTGACACTGGGTTAACAAACCTGTACTTAATAGTTGTCTTTCTAGCTAGTCTTTTGTAATCATTTCGTATTAAATTTACTGGGATGCCTGATAAATAAGGCTGGTACATCACTACATGTCTTCAAGTTGGGTAGCAGATTACACTAATGATTGCAGTTGTTGGCTGTTTTTGCTTTGATGATTTCAGATTACACAACTGGAAATTGCAAGGGATGACAGATTACGCTACTCCCTCACAACTTTCAGCAGTTTCAGATTTCCATTATATTGCAAGTTTGCCACATTTTGATAGACAATTAACACGCTAACCTGACAGTGCCTGTGGCTGTATGAATGCCCTCTCTTCCTGTCTTTTTATCTTCTTCCATCGTTTTGTGGAATGACAATCATTAGATGTAGGACAGATAAGTCTGTGTTCTGTTTGTGCAGTATGCAGTCCAAAACACCTGTTTTCTACCTTTAATTAAGGTCATATTGCAGGGCTCCAGATAGCGACAAAAATGGTCGCCAGTGCGACTTGATTTTCTATTTTGCGACAAGTTTTTTCATTCCAGTCGCCGGTGGCGACTCTCTCTCTCAATCTAAGTTTTAAATTTAAAGCAACAGAAATGGCTTTTAATTATGTGCGAACACACTCAGTGTGTCTGCCTTTCCTATTACACTATCACGTGATTAAAGCCAAACCGAAGCGAGGCATCATCTGACATGCCCACTCTGCTTCAAATGTCATCTCGCTAAATGCTGCGGGTAGGGATCTGAAATAGAAGAGTGCTTGTAAAGAAAGTGACAGAAAATGAGATGAATTAAAAAATAAAATTCAATGCAGCATATATGATTGCACTGGAGGAAATGCCGTTCACAAAGTTTAAATCTCAAATTCTGCTGATGAAGAATGGCATGGATGTGTCAAAAACATGATAATGATAATGCATGTGCAGAGTTTGTAGGTTGCATTGCAGATGAATTAAAAAGTAATGTGCTGGAAGAAGCTTTAAAGGTAAAGTACATTTCTGTTATAACTGATTGTGGAACAGATGTCTCAGGGAAAGACAATGTCATCACATACTGTAGGTATGTATCTGATGGAACACCTAAGACTCATCTAGTAGGTTTGGCCAAGATTGATTATGGTGATGCAGAAGGGATTCAAAACACCATTAAATCACTGCTTCAGAATGCTGACCCAACCAACCCAAATTGGTGGGTACATAAAATGAGTGCTTTTGGAGCAGATGGTGCAAGCGTGAACATGAGTGCCACAGGGGGAATAGGGGCACTTTTCAGAAAAGAGATATTTGAACATGCTCTGTCTTTCCACTTTTTTACCCCATCGGCTGGAACTGGCAATGCTAAACACACAAAGGTCAGTGCCAATGATTGAAAAAGTTTATGACCTTCTACAACTAGTGTGGAAAATGTATCATTTCAGTCCCAAAAGCAAGCGGGAGCTGAAGGCTATAGGAGCAGAATTAGGATACACAGTACGAAACCCATCCGCAGTAAAAACTCAGCGCTGGTTGTCACACATTTATCGGCACACTCAGTTTTTCTCCATTCAAACTATGCAGCAGGTCAGGGGCAGTACACTGCTGTGCATCATCATACGGAGCACCTTGCAGTCATGTCCAAAAACATAGACATAAAGGGAAGAGCCAAACACATTGTTCAGCAAATGGAAAGCCTGTCTTTCGTTGCATTTTGTCACTTTTTACATGACCTTTTTTCAGAGGTCTCAAAGCTGAGCCTTACACTTCAAAAAATTCTCATATACTTCATCAGGCAGTTGCTGCAATTGTAGGCTGTGTGGTAACAATTAAAGGATTGAAGGAAAATGCTTTGAGAGAAGGGAAGCTGCAGGAATTCTTACAGCACTTAGGTTCTCAACCTGAAGGTTCAAGGCAACAGGAAGGGCCATCAACAAGCAGGAGGGAGAGGGCTGCAAGTAGCCACACAGTCCTAACCTTCCAAAATGTTAAATTGAAAGGCCCCCAGAATCAGGCCACATTCAGAAGTGATCTAAAGGCCACAATTGAAAAACCAGCTATCATTACTGTTAAAGAATTGGAGATCAGGTTTGCAAGCATGATGTCAAGTGTTACATAGCACTGACATTCAAAGGAATCAGAAATCATCAGGTCATTTTCAGTGTTTTGTCATGATGCATGGCCAGAGGACATTGATAGCTGTGGCAAGTGTGAGATAGATGCACTTGTTAAATTGTACAGGGAGCTCTTATCAAACAATGCTGTGATGTCACAGCTGTGCAGAAGGAATGGCTAATGTTGAAATATTAGTGAAGGGTCAGTTTATGAATAAGACTTACGTTGACCTATGGACAGTGATGCTGAGCAAGGAGCCGTTCTGTATAGATTTTAAAAATCTGCTTCACTTAGTCAAAATAATGCTGGTGCTTCCGATATTTGCAGATCAGTGCGAGCAAGGATTTTCAGCACAAAACAGAATAAAATCAAAACTGCTGAACTCCCTAAGTGTAGAAACACTGGAAGACTTGGTAAGGATCAGTACAGAGGGCCCTACACTTGAACTTTTTGACCCAGAGCCCAGTGTAAAGCGCTGGTTGTTAGCCAGCAAAAAAAAAAGCGCTGACCAAAGTATACTGGCTGGCCTAATGATGCTGACATTGTAATGGTTAGTGACAATGAACTTGAAGAGTAATTAATTTCTTAATAATTTTGCAATGAGTGTACAAATATAATTTCAGAAATGATTGTTTATAATGTTTGTTATTGTGTTAATTCTTGTGTTATTATGTGTAAGACATTTTCAGTGTTTGTATTTGTAGTGTTCCTTACACATGTTGTGTATAAGACTCTGGACTCGAAGTATTACTTATTAGTAAACATTTGCACTGTTCACATTTATGTGTCATTTATTCTTCTGTTATTATTATCTATACGACCTTGCAGAGGACACTAGTAGGCAGGTCAAATAGCTCAGATAGGAGAAAGGAAAGGCAGTGTGAGGTAGACTGAAGAAACAAATAAACAATGCAAGTTAAATATTATTTGTTTATTTCACATTTGGCATTCGGTAGTGATTATAGCTCCCAAAAAAGCATTTGGCTCCTAAATATTTTGGGTTTAGGAGCCAATGGCTCCCAAATTTTTTTTTCTGTCTGGAGCCCTGTATTGTATGTGTTGTATTTCTGGCTAAGTGCTCATTGGTTGTTCACACTCGTGCACACAGGGGTCCACCCTGTGACTAAAGTGAATCAAACCTGTTTGATTTTGTTGTGGCTTATCTCTGAGTGCTACGACTGAGTCATTGGGGATGTCTCAGTATACGACTGCTGTATACGGGCACATTTCTCCTCTGTTGACAATTCTCTTCAGTTATATAAAGGAAAGCTAAACCTGAAAATCACTGAAAAAGTGATGCCAGTTTTACTTGCCTATAATTGCCAGTGTTGGCACACTCTCCTTTATATGACAATTGTTTCGTCCTAAGATATCATTTTATAGTAGTAAACAATTAGAACAATCTAGACAAGAACAAGCCATCCAGGGAACAAAACTCACCAGGGGTCTCACGTATAAAGCCGTGCGTAGAACTTGCACTATAACATGGCGTAAGCACAAAATCGGGAATGTGCGTATGCACAGAAAAATCCAGATGCAGGAATCTGTGCATACGCAAACTTCCACATCCCAACTCCTCCCAGAATTACACCTCTTTGAATATGTAAAATAATATATAATATAAATAGCCCTTAAGATCAGCGTTCTGTGAAAAGACAATGGCAAAACCACGAGGAAAAATAGAACAATTTCGGCGAATACCAAGTGGAGGCAAGGACAAACGTACTATTTGTTGGTTTAAACAGTGGTATAAACAAGAAAAGAAAGCTGATTGAGTGACATAGCGTGTCGGAGAAACTCAAAAGCTCAAGTTCACAAATTTGCACAGTGCCCAAAATAAATAAAAAATAAAAAAGTCACATATCTAAGTAGCCGTGAAAAGACGAGTCGTAGCCCACCGTCTGAGTGTCATACAAAAGTTTATTAGGTTACAGGGGAAAAGAGAAAGGCACACAGTGGGGGAAAAAGTACGAAATGTCAACTTTAATCTTGAAATTTCCACTTTAATCATGTAGTTTATTTTGTCATTAAAGTAGAACATCATAAACTTAATCTTAAAATCGTTTAATTTACTAGTTTCTCAAATCCCTACTAAACCTAAACCCTCCTAACTAAAGTAGTACGTTAAATGCTTTGTTTTGTATTTGATCTTCTATGTGCTGTATGTATGTGAATCACTACATGCTTCTTAAACAGGCTTTTTCTACCTCCGACAGGACACGGAATCCATTATATTCATGACATTACAACTCTCTGAATAACTAAAATACTGAGGTGTATACATGATATCATTTTCATGATGATAGGAGTTAAAGCATGTTATTAAACATGGGAACACGTTGGCGCAGTGATTGTGCGCGACCTTCGATAAAATTAATTTATTGCAGCAGTACTGTCTCTTTCAAACGTACTAACCTCCAATTCCTGTCCTTCCTTTTCTTTCTCTAAATACCCAATCACCACACAATCAGCTCTGTAATAGACGTTAAGCCATCTGTAAGCTTATAACACCGATTCTTGAATCATTCTTCAATACTTTTAAGGAACATAGAATAAACATGTACTATGAAGATATTTCAATCCTTCACGCCAGTCCCAGTGAAGCATACAGTGTGAGGCAGGAACAATCCATGAACGGAGCGCCAGATCCTTGCTAGTGTAGCGACACCATGTCCTTTATTTATTAACAATATAGATTATTTAAATAAAGTTAGTTTTATCTGTATATTATAATAAACATATTTTGCTGCATTTCATCTTAAAAAATGATATCGTCATATGTAAATACGCGCTTTATAAAATGGCACAGGTTGTGCAATAGTATAACTGTATCAGAAGTTTACAGTGAGGTAATTGTACTTATAAGTACAATTAGTTCTACAAGGAGCAGTTGATGGAGTGATTGATTGCGTTTAGAGCTCTTGAGATGAAACTGTTTCTGAACTGCGAGGTACGTACAGTAAAGGTTTTGAAGCGTTTGCCATGTGAGAAGCAGTTCAAATAGAAAGCATGGCCGAGGCAGCGTGTGCTTGATGCTGTATACCGATAATTCTCTTTCCGATCAGCTGCTCCGAGTGGTGCAGTGAGAGTAATATGGAAATAGATGATCTGCTGGGGCAACCCCTAACGGGAGCAGCTGAAAGAAGAAGAAGAAGGTGCAGTAAGAGTAACAACGCTGAAGCAGCTATGGCATTTAGAATAGTTTGACCATTCTGTGGGCCATTATATTGTTACAGGTTAATTTTAATCAGATGCATTAAACTAATAAACAATATGCGGTTAATTTCAGTGTATTTATAAAGCCGCGTCAGGGATGAGGATCTGAAAAAGAAAGATAAACCACACAGGAACAGTAGCATTGCTTTGACGCTGGGTGCCACAAGTCTGCAAAACCGAGCGGAGAACTTGCGTACGACAGAGTACGAGGTACTATGGAAATGTGTGTGGCTTTACGTCAAGTTTAGGTTTTATACATCGTGATTTGAATGTGGAAACGTTCGTACGCAACATTTATGTGCGTACACACCGTTTATACATGAGGCCCTAGTTCTGTACGATTAATTCTTCTAAAATTACATCAAGTCAAAGCGAACTTTATCTTCATCTCAACCATATACAAGTACCGTATTTTGCGCACTATAAGGCGCACTTAAAAGCCTATAATTTTCTCAAAAATCCACGGTGCGCCTTTAAATTCGGTGCGCCTGATGTGTGCACTGAGTTCCATAATCTGTAAAAATGTTGTTGTGCATTTTAGTAAGTGCTCTGCTTGATTGACTGTCAGACCATTTCCTGCCGACATAGGGACATAGTAATACGTACACTACGTACGCTGGCAGCGATAAACCAATTGCAGAACATTACGTAAAGCAACGTACAGATGTACGCTTACCTCCGCCACACCTACGGCAGGTAGGTATATTGTACTACTGGTGCGCTGCGAAACAACTTTTGTTTGGCTGAGGACCCAGAAAATGGCATCAGAGAAGAGACATGCTTACGCTGCACAATTCAAACTACAGGCTATCAGTTACGCGGTTGTAAATGGGAATAGAGCAGCAGCGAGAGAATTCAAAATCAATGAATCTATGGTTCGGAAGTGGAGGAAGCAGGAGAATGAATTGAGGCAAGTTAAAAAGACAAAACAGAGCTTCCGCGGGAACAAGGCGAGGTGACCAGAGTTGGAAGACCAACTTGAACAATGGATTCTTGAACAAAGAGCAGTCGGGAGACGCGTCTCTACAGTCACCATTCGACTGAAGGCAATAATGATAGCACAAGACATGAAGCTCGAACACTTTCAAGGAGGTCCGTCTTGGTGCTTTCGTTTTATGAAAAGGCGCCATCTCGCCATCCACGCACATGGCGCAGCAACTGCCAGCGGATTACAAAGAAAAGCTGACCATCTTCCAAACCTACTGCAGCAACAAGATTACCAACAAAAAAATCCAGCCCAACCACATCACCAACATGGACAAGGTTCCTCTCACTTTTGACATCCCCGTGAACCATACTGTGGAGAAAAAGGGGACCAGTACGGTATCCATACGCACCACAGGGCATGAGAAGTCGGCTTTCACTGTTGTTCTTGGTTGCCACGGTAATGGACAGAAACTACCACCTATGGTCATTTTTAAGAAGAAGACGCTGTCAAAAGAAAAGTTTCCAGCCGGAGTCATCATTAAGGCCAATCCAAAGGGCTGGATGGACGAGGAGAAAATGAGAGAGTGGCTGAGAGAGGTGTATGTGAAGAGACCGGGCGGGTTTTTCCATGCATCACCGTCTTTGTTGATCTGCGACTCCATGTGTGCCCATATCACCGCTACTGTGAAAAAACAAGTGAAGCAAATGAATACGGAGCTTGACATCATTCCGGGAGGATTAACAAAAGAACTCCAACCGCTGGACATCGGTGTAAACAGGGCGTTCAAAGTGAAGTTGCGAGCGTCATGGGAGCGATGGATGAGAGACGGCGAACACACCTTTACTAAGACTGGGAGGCAGCGCCGGTTGAGTTACGCCACCATATATGAATGGATTGTGGATGCCTGGTTTAAGGTGTCTGCTTCGACTGTTGTCCGAGCTTACGCGAAAGCTGGAATCATTGCTGAACAGCCACCCGGCAACGAGACTGACTACGACAAAGACGAGAGGGAACCCAGCATGTTTGATGGCGAACTTGCCCATCTGTTCAATTCAGATACAGAAGGTGAGGACTTCGATGGATTTGTGACAACAGACTGATCAAAAAACAATGTGAGTGTATTTTTAAATACGTAGTAGAATAAGGTGAAAACAGCCGTGTCAAATTGGGTTGTATGGATTGATTCTGAACGCGACTGAGAGAATGAAAAGTGATTTTAAAAAAAAAAAACAAAGCTAACCTTTACAAGGATAATAAATTACACCGGCTGTTACAGACTAAAATCAAATGTATGCTTTTATTCTAAAATAGTAAGACTAAGAGGAGTTTACTTCTCAAAACGGAGTGGTGCAGGTTCGAATTTGCAACCTTTTGATTCCCAGTCGGCAGCTGATTCTATTGCACCATGAATGTGTTTACACAGATTACTGTAGAAACGGAACAGACATGAAATGCGTGTGTTCCAAATAACGATCTATTATTTCCACTCTAAAACTTCACTTCAATCAAGGCATCAGCTGGGAGAAGTTCGTGCACGTCCTAAATTGGTGGGGGGATGGAATATCCGGCTGCTTCTAGCTTCTCTTTATCAGCACATTTAGAGGACAAAGGATGCTGGCGGAGAGGTGTGAAGGGATTTAAGAAGCGATTTAAGGTGGGATGGATTTACAAGTTTTTTCGTAGGCTCTGGTAATTCTAGTGTTAAGACATGTGTAAACAATGACAGGTCAGAATGTTTCACAGCAGAAGCATATCAAGAATGTCAAAATACTTAAAGGTCAGTGTGAGATTTTCAGTTCTTTTCTACATGCACACTAGTCTTTGCAGGAAAGTGGCTTGCATGTATAAAAGTTCTGTTTTTAGAGGTGGTTGAGGCAATGTGGAAGATCCCAGGTGGCAGCATTGTATTAAGGAGTCTGACAGCTTGGGGGTAAAAACTATCCTGCAACCTGGCAGATCTGACTGAGATGCTGCAGTATCTTCTCTTGGATGGCAGAATTATGAAAAGTCCATGTGCGGGGTGTAAGGGGTCCTGCACAATGCTGCAGGCCTTGTGGACACTGTGTTTGTAAATATGTCCTGTAGTCAAGGGAGAGGCACCCTAATATTCTCTGCTGTCTCTACTATCCTTTGCAGACACTTGCAGTTGGATATGCTGCAGTTGCCATACCAGACAGTTATGCAGCTGGTCAGAACACTCTCAATGGTGCCTCTGTAGAACATGGTGAGAATGGAAGGGGGAAAACTTGCTTGCTTCAACCTCCTCAGGAAGTGTAGTCTGTGCTGGGCTTTCTTGACTAGTGATGAGGTGTTATGCGTCCACGTAAGTTCCTCAGTTATGTGCACACTGAGGAACTTGGTACTCCTAACAGTCTCCACATCTAAACCGTTGATGCTGAGTGGGATGTCGGTAAGATGTGATTTTCTGAAGTCCACGATTATCTCTTTTGTCTTGTCGACACTGAGAGAGAGATTGTTGTCTTCACACCATGCAGACAGCCATTCCACCTCATCTCTGTATGCTGGTTCATCATCCCTGCTTATCAGTCCCAGCACCGTCATATCATCCACAAACTTGATGATGTGATTGGTGTTGTGCGTGGCTGTGCAGTTGTGAGTCCGCAGGGTGAAGAGCAGTGGAATAAGCATGCAGCCCTGTGACGCTCCAGTGCTCATTGTGATGATGCTGGAAATGTTGCAGCCCATCCAAACTAACTGGGGCCTCTCTGTCAAGAAGTCCAGGATCCAATTGCAGAGGGTGGTGTTCAGGCCCAACCTACTCAGTTTTTTATCCAGATGTGTCAGGGAGAGGTGAAGGGCAGAGCATATGGCATCCTCAGTTGACCTGTTTGAGCGGTATGCAAACTGAAGAGGGTCAAGGGAGGCAGGTAGATTAGTCTTTATGCATGACATGACTAACCTTTCAAAGCACTTCATGATGATTGGTGTGAGTGCAACTGGTCGGTAGTCATTCAAGCATGTCACTGATGATTTCTTCAGCACTGGTATGATGGATGGTGATCAAGTCTAGTTTTGAAAGATCCCTAAAGTCCTAAGGTATTCCACTCTACTTCCATCCATCCATCCATTATCCAACCCACTATATCCTTACTACAGGGTCACGGGGTCTGCTGGAGCCAATTCTAGCCAACACAGGGCGCAAGTCAGGAAACAAACCCCGAGCAGGTGCACGCGCACACACACACAACATGCACACACTAGGGACAATTTAGAATCGCCAATGCAGCTAACCTGCATGTCTTTGGACTGTGGGAGGAAACCGGAGTACCGAGAGGAAACCCACGCAGACAATGAGAGAACATGCAAACTCCACGCAGGGAGGACCTGGGACGCGAACCCGGGTCTCGTAACTGTGAGGCATCCACTCTACTTGGTAAGTTTATTCCATGTTTCTATGGTTCTCTTTGTAAAGAAAAACTTCCCATTGTTTGCGTGAAATTTACCCTTAACAGGTTTCCAACTGTGTCCCTGTGTTCTTGATGAACTTGATGTTCCTTCATAATTTTAAACACTTCAATCATGTCACCTCATAATCTTCTTTTTCTTAAACTGAAAAGGCTCAGCTGTTTTAATCTTTCCTTATAATTCATCCCCTATAGTCCTAGAATCAGCCATTTCACTCTTCTTTGGACTTTTAGTACGGCTATGTCCTTTTTGCTATGTCACAAGTGCATTATAAAGCCTGAGCATAAACTTCTTGGACTTGTACTCTACATATCCTGCTATATAACCTAACATTCTGTCAATCTTCTTAATGGCTTCTGATCACTGTCTTGCAGTTGATAGTGTTGAGTCCACTATGACTCCTAAATCCTTCTTATAAGGTGTACTTTCAATTTTCAGTCCTCCCATTATGTATTCAAACCTAACATTTTTATTTTGTACACGTAATACTTTACATTTACCTGCTTTAAATTTCATCTGACACAAATCTGCCCAAGGCTGTATGATGTCCAAGTCCTGCTGTAATCATTCAGTGGATTCTGCAGTAGATTATCTGGCAATCCACCTATTTTGGTATTATCTGCACACTTGACCATCTTATTACTAGCATTCCTATCCAAATCATTTATATAAAAGTAAAATCCCATTACAACGAATATCTTTACAATGAAATTTTCATTACAACAAAGTATTTTTTTATGGTCCTGACAGTTTCCCCATATGACACTAGTCTATAGAAATCTCGTTACTACAAAATACATTCAGCAGATACTTTCATTAGATAGATAGATAGATAGATAGATACTTTATTAATCCCAAGTGGAAATTCACATAATCCAGCAGCAGTATACTGATACAAAGAAACAATATTAAATTAAATAGTAATAAAAATGAAAAAAAATTAAAATAAAATTAATGTTCGCATTTACTCCCCCGGGTGGACAACGAAGTGCCCAAAAAGCCTTGGAATACCAAAAGAGTTGCTTACTTTATGAAGTTTTTTTCTTTAAGAAATGCAGTTAGACCTGTTCTGAGCAGTTCTGACAGGCTCCAAGCTGTTCTGCGTTTGCAGCTCACTTCCGTAGAAAGATCCTGACGAGAAACATTGTAAAAGTTCCTCAGAGTTTCCTTCGCTGTTTAAAGTTGCGTTAAAGTTTAGCACCGTTCTGTTGTGCTTTTCGATTGCCCTCAATAAAAAATGTCAGACTCGAAAAAGTGACAGCAGTTCACCTTTGAAAAAAAGCTTGAGATGTTTGCGGTTCTTGATTCCGGTTTAAAGAAAAAAGAAGTTGCCAGCAAATTTGGAATTTCACTGTCAACACTCTCAGCCTTCTTGAAGCACTGCACAAAAATCAAGGAGAAATCTCAGGAAGGAAACCTTGGGCCTCAGCACAAACGTATATAATCTGCAGCGTTTGAAGATGTTGAAAGAGGAGTTTTTATGTGGTTGCAAGATGCTTGTGCGAGAAACATTCTGATTACTGGCCCACTCATCTAGGAGAAAGCAAAATAAATGGCTACTGCCTTGGGGTATGTAGACTTTACTGCAAGTTTGGGGATGGCTGATTCGCTTTCGAAATCACAGCAAAAGAAATCTGTGTTGTACAGTCGGCAGTTCCACTCGAGACAGTAAATGAATGGAGATCCAGTGAAGTTAAAAAATTGATCGCTCTCTACAGTCCTGACGATGTTTTTAATGTTGACGAGACAGATATTCTGTAAGCTGCTACCACAATGCACTTTGGATGCCAGGTATGATTCCTTGTCGCGGAGGCAAAAAATCGAAGCAAAGGCTTATGACTCTCTTTTGTTGTAATTCCTTGGGGACAGAAAAGTTTCGGCCACTTATCATTGGGAAGTCGGCAAAGCCTCATTGTTTTAAAAATGTGATGTTTCTCCCGTGTGAATATAAAGCCAACAAGCTCGCTTGGATGACTACCCCAGACTTCGGAGAATGGCTTAAACAGGTTGACAAGGACATGAAAAAGAAGAATCGGAAAATCCTGCTGCTCATTGACAACTGTCTAGCCCTCAATGTCATTCCTCGCTTAGAAAATGTACGCATAGAGTACCTAACACCAAACTGCACAGCTGTTCTTCAACCTCTGGATTTAGGCATCATTTGAAATGTGAAAGTACATTACACGAAGACGCTTTTGCGTAAAATGCTAGCCAGCATTGCTTGCGAAAAAAGTGAGCCTGAAGTTAATGTGAAGGAAGCCATAGAAATGATTGCTAGTGTCTGGTTGTGTGTCACAAAGGACATTATTGTGAAGAGCTGGGAAAAAAAGTAGCATAATTAAGCTGGCTTTCAACCCAGATGGCGGTGAAGACGAGGAAGATCCTGTGGAAGACCCACCAGTTCATGAGCTGTGGGCTAACATTGCATGGAAGTCATCTGGAATCCCTGCAGAGCTCAATTTCAATGACCTTGTCACCACTGATGACCAGGTACTTGTCACGATTGAGATGACTGATCAAGAAACTTTGAATAGTGTGACCAACGTTAAAGCTCCAGGAGCGAGTGATAGTGATGAAAAGAAGATATAGCTATAGTTACCAAGGAGAAGTGCTGGTGAAACTTTCAAGCACGTCAGAAATTTTCTGATCTATTCAGACGTGGCAAATGATGACATTTATGATGCCTTGAAACAAGTAGAAAATGCAGTGCTAACGTTAGTAACTAAACGTTTTTTACAGACAAAAGTAACAGACTATTTAAAGAAGTAAATACAGGTATGTTTAATTTTATGTTCATAAAAAAATAAAATACTATAATCTAAACAAAATTCCATTATAACAAATTTTTCAGTATAACAAAATTTTTTTAATTCCCTCCAGATTCGTTGTAAAGAGATTTTACCTGTATATTAAAACTAGCAGCTAAAGCACTGACCCTTGAGGGACACCTGTTAACATCAGCCTAGTTAGGGTTAGGGTTCTGTTAGGGTTCTTTGCACTAGACCTCTGCTTCCTGTGTCTGGGCCAATTCTTTCATCTACAAACACCACCCAGAACTTCCACTTCTTTTAGTTTGATGTCCAACCTCTCATGTGGCATATTACAAAATGCTTTCTGAAAGTGCAGATAGTCATATGCTTCACTTTAGATCATTTACTTTTGTTGCTTCCTCATAGAATTAAGGCATGTTGATTAAACATGACCTCCCTCTTCTGAACCCATGGTGATTTTTCATTAAAACACATTTTTTTAATTATAAAACATTGTTCATGTCATGTGCTGCTTAATTATTTTTTTAACAAAATTATGTTTTGTTATTTTATTGGTTATATTTAGTACTAGCAGAATACCCGCGCTTCGCAGCGGAGAAGTAGTGTGTTAAAGAAGGTACGAAAAAGAAAAGGAAAAATTTTAAAAATTAACATGGTTGTCAATGTAATTGTTTTGTCACTGTTATGAGTGTCGCTGTGATATATATATATATATATATATATATATATATATATATATATATATATATATATATATATATATATAAAATACCCGGCTTAGCGATGTTATGTGTTAAAGAAGTTATGAAAAGAAAAGGAAACATTTTAAAAATAATGTAACATGATTGTCAAAGTAATTGTTTTGTGTATTTGGCGGCAGCGCCACAAAGTTGTTTTCGGTAGCTGCATCAGAAAATGTACCACGACGCCTGACACGCCTCCTTTTACTGTTTTCTTACAGCTTGGATTGCTGCTGTCATATACACACACACACACACACACACACATACATACATACATACATACATACACACACACACACACACACACACACACACACATATATATATATATATATATATATATATATATATATATATATATATATATATATATATATATATATATATATATATATATATATATATATATATATATATATATATATATATATATATATATATATATATATATATATATATACATATATATATATATACATATATATATATATATATATATACATATACATATATATACATATACATATATACACATACATACCTATCTACATCATATATACACACACAAATTATATATGTGTGTGTGTATATATATATATACACATACATATACTTGTGTGTATGTTTGTATGTGTCTATATGTGTGTATATAGCTTTGGTCACTGAGTGCAAGGGAAAAATAATAAATTATAGTCTATAAGTTATTAAACAGTAAAACATTAACGCTTTAAGAAGTACAGGTACATTGAAATTACATTTTCTATGTGAACATTCAAATTTGTGCCTCTGGTAATGTGCCTTACCGGCATTTAAAGAAAATTAGTTTTGTGTCCTCTGCAGTGTTAAGAGAGAAAGGCTTTGGTTTGGGATAAAAGGAAAAAAGGTGTATAGAAAGGAAAGTTGCCTTTTTCTTTTATATAGTATAGAGAGATGTGTTCGCTGACGTTATGATCGCCTTTTGGGGACAGTCGCGTGGGTCTTGTGTAGACTGGTGAGACGCCCCGCCATTAATCGGCTGTGATGGCACTGTCAGTCCTCCACTCCTGTGCGTGTCTTCATAATCCGAACTGAGGACCTCATAATCGTACACGTGCAAAAGAAAGTGTGAATCGCCTTAATATTATTTTGCCGTGGTGTAGAAAAGGGGTCCCGTGTTTGCACTTGTCTGGGCTATAGCGCAGGGGGAGGATGAAAAAAATGAAAAGTGCTCACTTTGACTTAAGGCAGAAGCGCAGTCAGTGTCTCAAAGGCCTGCACAGCTATGCACACGCGCTGGCTGCTCGACTTTTGCAGGGCAGGAGACCCCAGTTTTTGCAGACACATTCATGATATCAAAAGTCTCGCGCTCTTTGAGGTCATTCATATATATATATATATATATATATATATATATATATATATATATATATATATATATATATATATATATATATATATATATATATATATAATACCCGCTACCGCAGCGGAGAAGTAGTGTGTTAAAGAAGTAATGAAAAGAAAAGGAAACATTTTAATAATAACGTAACATGATTGACATTGTCATGAGTGTTGCTGTCATATATATGCCTGCCTAAATAAGTCACCCTCGCTTTGCTCTTACTTTTTACCGCTCATTTAATCATGGCTAGTGGCGGAAAAATTATAAAATGGAAGGAGGATGGCTTTACCAAAACAATTATTGATGGTGAATCGATTATTCATAAAGCTTGAATTGGTGATCTGTTTTTCTGTGTTAACCTCATATTTTTCATACTTCTTCTCAAACTAAGGTGGTGCGAGGGTAAAATGAATCGGGATGCGCTGATCAAAGTAATCGTGTACCAGGAAATCATGCATTGACAAAAGCTCCCTTTGCTTGTAATGCAAAGTGTGATTAAATGCATTATTTTTAGCGTTATGGAGCACATGCATCAAGCTTCTCAGCTGTGCTTGTGCTAAGAAAAGGAAAGATTTTAAAAATAACGTAACACGATTGTCAATGTGACCTTTTGTAAGTAGTGCCTGGAGGATTCAGTGTGGAGAAACTCTAGAGACAGCGTGTGTATTAACTTGTGGATTTTTCTGTGAGTATTTGGTGGCAGTCTGACGGTTGCTTCGAAGACGCGTTAGCCAGAGCTCAGCTCAGAGCGAAATGAGATGAATGGGAGGGGAGATGATGACGTGACTCCCCCACCCGCCTTTAACTGTCAATCCCCCACAAACACAGTCTCGGAATTTGCATAAGCACACCCCTTCACCTACAATTTTAACTTAGTTACAAAGTGATCAAAACTCTCATTTATATCCTGCGTCCTCTCATTAAACTTGTATCCCGCATTACCTGTGGGCATGTGAAACGCCAGCGGTAGCCTGTCTATGAACTTAATTTAAACTTTAAGTTTACACCGTGCTTTCTTTCCGAGTTAGCAGTACTCATGAATATGGTAGTATACGTGACTCGCTCGCTTCTTATTGTTTCGCTGCCTTCTCAATTATATAATGCATGTTTTCTTAAGCGCTTTTTGGAGGTCTTCCTGGTTTTCTACGCACTGCGTTGACAGTCAGTTCACGTGATTACGTGGGAGGCGTGATGATGTCACACAAAACTCCGCCCCCCCACGTCTTTCCAGCTCAACTCTATTACAGTTAATGGAGAAAAATACCTTCCAGTTATGACCATTAGGCGTAGAATTTCGAAATGAAACCTGCCCAACTTTTGTAAGTAAGCTGTAAGGAATGAGCCTGCCAAATTTCAGCCTTCTACCTACACGGGAAGTTGGAAAATTAGTGATGAGTCAGTGAGTGAGTGAGTGAGTGAGTGAGTGAGTGAGGGCTTTGCCTTTTATTAGTATAGATACAAAACATAAATAAGATCAAAAAAAGAATATACTGTAGGTGAGACTTAAACAATGAGAACACCATTTGTGTTATTCTGTAACCACTTTAGATCTTTCCAACTATTAAATGCAAAGCAAATTTGAAGTGCTGTTTATTCTTTTTTTCACAAATATTTTTTTTTTGGTGATGTTAGGTTTTTAAAGACCTCAGGACTATGAAATTGTTTCATTATTAAAAAGTTTCTTTTCTTGGGTTATCTGAAAATATCTAAGAACCTCTTGTCAGTCAGTCTGGCACATCTAGCTTTATGTGCTTGTACATACATACATGCACACACACATATACATAAAATCCAACGTGTGTCTGTAGGTCTGCCCACTTTTCACGAGAGAACTACTTAATGGATTTAGATCAGGGTTTTTTTTTTTCTGATAATTTGCTTGATCATTCCGGTTAATTTTGCAATTTTTCTCATCACACAAAGAATCATAGTTTTCTTGCAGGAGCGATATATTTCCACTAGTTTGAGACAGAGACTGCAGGCCGAGGGGAGGGGGATGCATGACATCAGGAGTGGGGAGCTGGGCAGGGCCCTCCTCACTGTCCTTTTTCACTAGTACGCAGGCAGAGCCACGGGGCACGGCTAATTTATAATGATTCTGTGTGTTGGTGCGAGTATGTAGGTCGGCGAGACATTTCTGTTGGTCGCAGCTAGGCTGTATGTGCCTTTTCATTTTTTTGGGATGCTTACCTTGAAGTGAAGGAAACAGGAGGTATAAAATGGTAGTGTCAAAATGCAGTTTGGGTCAGTAAGAAAGTATGCACCAAATAAAGAGTCAAATGCCATAGTCGATAATTGTTCACATTGAAGAACTGAAGACTTGAAGATAAGCCTAAGACTAAAACTCTGCCAGGAACACTGATTTCTCGCTGTTTTTGTGGAGGGATATAATAGCTGTGGCAACCATTGTTTATATTGAGCTTGGACGGACACGAGCGAAATTTTATAAGGATTTAGTCCTTTATGTGCTGTGATTCAAATAATATTCATCAACTTTTTACATCCTCGACTTGAGCCACTGATGATTTCCTCCATGAACATTGGCCTCTGAATTCATCCAATAACAATGTTTCAATATATCATTTGAAAGATGCAGGATTAAAACTTAATTGCCACTTCATTAATATGTTTCTGTTACTGGATTGCACACACCACACTGTTCTCTGCTTGACTGTGCAATTGAGCGCTGCAAAGGACCAGCATACCTATACTGTACTTCTGCTTTTTGCCTTAAACCCAGTGAGTCTGGGGTAATAATGCAGGTAATTTTACTTTATTTTACTTAAGTATTACATGAGGTTACTTGTTACTTTAAAAAGTAATTGGACGACTTAATGCACATTAATTTAATGTGTTAGCCCTACACTACTCCCAAAATTCAGCTGAACATACAATGCTAAGATCAGCTACACATCAACATAAACGTAGAGATTGGGAGCATATGCTGATAGCGCATTGCTGCACCCACCACATAACGAACCACCTGGATACCTGATACCTCAGCACCACAACTGGAACAGTGTGAGGTTTTTGCAGTGGCTGGAGGGCCAATCCTGCTACCAACCCCAAAGTTTTCCTGTAAATTGTATGACCTGCTTGCAGGGCTGGATGTAGATTAATGTCATACCCACGCTGAAGCAATTGCAGGTTAATGGCCTTGCTCAAGGGCCCAGTGGAGTAGAGTCACTTGTGGTGTTTAAGGGATTTGAACCAGCGACCTTTCAGTTGCTGGCACAGATCCCTATTTTCAGAACCACTACCATAAATGTAGTGATTGCTGAAATTTTGTGTGATTATTTCAGCCAGAAGAAGGAAAAATGTGATCATCTGAGCATTTCCCTCAAATAATATGTATCTTTGTGGATGCTTCTACTTGTGGCTGCTGAAAGCATGTGCAAAGCATACACATGTACAAATGAAGAGAGGACAGCAGAGATGCACAGACTACAGAATCCTTAAGTGTAACCCACTTAAGGTTTTGCATGGTCAAATAACTAGGTTACTGGTGGAGAAATAACCCGCTCCAGTTATAACCCGCTCATGTGGTGTCAGAAAGAACAGAGGAAAACAATGCATTACAAAATAACAATACTTTCTGCTAATGTCATTTTGTTCTAACACACTAATCCGAGAGTAACAGTTATAATGGTCAGTCAGTCGCTTCTTTTCTTTTTTTTTTTTTTTTTTTTATTTATTTTATTCTAATCATTCTATACAAATAGCTAAATTTTTACAAAAAAAATAGGATGAAAACAAATTAACCCCCACCCCTAAGAAAGAGAGCATGGCCAACGGAGTAAAACTTAAAGCTTGTAAACATACCTAAATTGGTTAGTTTAAAAGGGCAATAGAGATGAATGGAGAAGAAAAAGAAATGCGGAAAGAATTGCTTCCTCGGTGCTTTAAGAGCTTATTCTAAAATATTATTGATTAGATCCTGCCAGGTTTTGAAAAAATTCTGTACCGATCCTCTAACTGAGAATTCGATTTTTTCCAATTTCAAATAGTATCAAACATCAGTTTCCCACTGACTTAGAAGAGGAGAGTTAGGATTCTTCCAGTTTAACAAAATAAGTCTGCATGCCAATAGTGTAGTGAATGCAATCACAGTTTGTACATAGCTCCCATCAGTTATAACCTGCTCATGTGCTGTCAGGAAGAACAGAGGAAAACAATATGTTACAAAATAATGTTTTTTTGCTAATGTCACTTTGTTTTAACACACTAATCAGAGAGTAACAGCTATAATGGTCAGTCAGTCGCTCATTTTCTAACACATTTTGTCCTGCCCATGGTCGTGAGGGGTGCTGGAGCCTATCCCAGCCAGTTTGGGGTGCAAAGCAAGAGCAAACCCTGGACGGGGCGCCAGTCTATCACAGGGTACGTATACACACACACACACAGACCCCAAACCATCTGACTTGCATATCTTTGGACTGTGGGAGGAAATTGGAGCACCCCACGCAGATAGGACGAACATGCAAACTCCATGAATGGAGGACATGGAATGTGAACCCTGGTCTCCATAGGCCGGAGTTAGGGCTCATTTATACTTCACGCGACGCGACGCATGCTGCAGCGGACGCTCCTGCTACGCAAGCGTTGGAGTGTTTATACTTGCGCGCGTACTTTACGTAAATCTGGAGGAGTCCACCAGGTGGCAATGTGAGATATTATCACGGCGAGAACATGTTTGGCTTCTCTGTGTTGTGAATTGCCTAAAACACCTATTAAATTCCGATAACACCTTACCGCAATATCTGTGAAAAGGATGTTTATTGATTAAATCCATCAATCCAGGGATGTGTCCATTCCAACAAGCATTGGGCACGACTGAGAAACAATCCCTGGACGAGGTCTCCGCTCATCGCAAGGTGAATACAAGCACACGTACACTAGCGTCATTTTAGCGGCACCAAATCCCCAAATCTGCTTATCTTTGAAAGGAAACCGGAGCACAGTGTGGAATACAAGCAGGATATACCAGCAACGTAACTCCCTGCGAGACAGCAGTGCTATTGCTCCGCCACCGTGTTACCCCCATGTGTGTAATTATTAACAGTATTCATTATTTAAATGAAATTATATGTAAAATGTAACATACGCACTTTAATGCATTTCATCATGAAAGTGATATCAAGTATGAATCTAAAGATTCTAAATGTGCAGAGAGTTGGAATATCATACATTTAATTTGTTCTGTGTGGTGATCTTTTGCTGCTTGCCGCAGCTGTCAGGTCCAAGAAGCTTGTAGCGATCAAAAACTCGGATGACGTTTACGACGGTCTGCTTTAATGATAAAGTAAACTACGAGGTTAAAGTGGACAATTCGAGATTAAAGCCGAAATTTCCACTTTAATCACAAAATACACGTTTTCACCGTGTCCTTTATTTTTTTCTCAGTGGTTCAAATATAACGCTATACATTATGTTGCTGTTGTTTAAGTTGCAAAAATAAAAAAAATAAAAAAGACGACACAAAAGATGGTATGTGAGACTTTTAAAATGTATCGTGTCATTACGATCGGGAATATGCGACGCTTGAATATAAAAGCACCACGAATGCATCTGTATGTCTGCATTTTGCTTCAACACTTTGAACCATTCAACAAACAGCAAAGCGCGCACATCGATCCCCGAAGGATCTCCATAGAGGCTTGCTGTCACATGTAGATAGTAAACAGAGACTCTGACGTCACGTTCCGACTTTTAGCACACTGCCCCGACTTTTTGCTGGTACTGCAACTCGCGCACGCGTCGCGTTAATTTCTGAGGACCTGCTCAGAGGACGCATGAAATGAACGCTGGGAACGCGTGGCAGCCATGATGTGGACACGTACGCGTTCTGAGCGTGAAGTATAAATGAGCCCTTATACTTCACGCAACGCGACGCATGCTGCAGCGGACGCTCCTGCTACGCAAGCGTTGTAGTGTTCATACTTGCGCGCGTACTTTATGTAAATCTGGAGGAATCCAGCAGGTGGCAGTGCGAGATAGAGAACAGGTTCGGCTTCTCTGTGTTGTGAATTGCCTAGAACACCTATTAAATTCTGATGTCACCTTACCGCAATATCTCTGAAAAGGATGTTTATTGATTAAATCCATCAATCCAGGGATGTGTCCATTCCAGCAAGCATTGGGCACAAGTGAGAAACAGTCCCTTGACGAGGCCTCCGCTCATCGCAAGGTGAATACAAGCTCACACATACACTAGCGTCATTTTAGCGGCACCAAATCCCCAAATCTGCATATCTTTGGAAGGAAACCGGAGCACAGTGTGGAATACAAGCAGGATATACCAACAACATAACTCCCTGTGAGACAGCAGTGCTATCGCTCCACCACCGTGACACCCCCATGTGTGTAATTATTCCCCCATGTGTGTAATTAACAGTATTCATTATTTAAATTAAATTATGATTATAGAAATTATATGTAAAATGTAACATACACACTTTAATGCATTTCATCATGAAAGTGATATGAAGTATAAATCTAAAGATTCTAAATGTGCAGAGAGTTGGAATAGGTCCAAGAAGCTCATAGCGATTAAAAACTGGGATGACGTTTACGATGGTCTGCTTTAATGATAAAGTAAAGTACGAGGTTAAAGTGGACATTTCGAGATTAAAGCCGAAATTTCCACTTTAATCACAAAATACACGTTTTTACCGTGTCCTTTATTTTTTTCTCAGTGGTTGAAATACTGTATAACGCTATACATTATGTTGCTGTTGTTAAGTTGCAAAAATAAAAAAGACATCACAAAAGATGGTATGTGAGACTTTTAAAATGTATCGTGTCATTACATTCGGGAACTATCTACATGTGACAGAAAGCCTCTATGCAGATCCTGCGGGATGAATGCTTCGATGTGGAGAAGCAAAATGCCGACATACAGATGCATTCGTGGTGCTTTTATATTCAAGCGTTGCATATTCCTGATTGTAATGACACCAAAAATTTTAAAAGTCTCACATACCATCTTTTGTACCATCTTATTTTTTTTCACATCGGCAACATAATGTATAGCGCTGTATTTGAGCCACTGAGAAAAAAATAAAAGACGCGGTGAAAACGTGTATTTTGTGATTAAAGTGGAAATTTCGGCTTTAATCTCGAAAAGTCCTCTTTAACCTCGTACTTTATTATTAAAGCAGACCATCGAACGCTATCCCAGTTTTTAATCGCTACGAGCTTCTTGGACCTGATAGCAGGTAAAGTAAAAAAATAAAAAAATAGACGGCACAAAAGATGGTATGTGAGACTTTTAAAATGTATCGTGTCATTACGATTGGGAATATGCGACGCTTGAATATATAAGCACCACGAATGCATCTGTATGTCGGCATTTTGCTTCACCACTTTGAACCATTCATCAAACAGCAAAGCGCGCACATCGATCACCGAAGGATCTCCATAGAGGCTTGCTGTCACAAGTAGATAGTAAACAGAGACTCTGACGTCACGTTCCGACTTAAAGCACACTGCGTCCCCCGACTTTTTGCTGGTACTGCAACTCGCGCCGCTGTCGCGTTAATTTCTGAGGACCTGCTCAGAGGACGCGTGAAATGAACGCTGGGAACGCGTGGCAGCCATGATGCGGGCGTGTATGTGTTCTGAGCGTGAATTATAAATCGGCCCTTACTGTGAGGCAGCAAGAGCTACTACTGTGCCACCGTGCCATCCCAGTTAACAACAGCTCAGTTGAAGCAATTTAAACAAACCAGGTACCCCTGCCACTGCAGACAACAGCGTAAAAAAAGATATGATATACAGTGTATATGTGTATATATATATATATATATATATATATATATATATATATATAATTGTATGACTTACCCTTGTTAAATCATTTGATCACATCCCTTAACTCTGCAGGATTAATTAGCTGAGTTTTAGTTAAATACAGCTGTTGGCTTGCTGTTCACACAAAGAACTTCTTGTTTTAAATGGGAGAGCTGAAATCTCCATTGAGACACCCAAAGAGAGGGAGTGGGATGGGAACACATTTTTGGCCAATATTCATCATCATCTTCTTATTCTTCTTTCGGCTGCTCTCGTTAAAGGTTGCCCCAGTGGATCATCTATTTCCATATATTTCTGTCCCCTGCATCTTTCTCAGTTACACCCAGCACCTGCATGTCCTCTCTCACCACATCCATTAACCTTCTCTTAGGCCTTCCTCTTCCTTGGCTGCTCTATACTTAACGTCCTTCTCCCAATATACTCGGCATCACTGATCTGCACATGTCCAAACCACCGCAATCTCGCCTCTCTGACTTTGTCTCCCAGTGATCCAACTTGAGCTGACCCTCTAATGTACTAATTTTGAATCCTATCCAGCCTCGTCACATCCAGTGCAAATGTTAGCATCTTTAACTCTGCTACCTCCAGCTCTGTCTCCGGCTTTGTGGTTAGTGCCACCGTCTCCAATACATATATAACATAACTGGTCTCAATACCATCCTGTACACCTTCCCTTTCACTCTTGTTGATACCCATCTGTTACAAATTACTCCTGACACTCTTCCCCGCCCATTCCACCTTGCCTGCACTTTTTCACCTCTTTTCCACAATCCTCATTACTTTGTGCTGTTGATCCCAAGTATTTCAACTCAACCACCTTCACCAACTCTACTCTTTGCATCCTTACCATTCCACTGACCTACCTCTCATTGACACACATGTATTCTGACTTGTTCCTACTGACCTTCATTCCTCTCTTCTCTAGAGCATAAATATGCAATGTAACTCCTTCTGGCCTTCTCTATACTTCTCCATCAACATCCTCAGAGCAAACATCGCATCTGTGGTGCTTTTTCTTGGCATGAAACCATACTGCTGCTCACTAATTATCACCTCACTTCTTAACCTAGCTTCCACTGCTCTTTCCCATAACTTCTTGCTGTGGCTCATCAATATTATCCCCCTATAGTTACTACAGTTCTGCACATCCCCCTTATTCTTAAATATCGGCACCAGCACACTTCTTCTCCACTCCTCAGGCATCCTCTCACTTTCCAAGATTCCATTAAACAATCTGGTTAAAACCTCCACTGCCATCTCTCCTAAATACCTGCATGCTTCCACAGGTATGTCATCTGGACCAACAGCCTTTCCATTTTTCATCCTCTTCATAACTGTCCTTACTTCCTCCTTGCTAATCCTTTGCACTTCCTGATTCACTATCTCCACATCATCCAACCTTCTCTCTCTCGTTCTCTTCATTCATCAGCCTCTCAAAGTACTCTTTCCATCTGCTCAAAACACTTTCCTTGCTTGTGAGTATGTTTCCATCTTTATCCTTTATCACCCTAACCTGCTGCACATATTTCCCAGGCCAGTCCCTCTGTCTAGCCAATCGGTACAGGTCCTTTTTTCCCTCCTTTGTGTCCAACCTCTCATACAACTCATCATACGCCTTTTCTTTAGCCTTCGCCACCTCTCTCTTCACCTTGCGCCTTATCTCCTTGTACTCTTGTCTACTTTCTGCATCTCTCTGACTATCCCACTTCTTCTTTGCCATCATCTACCTCAGTATACTCTCCTGTACTTCCCTATTCCACCACCAGGTTTCCTTTTCCTCCTTCCTCTGTCCAGATGTCATGCTAAGCACCCTTCTTGCTGTCACCCTTACTACATCTGCTGTAGTTGCCCAACTGTCTGGTAACTCTTCACTGCCACCCAGTGCCTGTCTCACCTCCTCCCTAAACTCAACCTTGCAGCCTTCCTTTTTCAACTTCCACCATTTGATCCTTGGCTCTGCCCTGATTTTCTTCCTCATCTTGATCTCCAACGTCATCCTACAGACCAACGTCTTATGCAGCTTAACTAAACATTCCCTTGCCACCACTTTGCAGTCTTCAATCTCCTTCAGATTAACTCTTAGGATGTAGTCTATCTGTGTGCATCTTCCTCCAATCTTGTACGTCACCCTGTGTTCCTCCCTCTTCCATCCTTTTGGCAAAATCATCTGACCTTCTTCATTCCTCTCCTTGACACAATACCTACCCATCACCTCCTCATCTCCTCTATTCCCTTCACCAACATGTCCATTGAAATCTGCTCCAATCACCACTTTTTGTCCCTTGGGTATACTGTTCATCACTTCATCCAACTCACTCTAAAATAATCTTCATTCTCATCCATCGCACACCCAACTTGCAGGGCATATGCACTAACAATACTCATCATCACAGCTCCAATTTCCAGCTTCATGATCATTACTCCATCTGACACTCTCTTCACTTCCAAAACACTCTCGACATACTGTTCCTTCAGAATAACCCCTACCCCATTTCTCCTGCCATCCACTACATGATAGAACAATTTGAATCCACCTCTGATCCACCTGGCCTTACACCCCTTCCATTTAGTCTCTTGCACGCACAATATATCAATCAGTCTGGTATCTCTTGCCTTACCAGTCATTCTGCCATCATTCAAGGTTTCTACTCTCAGTTCCACTCTCTGTACCTTCCTCTTCTTCTCTTTCCTCTGGACACATCTCTCACCTCTTCTTCTCCTTCTTCGACCAACAGTAGCCCAATTTTCGCCAGCACATTGTTGGCTAACAGTACTGGAAGCAGTTATTGTTAATCCCCGGGTCGACCGATTTGGTATGGAAATTTGTATTGTTGTCCACATATTGATTTGGCAAAATTTTACACCAGATGCCCTTCCTGACATAACCCTGCACATTTATCCAGGCTTGGGACCATGAAGAAACACACTGGTTTGTGCATCCCCTGTGGCTGGGTTGGCCAATTTTCCTCTGGAAATAGCAAACAAAAAGGCACATTCAGTGTTTGTTTGAGTCAAAATGCTAAATACAATTTAATAGCCAGGTGGAAGATCTTAAAATTTACACGAAAATTATGAGAACACAGTCATTCTAGCCAAGCTATGTTTGCCAAGCTCATGGTACTTCTTCAGCTACTCTCTTGTATTGGTTTTAAGCTGTTTTTCAAAACTTTTTTTAGCATGAAAAGTGTACATTTGTTGATGACTTCTATTATAAGTCATCAAGTATTATTTGCAAACCTTTTCTACTCTGTTACTATTTACATTTTTTTATGTATTTTCAGTTGTTTATTTTTAATATGTCCTGTTTAAAAAAAAAAAAAAAAAACTGTCTTTAACAATAAAATGATTGTTCATTAACTTGTAGTTTTATATTTAATTTAATTGAATGGCATACATCTATAGTGAAATTTTATGCAATGGTACAAAAACAAATGAGCAAAAATGAAAAAAAATTATATTCATTCAGTATTCGGCATTTTTGTGAAATTTGATTTCAGCCAAGAATTTTCATTTGGTGCATCACTAGCACAGTTGTAAAAGAAATCACTTGTAATGAGAGAGCGGTTGATAGTTAAATAATGGTTAACTCTGTACAATTACAGTGGGGAGGCACTCTTGTACACAGAGGGCCATAATTCATGCCTGTAATGTCTTAGAAAATAATACTGAGATTAGCTGTAGTTTAAATAACTAAAGAATAAGGAAAACAATATGTTTTTATAAGCCACATTTCCAAAAAAGCTGTGACTCTTTCTAAAAATGCATTAAAAATGAAAATCTGTAATTTGGTAATTCACTCAAACCTTTATTTAACAGGTAAAAGGACAAAGAAAAGATTTTTCAGTGTCTTCACCTACAAACTTAATTCTTTTTGTTATACATAAACAAATTTAGAAATTGGTGCCTGCAACACATGAGTTTACCACTGTGTCACATCTCCTTTTATTTTAATTGCACATCTTAATCATTTGGGATCTGAAGAAACTAATTTTTGCAGTTTTTCAAGTGGAATTTTTGCCCATTCTTGCAGTATATGAGACATGAGCTGCTCAGCAGTCCATGGTCGCCATTGTTTGATTCTCTTCTTCATGATGTGGCAGGCATTTTCAATAGGAGACAGATCTGGACTGCAAACAGGCCAGTCAAGCACATGGACTCTTATGTCTACAAAGCCACACTTCCAAATTACAGATTTTGTTTTTTATTGCATATTTAGAAAGTGTCAGAACTTTTTTTGGAAATGGGTTGGTATTTAAAGAAAAAAAAAAATGATACAAAGCAGTCAGCAGTCTCTGAATAGCAATTGACTTGAATGGTGCTTTACTCAGTTCAGTGTTCAGCTTGTACCTTAGCTACCTTAGCTATTCCCAGTACTACATCCTTTTTTTTCTTCCTACAACCCGAGAAGCACAGTGGGCACACTACTATTTATAAAAATCATATACAGGATAAAGCAGAAATGAAAACATGAGAATTGGAATCCTATCCCCTATCCAATCCTCCATCTGAACAGAAAACAGATAAAGCACCAGTGTGTGTAGGAAACTGAATTCTGTCAGGAAGAGTAGAGCACAGTACTGCAGTAGACAAGAGGAGACAGATAAAAAAATATTTGGCTGTTCAAAAAATAAACATACTCTGGCAGTTGTGAAGCCTGCTACCACCTTTTTTAAATCACATTATTTGAGTTAGACAGCAGATTATGCCAACCTAAGGTCTATTGAACTGAAAAAGATGAGGGAAGCTTATAAACATGATATCCTTTATAAAGTGACTTACACTAAAATGCATTAATTATTCTTTAAAAAGGCAAACTTATGAAGGTAAATCAAAAGGTAAAGGCAATTAGAAAATTATGCACAAACAGCTATGGATAGAAGCTGACAAAATACAACCTGTTTGTGATAGCTAATGGGTAGTTCGAACATGTGCAGTGCACTGCCATTAGTCTGTCAAATGAACATGGATGCTGCACTGCAGGATTGTACCACTGTTGAACAATGCACTGTAGTGAGATTTGTTTGGTCAGAGAGAGTGAAACCTGCTAACCTTCACCAAAGGGTATTGGACATTTTTCCTTGTACACAAGTGCCAGTGTTAAGGTAAGGAAATCATGTAGTGTCATGTATTGCCAAGCTAATTGCATAATTACATTGACAAATGTAGACTTTGTAGAAAACTATTTGTGTTTTTGCAAATAGCTTCTCCTTTTTATACTTTTCAAGGTATTAAAATGGATCTAAATAATGGTGCCTGGCTGACCAGACGGCGTGACGAGCTGGAGCCTCTACTCTTATGTCACATTATACTTTGAAACGAAGGGGAGTATTATCATTCTGAGAACCGGGTGTGCCTCCATTTTACACAGGTATGGCTGTTGCTAATCCAACTTTCTGTCTTGTTCCATTGAAGAACTGATGCACAAATTTGCAATTTTTTTAAAGTATAGAAGATAGCAAATAAAAAAAAATATAGAGGCTATTGCAGGATATATAAATAGTTTTAAACTTCTGACTTAAAGCAATGGTAGTGCTATACCAATAACATGTTTAGAATTATTACAAAGTAAATGATACACAAAGCTGTCTTAAGATATTCTTCTATGATATTTGTTTTGCACAGAAAATTATGCAGCTTTGTAACCACTACCACTGTGTGTCTGTGCTGCATAGTTGCAATGTTATAATAAAATATATATGTGTCATTGTGTTTTATAAGATACAGCAACCTAATGGCTATAAGATCTCTTCCTGTGAATAATGCGAATTTCCTTATCTTGATCGGCATTGTTTATAGCCATGCAAATTAAATGTGCCATTTTCTGTTTTGTTTAGAGGAATATTTAACCACTTTGATGTTGAAAATGTAAAGTATGAAAGAGGAACTTTTAGATTTTGTGTTTAGCCTTTTCTAATATTGCAGTTTCTCTACGTAAAGTATGCTGCAGCCATCACATTGCGTACATCAGTCATCGGTCATACAGTAAAATTTGCTAATGTCTGTTTTAGTCTTCAATAAGCACAAAAGTTTGAATGTGAAATATGAATTTTACTTTCAAAGATACAGACACAAACTTTTCAACAACTGCAATTTTTTACAGCTGCCTCTCTGCAGATGCAAACTAGGAAGAAGCATTGTCTTATGCACTAAGGGGTTTTTGGCCTTATTGTGCAAAAATTACATACCCAAAAATGAATAGCTATTATTCAGCTTAGGTAATAAAGGAGCTGCAAATGGCTGAAGAATAGTGAGTATAGCAAGCCAGATTTTTAAAAGAAAGTATTAATATGAATAAAAACCTCTGTTAACACCAATACCACCTAAATTAAACACAAAATAAAAATGGACACTTTAGGGTTTTCTCTCTAAGAAACAGGATTTTAGAGTACATAACCAAGACATTTTCTAATGCACAACCCTGGAATCAATTTTTGATTGTACCTTACTCTGTCGGCTATAATTGTACCAAGTTTAGATTTCATATCTCATAGCATTACAAAGTTATACTGCTTGTCACAATGTGCCCCCCTTTTTGAGAACACTGTGTCCCTTTTTGAAAACATTGTCTTTTGTGCTTCAAGTATTGCAACTGCAGTTATAGTGATGCTCTGATTGATTGGCTGCCAATCTACTGTAAGTTGAAGAATTTTTCTATACACAAGATTCATTCAATAAATTGAGAGATTTTTTAAAAAAAAAAAAAAGATTTTTTCAGCATCTTCTTTTCTATACTATATGGTAATTTAATTGTTGTGCTCCTTTATGCAAGCAATTACGGCAGTTAAGTAAGTGCAAGTATTTTTTGCTGTGAACTTCCTATCAACAGAGAGTAGCAAGGCTGACTTTACTAGAGGGATGGAAGACCAGGATATTGGCTTTTACATTAAAGAAAGTAGAATAATACACTGGAAAAAAAAGGAATCTGATGAGCCATCCTGTGAAATTAGAGAAATGGCAAAATAAAAAATGCTTTAATGAATTCAGACCTTTTTACTTGCATTTCTTGCATTTCTTGTCTGAGTGAGCTTACGTTAAGTACAGCAACTTATATTTTCATTTAGAAAAAGAAAAGATAATGAAGAGTTTTAATTTGCTGCTTTGTAAACCGTAAGCTTGTTAGCCTAACTGTAAAATTTGTGTATTTTACTTGTAAACATTTTAAGCTTGTTAGCCTTCTATCTTTTTAATAAACATCTTATGAACATTTGATAGATTTGCATTGTTTTTAAAGATTTGTCCTGTGTTAATTGTTTGTGTGCATCTTACAGTATAAGCTTTGATAAGAAACAAGTACTGCATAATTAAAATGGTAATCCATATTTATAATTTCACTTCAACAATTAGAAATGTCTAGCTGGTCTACTGGGAGAAAAACACCTGTATAAATGTACAAAATGTATATTTTAACAGCAAAAAGCTGTAGTGAAAGTAATGATTAAAATGACTAAAACATCTAGGTATATTTACTTTTAAGCAGTGTTTATCACAATCAGAATCAGAATAACTTTCATTTGCCAATACTTAATGTACAGAAATTTGACTTGGTACACTTGGAGCTGCTTATAACCGAACACAACATTACATAAAAATAACATAAATAGCTTAAAAAAAATTCAAAAAATTGCAGAATAGTACAATTATAGAGGAAATGTGCAAAGGATGTTGTGAAAGTGTGAGTGTGTATGCAGGTGCACATACAAACATGTACACATGCTGTACCCACACACACCTTTGTATAGTATATGACAGAACACATGAATGTACAGAGAAAACAGGCTAAATTACTAGTATGAGAGGGATATGGCTCAGAGAAAGAAACTATTGGGGTTTCTATTAGTTTTAGTTTTAACTGACCTGAAGCATTTACTAGAGGGAAATTTTTGGAATGATGAGTCTGTGGTGATCCTTATGACATGGTTAATGACACGAGATCTATACTGGTCTTCAATTTATTTAGTTGGTATAAGAAGTACAACTACTGCTGAGGCTTTTTAGTGATGGAAGCGGCGTTATTGTACCAGCTGAGAGTGTTTGTGATAGTTGTGCCCAGATATTTGAAGAAATCTACCATATTGACTGCAGAATTATTAATTTGTAATGGAGGGGTTGTTTGCAAAAGTGATCTACCATTTCCACTGTCTTGGTGGTATTGAGCTGGTGGTATTGGTTGTTGGAAGCACACCAAAACACAAGACGAGACAGCACTTTTCTATAAGCTGTTTTGTTACCATTAGTAATTAGACCAGTAAAAGAGGTGTCATCCGTGAACTTAATGATTTTTATTGAAGGAATAATTGACCTCCAGCCATTGGTGTACAGGGAATAAAGTAGGGGGGGAAGTACACAGCTTTGAGGTGCACCTGTGCTAATATGGAGACAGTGTGAGAGGAGGGAGCCCACACAAACATACTGTTTCCATTTACAGAAAACTGTAAATCCATTTACAGATGGAAGGATTTAGTTCAGTCTGCAGAAGTTAAGTTAACAACGGTTCAGGGACAATGGTGTTAAAAGCTGAACTGAAGTCTACAAACAGTATTCTGGCGTCAGTTTCTTTACAGTCCAGATGCTCGGCTCAAAGTGAAGGCCCATGTTAATGGCATTGTCCACAGATCTATTTGCTTCATGTGCAAACTGAAGAGGGTCAAGATCTGTAGCAGTAGCAGACTTCAGATTGGTTTAGAACAAGCAGTGCAAATATTTTAATTAGGACTGATGTAAAGGCAATAGGCCTGTAATCATTAAGGCAGCTCATTTTATCACTTTTGGGAACAGGACCATTGACAGAAGATTTAAAGCAATCTGGTATGATATACTATGCCAAAAACACTTCAGAAGTGGAGGAGCAGTGGGACTGTAGATAACACAGTACAGTAAAACTTATTAACTTTATCAGGGAGGGATGAATGTAAGTAAGCACTGGGAGATGTCTTTTTGTAATTTGTAATAGACTGAAGACTTCTCCATGCAGATGAGTTGTTGTTTGCAGAAAACTGAAGCTTCAGTTTATTTTTGTGTTTCCATTTAGTATATCAGATTGCATTGTTTATCCTATTCCTGGCCTGTCCATAGGCATTCTCTTCACCAGTTTAATGGGTTTCTTTAGTTCTTTGGTGAACCATGACCAATGCAAACCTCTTCCCAGAATCTGCTATAAGATGTAACAGTGTCAGTCAGCCCATTAATGTTTTCACAAACATTTTTAAAAACATCCCAATATGTAAAGTCCAAATAACCTTGTAATGATTCAGCTGACTCATCAGTATAAGTGGGTAGCAACTGTAGCATAACATGGATAGAATTACCCAGTGCCGCATGAGGTAAAGCCTGGTATGTGTCCTTATAGCGCAATAGCAGTGATCCAAAGTCTTCAAGTACTGGTGGGGCATTTATCAAGCTGTTTTATCTGGGATTCTTGATTGGTTAGGTTTTTGTTATTAAAGTCGCTCATCGCTATAATTGTTTGCATGACTGTTCTCCAAATTAGTGATATAGTCTGCCAACTGCTGCTGCTCATCAGTTATATTTGCCTCAGGCAGGATGTAAACTCCAACAAGAATTTATAAAGATAATTCTTGAGGTGAATAGAATGGTTTAAAGTTAATAGAAAATAGTTCCAGAATCCTGGAGAAGTGCTTCGATAATATGGAAACATCACTACATGAATGTTTAAACTTCACTGCCTTTTGACTTGTCGCAACGATCAACATCACTATCTGCTCTGTAAAGCAGAAACCCTGGCATTTCTAATGCAGAGTGAGGAACTGATGCAATAAGCCATGTCTCCACAAAGCAATACCCTGAAGAGAGAAAATAATCCTTACATGTTGAGAGGAGAATATTAAGTTAATCTGTTTTGTTCCTCAGTAATCCGATTGTAGATAAAATTAGACTGGGAAGAGGTCCCTATAAAGTGCGGCTGCTGAACGGCATGAGAGACCCTACGTGTTTTCCCCCTTCTCCGCTTAAGGTGCAAGTTACCTGGCTGGGACACGAAGTTTGCAGTCAGAGGGTTCATAAATAGTAAATCCGTATGTAGGTGTCCTTGATCAGATGAGGATAAATGAAGTCTGTTCCCAATAGATAAGAGCTGATCTCATGTGTAAGTAATCCTCATATTGTTACAAAAACCAAAGTTTACAGACAGAGCAACAGACACATAAGCAGCAACCAAACTGCTTCAGCCCTGATCGGCACCATTGCAGTTCATTTAACTGCCAATATACTTCATATAGAGCACAAGGCATCCATGCGTCAGGTTATGTACAAGGTTAGCGTAAAAGTTTTTAAGGAGATAAAGAAAAAAAAATTGGTATCCGAATCAGCCGATCCAGCACCATGATGTCAATGATCGGTATAAGTATTAAAAAAAAAAAAACCCTGATTGGAGCTTTCATCCCTATGCACTTAATTTGTTTTTAATGAACGCACATAAAATACAATACAAACACACGCACTACACCTCTCTCTGAAGCAACAAGTAAACAATTTGTAACTATATACATACTGTATACTGTAATTACATACTCATCCAAACCTTTATTTTAAAAATAATTTTTCCTGTCTGTCCTTGAAACAATTTGTGTTTACCACTAGAGCCAGTGAAGTTTTATTTTTGCAAAATAGATAGTGCTGCAAGTCACACATTTATTTACTGGAGTTGCACCACAAAACGTTTTTGCATGTATTTATTATTTATTTTGGTATTGTTTCTTTTTTTTTCTTGCATTTCACCTTTGGAATGAATTTATTTATGCTAGCTTTTTCCAGTGCTGCATTATGGGAGTAGGGACAAGGTCTTTCCTTGCAGCCCTGGGCACAGGGCAGGACACAGAACTAGTCAAACACACACCCCTAAACCAGTGTTTCTTAGCTACTTTTGGGTCACAGTGCAGATGATACTTGTTCATAATATAATATACCCCCGTTGAAGATATCTACAGAGTTGTTTAATTCCCCCCAAGCTACATCCCCCAGGATGCACTTCAATTTTATTTCCTGTTTGTAATTGTGCTCATTTCTGCGTGGGAGTAGCCATTGATCTTTATTAGAATTGGGCCTTCAGGTCGTAAAGTTTTGCGGAATGCTGACTTAAACCATTCACACAGGGGCCAATGTAGAGTGTCCAGTCAATTTTTATGATGATGCACTTGCAATCGATTGCTTTGAAGAGAGGTTGAGGGGTGGGAAAGGGGGGGTGAAGCATGTGTGATTAGAAACAGGACAGATGGGATAGCTCTTATTTTTATTTCTTCATTACTCATCATCTTCTCAGTTTCACTATTACAAAGTTACATAGTTTATTACACTTTTAGTTCCAAGTTTACGTAACATGCATATTTTCTTTAGCAAGCTAAGCATTTTTTATATCTACAGTACATTTATTTATTGTAAAATAACATATATGTTTGGCTTAAACTGTATAATGCATATATACGTATAAAAATGTAGGGCTTTGACAGAGCTTATTGTGATGAGATTATGCTTCATTTTCCAAAACTGTCATTTTGGGGAAAAGTAAAGAACTTCAAAGATAGGCCGTGTCCACACAGGCATTCAGATCTTGGTTAAATGATTGCGCTCTGAGCGACCTACTGTAGGCCTTTAAGTTGTGTATTGTAGTGGTGCTTAATTGACTTCAACATGACATTACATTCTCATTCATATGCTTCTGATAAATGCCAACCTGCAGCCTAGATTGTAGTGTCTTGTGTTTTAATGTGGAGGGCAGTTACCATGCAGTCCAGAGTGTTTTTATCCTGTGGGGTTTGAGCTTTGGCCTTTATTGGATTCATGAAATATGTATCAGTTGGCTTTATTAGACCTGAACACTGAGCTCCTTATGTTTAAAAATCCTCCCGATACGGCGACGTAGACAGAGAAAACATTGCCGCCGCTACTGGATTCACCCTCTGACTGCACATTGTGTGTGTAATCTATGAAGAAATGTGAAAAAAGAAAAGCTGGTACAACACCATATTACACGCTGGTCAACCAATATGCGAGACAGTGTTAGCCCTTAAGAGTGGCTACTTGTCATCTACTGGTCACCTTTAAAGTAAGCAAAAATACAAACGGTACTCGCCTATGCACTCACCCACCAACATTAATAATCCATAATAGCTAAAGTTACTTCATTAGCGCGAACCTACAAACTGTTTCAAATTCTCCATTATTGTCATTATTTGATGATAATGTGTGTGTGTGTATGTGTATATATAGTAGTAATGTTACATATCTGTCCTCCAGAACGTTAAATGAATGACATGTAAACGCAATACAGAAGTTTTCTTCACACTCATCGGGATTTTGGCTGAAACTGACCCCCAAAAAAAGCTGCATGCAGCGTTTTTTTAATGTTGTCTGAATGCGCATCCAAATGAATGCAAGTAGGCAAAGCCGGTGTGGACGGTCTGATTCACTGCAATGAGAAGAAGAATGCTTGCCATTTAATCTGCACTCATCTGACACTATAGATGGCAAAAAAACCACTCCATTCAGTCAAGGCAATTTTCTTCTCCTAAACCACAGTCATAGGCACAATATTCTTTTTAAGCCCTGGCCAGTCACTTATTTAGTAAAGTAATTAAACAGCTCAGTAGGGCTTTTTATTTATATATATATATATATATATATATATATATATATATATATATATATATATATATATATATATATATATATATATATATATATATATATATATATATATATATATATAATGTACAGTATATAATATATAAAATACAAAATACAAAAAAAAGTGTTATTCATTTTGGACTCCATATTTTTAATGTTATAATCTCTCCCTTACAGTGCCCCTTAGAAATCAAAATAAAAAAGACATATGAAAGATCAAGACACTGCATGAATTTAGCACCTTTTAATGAACAACAGAAATATAGCATCTAAGCCTTTCATTTTGAACCTGACAAGAGTATCATTATTTAATTAAAACAAAAAGTAGTAATTTTGGTTTTCTATCTGCATTACAATTTGCGTCATTACTTGATGCAATCTTTATAATAATGAAGTCAAAATAAAGCTTTCTCCTAAAGTTAGTTACTGTTCTGCAGTCAATACTTATTTGGCTTGGTACATTTTCAATGTTAAAACGTGTTTCCTAAAATAAATATCACTGACTCACAGAACTAGAACATTTTATTATCCTAAAATGAAAGATTAATGAAGGAATTTTGTATTTAAAACTAGGCATCCACATGTAGCATTAATGCATTTTAAAATGTATTAACAAAATGGAAAAATCTGAAGGTTCTGTGCTGAAAAGGCTTAGGAACATAATATTGCGTTAGAAGTCAGGCTAATTATTTTCAGCATGAAATTATGCATTATTATTATTATTATTTTACTTTTGCTTATACTTTTCATATTTGCCTTAAATAAGATGGATATCTTGCCTTGTTATTTGTAAATTAAATGCAGTTGGTCCTCTAGCTTAGTACATATTTTGATCATCTTACATGTGTATATGAGGTACTTTACCCATCACTCATACATGCAGCCCTTAACAATTTCAGTTTCTACCTGCACGTTGTAGGTATAAAGTTCACCATGTTAAATATGAACAGAAAACAAACAGCAAAACCAGGCCCATTAGCTATCACATTTTCCAATCAAACTGCACCCCACCACATCGAATGGGCTGAGAACATATAATAAGTAATGGTTTGAGTTGTTGATAAGTTTGGTAATAACTGTTTCAGTTACATAAAAAAAAAACAGAAAAACCAGGTGCACGGAGTGTCTTTTGAAATGTAAGCAGTATTTTAAAGGCGACATACCCATAGCAATTTGTGTGATCAAATGCCACTCTTTGTTTTTTGTTTTTTTTTTTTCATAAGTCTTTTGCCTTCCTTAGTGCCACCAGTTAGTGTGTTTTAAAAGGCCCTGGTCATGTTTTTGCTACCTAACATGCTCCTTTGTGCTGCAAAATGTTGACAGCATCTGTTGATAAATTATAAATATTACAATAAGAAATGTTTATTTAATAACTGCAAGTGGTCAGTGCCAGTAAATTACATTTCTAGAAACTGGTGTTAAACTTATCCATATTGTATAGTTTTTGCAATGAAATAGCTTACATTGTAATAATGTTTTCATAAGTTGTAGTAAGCAGTGGTACAGTGACTTCACAAGCCAAAAGAGTATGCTAGTTAGTGGTCCTTAAATTGAAAGTTGATGTCACTGATCACTGGGTGCTAACAGAATAGGAGAACATTTAATTTTTTTACACCAATGTCCCTTATAATTGATTTCATGTAGCAGGATTTTTCATTAACCATCATAGATCATAGAGCTGCCACAGACAGAGCCGAATGAAATATTATAGCAATATAGAAGAATCTGACTTAAACTTAAAACTTAATTTGCTGGACAGAAAATACATCTTTTGCTGTCCTAAAATTAAAAATGAGAAATCTATTTTTGTTATAGTAGTGTTGTCTTAGAAACAAATAAAAAAGAATCTCGTAATACAAAGTGTAGCGATTATCATGCCAATTTAGTTCTTAATTTTGTACTGCAATTTCAGATTTTTGTCTGTTCAAAATTTGTTTACTTTTGCATTCTTTGTAGCTATTTAAACTGATGAAAGAATATATATATTGCACAAACATTAATACAATGTCTTAGGTCAAACTTGACCCTTAGGCTTCTGTTTTTCTTCTTTTTCAGATCTGTTTGCACTTCTGACTTCAGGAAAAGATCACTACATCTGTTTTGAATTTGCACCAGTTACTTCTTTCATCCTCTTTTGATACAGTGTTGGGTTTTTCCCCTGTAGACAATCAAGATAGATGTGCCTCTTATCTGTAAACTGCCTCCTTCACGCTGAAAATACAATTTTTGTTTGACTCCACTCTTTCATCTCACCACTTTTACCATCTCCTCATTATATTTTTTAAAAGTAAGATGCCCTGCCCCATTCGCTCTCTTGATTCCCCATGCACTTTGGCTTTGCTAGTTGGATTCCAGTTTGCCTTTGTAGTTTACTTTTCTCTGGGTGGGTTTAAGGGCATGGTGTCAGTGCTTATTCGTTCATCTGAGCCCCAGTTTGACTACTCCAAAACCCAGGATGTCTACACAAACCTCAGCCTGATGAGTTCATCTCTAAGCAAACCGGAAACATCAAGAGATGAAAACAGGGTCTACCTCAAGGACTGTCCAGAGATCTCTCCTTATCTAGGTTAGTCTGTAAGCAACTTTATGAAATGAAATATGCTGTACTGCCTTTTTAAGGCTTCCTTTTCAGACTAGAATGAAAGAAAATTAACTAATTTGATTCAAACATTTCAACAAAGCTGGCAGCATGTGTTCAGTTCTGGTACTAACAAAGAAAGAAACTCTTTTAACAAAGAAAACACAGATAAAACTAAATTTATATAAACAAAATATAATTTCAGTTAATTAGATTTAATTTGTGAAACACAAATTACTAAACTGTACAAAAGGCAGACCTTGTTTCAGAAAGTCATACAAGGTATCTCCTCAAGAAGGAGCGCCTGACCTAAGCTGTTACAGATGTCTTCAGTTTTGAATTAATTCATATTTTTAATTACGCTTCTGTGTAATCATGAAATCTTGTGACCATTTCCAAGCTAGTGCTATGTGTCTTTTAAGCAGTACTTAACAGATGTTTTGAATAAGAGAAATTAAGGGAGAAATCATATCAAAATGAATTTAGTGGGGCATTCTAATTGATTTGTTAAATTTAACATGTGGTAACACTTTTAGGCCAGGTTTACACTTCACGCAACGCAATGCATGCTGCAGCGGATGCTCCTGCTATGCAAACATTTTACTGTTGATACTTGCGAGTGTACTTTACGTAAATCTGAAAGAATCCACCAGGTGGCATTGCGAGATATTATCACGGTGAGAATAGGTTGAGCTTCGCTGTCTTGTGAATTGCCTGGAACACCCATTAAATTCCGATGACACCTTACCACAATATCTCTGAAAAGGATGTTTAATGATTAAATCCATCAATCCAGGGATGTGGAAATCCAGCAGGAAAACATGTAAACTCCAGGCAGGGAATACCAGCGATGTGACTCCCTGCGAGACAGCAATGCTACCGCTCCACCACCATGTCACCCCCATGTGTGTAATTATTAACAGTGTTCACTATTTAAATGAAATTAATGATTTATCTGTAAAATTTAACATACATACTTTAATGCATTTCATCATGAAATTGATATCAAGTATAAATCTTAGGATTCTAAATGTGCAGAGAGTTGGAATATCATACATTTAATGTGTTCTGTGTGGCAATTACTGCTGTCAGGTCATTACTATCAGGAATATGCGATGCTTGAATATAAAAACACCACTTTTTATCATTTGTATGTCGGCATTTTGCTTCACCACATCGAACCATTCATCAAACATCGAAGCGTGCACATCGAACATACTTGGATCCGCATATAGGCTTTCTGTTACATGTAGATAGTAAACAGAGACTCTGACGTCACGTTTGTTGGTACTGCAACTCACGCATGCGTTGCATTAATTTCTGAGGATCTGCTCAGAGGGTGCATCAAATGAACATGTGGCAGCCATGGTACGTGCGTGTACGCGTTCTGAGCGTGAAGTATAAACGAGCCCAAAGAGTTTAGGTACTTCAGAAATACACCTATTTCTCATATGGATTTGTGTAACAAGATCTTAACAAAGGCTTCTTTTTGTCTTCATTAACAGTTACAAAGCATCATTAAAGTGCTTATTTGTCCCTGTGCAGTTTGGCATATTAAGAGTCTATGATACCCTGGAAAATTACTTGTGACTATGAAGTATTCACAGGTCTTACACTGAAGTATGTAATGTCTAGAGCAGTGTTTCCCAACCTCGGCCCTGTGGCCCCCTTGTTGCTACAGGTTTTTGTTCCAACCAGCTTCTTTTTTTTAATTGGACTCCTGGTGATGTGTTATTATGTGTTTTGGGAACAATATTGAAATTAGAAAACTAAGTTTGGTAAAAAAATATATATATATGTATATGTATATATATATATATATATATATATATATATATATATATATATATATATATATATATGTATATGTGTGTGTATATGTATATATATATGTTGTGAATGATAGGGGGCGCTCTCGCTCCCTTGAACCCCTGTCCACGACTCCAGACACCAGGTAAAAGTCCTCAAGTTGACTTTATTTTTCTCCCACAGTGCACAAAGCACACTCTTCTCCACAATACTCATATAATTACAATACTACACAATAATAAACAATAAATCAATCCTCCAGCTCCCAGACGCGTTGCCACCCTTCCACCCAGCTCAGCTCGTTGTCTGGGAGTTCCCATAGTCCTTTTATAATCCCTGACCCGGAAGTGTTTCTGCCCAATAGTCCACAAGTCCTTTTCCTTCCGGGTCAGGGTAAATAGTCCCTTTCTTCAACCCGGAAGTCCGTCGCTCTTCCTGTGACGAACCTCCGGGTCACAGGGCACGAAGAAGCCCTCGGTCCTCCCTGCAGCTCCCTCCTGTGGCCCCCACGGAATCCAGCAGGGCTTTGCATAAAACTCCAATGTCCATGATGCCCTGTTGGTCTTCTGGGGACCTCCACGCTGCAAGGAGGGCTCCACCTGGCTTGGGGTATTGGCCGGGATAAATGGCCGGCCATCCATTACAATGTGTATATGTATATATGTATGTATATGTATGTATATATATATGTATATATATGTATATATAATATATATGTATATATGTATAATATATATTATATATATGTGAATAATGTTTTTTTTTTTTTTTTGTTTTTTTTTAACAATATTTTCATCTTGATTTCCATTCTACTTTTCTAGGTGTTCTAATTGTTTAATTAATCCGTTATTTACAAATTAGTGGGTCTGATGCTAAAGTAGTTGCAGCCTTTGATTATTCAGTGTTGTTTGCCAGCATGTCTGCTCTGCTCATTTTTAATTGTCATTAATAAGATACAACAAAGGGGAAAAACTGCAGAGAGAATGGGCAAAATATAATGAAATCAACAAAAGAGAGTTAAGCATTTAAATCTATAGCAAAAGCAGAAATATTTCTAAATGTCTTATAAATGTAAAAATCATGCTGCTCTGCTTTTCTGAATGTAGAATAAAAGAAAAATAATGCCAACTAATTAAATGAGATCAGTGCTATCGGGTGTTGTCACTGATTAGGGATCTGGTTGGAACAAAAACCTGCAGTTAGTTAGGGTGCACAGGACCAAGTTTTGGAAACTCTGGTCTAGAGCAATATGTCTCACCTAAGCCACCTCTGACCATTCCAAAGATAACTTATTTTAGTAGGCTTCATTGCACAGAGATGAATAACTGCTTTACTGATGCTTTGCATGAGTTATTAAGAGCAAAAGAAGCTTTTAAGGTTTTGTTATATAACCACATATGAGTAATAGATACATTTTTGCAGTACCTAAACTAAAATTTTACCTAACTTCTCAAAAATAGATGATTTGTCTTTTTTCTATGGTGAGTTGAAGGACCCTATCACGTACCATTGAGCTGCTGTTTTTTTTTTTTTAAATTAATATATGATATGATCTAAACCAGGGTTCTCAAACTCCAGTCCTAGAGAGCCGCAGTGGCTGCAGGTTTTCATTTTAACCCTTTTCTTAACTAGTGACCAGTTTTTGCTGCTATTTAACTTCTTTTGAATTAATTTTAATTGACTTGTTTTTTAAGATTTGTTCCCCTGAATTCCTTAATTGTTCCTCTGAATTGCTTCATTTCTTTTCTTAAATGGCACCCAAACAAAAATGAAATGTGAAGTGAGTACACTAACAGAAGACCCACAAAGCCAGGGCCTGAAACTCCAACCAATTTCACTCCAAGCAGTTGCTTAAATAGGCGCAGAGTCTTGTTGTTTTTTCAACCCATCCTTTAATTCCATGGCTTGTTGCTGCTCTCATTGTGCAATAGCAGATATTCCTGAAATTGTTGCTTTTCTCTTTTCTAAGAGCACTGTTAAAATGTTTTGGGGACCTGAGCAGATCAGCATTCCTGAGACCTTCATTTTTCTTTATTTTCAAATATTCTATAATGGACATAGTTTGCTAGTCATGTTTTGTATCATTTTGTATCTCACTATTGTTTGGCTGCTAATTAAGGAAAAAGAAACCATTGAGGGGTTCGAGTCTTCAAGAGCAAGTCAATTAAAATTAATTCAAAAGATGTTAAGCACCAGCATAAATAGGTCACTAATTAAGAAAAGGGTTGGAATGAAAACCTGCAGCCACTGTAGCCCTCCAGGACTGGAGTTTGAGAACCCTGATCTAAACCAAACAAAAAAAACATATGGCTTTATATATCTGACTCAAATTTTATGTGTGCCCTCACAAAAATGTATATTTTCTCCTAAAAGCCTACTAAAGCAACTCACATCACTGTTCATTCTGTCATATTAAAATAGAGCTGTAGTAAATATTTACTGAGGCCAATAAAGTGTTTTTTTTTTGTTTTCTTTCAGAAAATGTTATTCCACTTTTCTGTATGAGAAAATTATTTTCAATCCAAATGAAATCAATGTAAATTGAAAAAAAATGTGCATTTCAATAGATCATGTAGTTTATTTTGAATACAATCTGGAAACAATCTGGGCTAGATTTAAAGTGGATTCAGAAAGTATTCAGACCTGTTCGGTTTTTCACATCTTATGTTGCAGCCTTAAACAAAAATAAGTAATTTTTTCCCACATCAAGCAACACTTGTCCAGAATGACAAAGCAAAAACAGGATTTTGGAAATTTTTGCAAATTTCTAAAATATGTAAAACTGACATAATGACATTGACGCATGTATTCAGAACCTTTGCTATAACACTGAACGTTTGGCCCAGGTGCACCCCATTCTATTGATTATCACTGAGACGTTTCTACACTTTGTTTGGAGTCAACTTGTAGTCAATTCAGTTGATTGGACATGATTAGGCAAGGTGCAAACCTATGTAAAGTCCTGCTGGTCAGTGTGTGTATAAGGAATTGCCTGCAGAACTTACATACAGGATTGTGTTTGAAGCACAGATCTGGTGAAAGCAACAAAAATTCCTGCCGCATTAAAGTTTCACAAGAGTAAAGTTTTCTTTATAATTCTTAAGTGAAAGATGTTTGGAACAACCACAGTTTTTCCTAGAGCTGCCCAAACTGAAGAATCATGGGACAAAGGTCATGGTAAAAGAGCTGACCAGGAGATGAGAGGTGATGGTATTCTCTGGTGTGCTCCCAAGAACCTGTGTGTAGGTGGGAGAAACTTGCAGAAGGACAACCTTCACTGTAACACTCCACTGATGTGGGCTTTATGACAAAGTGGCCATATAGATGCCTCTCAGTAAAAGACACATGGAAGCTCATTTGGTGTTTGCAAAAAGGCAGCTAAAGGACTGTCTCTGGGAAACAACATTCTGTGGTCTGATGAAAGCAAGATTAGCGTCCAGTCTGGAGGAAACCAAGCACTGCTCATTTCCTATTCAACACCATCTTTATCATTGTAAACAGCAATGCATATTATACTAGATAACACAGCAAAGCTTCTATATAACCATGTAATCCGCCTTATGGGGCGGATAAAAAAATAACAGTTAACATGTACAATTCCATTTCAATGGTGAAGCACGGTGGTGGCAGCATCATGCTGTTGGGCTGGGAGGCTAGACAGGATAGAAAGCTGAATTGAGCAAAGTACAGAGATATCCTTAATGAAAATCTTCTCTGGAGCACTTTGGAATTCCTGCTCGGTCAAAGCTTTACCTTTCCACATTACAATGACGTTAAGCTCAAAGCAAAGACGAACACAATGCCCTTGAGTTGCCCAGCCGCGGTCTGAACTTGAACTCATTTGAACAGCTCTGGTGAGACCTGAAAATAGTTCTTTATTGACAGTCTTCATGTAACCTGACAGATCTTTATCTGGGAAACGAATGGCAGTAAAGCCCCAAGTCCAAGTTTGCAATGCTTGTCACATCATACCCAAGAAGACTTCAGGCCATAATCGCTGCCAGAGATGCTTCAACTAAGTACTGAGTGAAGGGTCTTGAATACTTTTGACAATATGATATTTATGCCAATTATTATATAGTTACACAATTACAATTGTCCATTATTAATAAATTTGCAAAAATCTCTAAAATACTTTGTTCACTTTCCTGTTCTGGGGGATTGAACGTTACTTGATGTGGAGGAAGGTTCATTTAAATGATTTTAGCATAACAATGCAACATAACACAATGTGAAAAAAGTTCAGAATTCTGAATATTTTATAAATTCACTGTAACATCCTTAAGTAGATCTTGACCTAATAACAGTAAAAATTAATCTTTCTTCAGGACTTCTAGTAAAGCTGTTTTTCATCTTGTGTAATTGCACATATTTTTATCTTCTTTGCAGTGGGTCCAGTCACAGTTCTGCTCTCTTCTGCTTATTCAGTCTCTCAAATTCAGCAGAAGAACCCCTTAGTTGCTCTGGGAGGTCGTTACCATCCACCAGACTGTGAGCCACGTCACCACACAGCTGTCATCATTCCTTACCGAAACAGACAGGCACACCTGAACATTCTCCTCTACCATTTGCATCCCTTTCTTCAGCGGCAGCAATTGCACTATGGCATCTATATTATCCACCAGGTTAGTGCTGCGTTTTTTAATTTTGCAAGTCTGTTAATGTACTTCACTTGATTTCAGCCTGCCCTATTAAGTGAATGACATTAGAGAGCATTATTTTTGCAATAATCGATAATTGACACTACTGTTAAAGTAGATTTGTCAAAGTCTGATGCATAATAAACGTTATCCAAATAGATAAATTACAGTGTATGTTCTCATCACTATCCAAAGAACAATGGAATAGTATTCAAATGTTCTTTAAGACAGTGGGTGCTAATCCATCCATCCAATAATTAATCATCTCACTTCTTATACAGTTTATGGTCATAGGGATCTGCAGTCTTTTCCAACAGCACAGGGAGCAAAATGGAAAGCTGCCTTTTATAAGACATTAGTAAATTGCAGTGAATTCATCCTTAGGCAAAGTAGTTGCTGTTATAGATTGTATGTGTTAGTGCTGAATTTGATGAAAAAAAGTTTTGTAAAAGTATCTAGTAATAAAGAGATTTATTTTTGTAAAGTTAACTTATGCAGGTTCAAAGGAATTATTTATGAGACGCCCAGAGTGTGATGAATGGGTACTACGTGAAAATTGTAAATGTTGTAAAATAGATTGGTTGTTTGGCTTTTTCTTAAATGCTTAAATACTCGTGTACATGTTGGTGAGAACCTGCAAATTTTTATAACTGCTTTGGTGACATATTTATATTCCAAGATTGTTCTCAACCTTGACAACATGCTATAAATAAATATTAACATGAATGCTATCCAGGATCTATCACACAAAGCGGAAACAAGTCCATTGCAGCACACTTACCACTAAAATATAGATACTAGGGTAATACTGGGGCTTTTTGTCATTCAGAAACGTTTTGTAAACACAGTATTTTTGCACTTGGGTATGTGTGCTGGATTACATTGAACTACACTAATTTAGACAGAAGGTTTTTTGTTGCCATATAAGAAATTCATTTAACAAGCATATTACAAGATGCTGGACAAAGAGATATAGAAGGATTCAGATCCCATACATTTGTAGATCATTAAATGACAATGGCTTTTGATGGCTATTTTTGTGGACAGAATTCTGCGGATAATATGAGAGTAGACATTAGTATATTGATAACTATGATGTTTAAATTTTATTTGTTCGTAGATGTTTTTTTTTTCCTCATTTTTCTATTTGTAACGGCAATTCAGTTCATTGTCCTTAATGACTTATGTTTTTAAGAACCTGTAAATGTTCTGAAATAGTGATGATGGAAAAAAAATGAGTGCAAAGTATAGTGTGCTTACAGAACAATTGTTTATCCAGCTCCCTTTGGTCTTTCTACATAATGATACCTTGGATCATCTTTCGGTTAGTGGCTGCACATTTTTTTAAATTTTCAGTGGTCCAGTTGTAAAAATATGTGCCAAAAGTTGTGCATATACTGTAGCTTGGCCTTTTTGTGAGCAATTTTTTGTACATTTGTTAAACATAAAATTATCTGAACACTTTCCTCACTGTTACAGGTTTACTAAGGGTTAACTTAGTATGCATCAAATATAAGTTAACTAAATAAGCTATAGTTGCATCTAAACATATATAGTATACAGTATAATTTTATCCCACACCTTGTCAGAGATTGAAACAACAACATACTTTATTTCTAAAATACCCTTTTCATTATCGCCTTGCATAACATTAATATATAATTAATTAATGCATTGAAAGAAATTACATTTCATTTCATATATTAGTACTAATTATTTTTACATTTTTAAGCATGCAAAAATCTTGGAATAAATATTTGGCATACATCCCATAAGTAATTTTGAAGTATAAAAATATGATTAGTATTGGGCAAAACAGGTGTCTCCAGATTAGATCACATTCTTTTTAATTATTTTGCACACTGGAAAACAGATGATATTAAACAAATAACAGCCACAAAAGTAGTAGCATATCAATTTTTGAATAATTTGTTTAGACTAATTCAGGTCTGGCTATAATTAAGCAGAAAGAACTCATTATTGTAGCAGTGGAAAAGAACAACACAATTAATAAGTGGCTGTTTTAGGATTATTACAACAAAATCTGGATTGTGTTTTTTTTTTTTTTTCTTTCATATTTCAGGCTGGGAATTCTACATTCAACCGTGCCAAGTTACTTAATGTTGGAGTACGTGAAGCTCTGCGTGATGATGACTGGGATTGTCTGTTTCTTCATGATGTAGACTTGCTTCCTGAAAATGACAAAAATCTGTATATGTGTGACCCTACCTCTCCTAAGCATGTTTCTGTGGCCATGGACAAATTTGGATACCGGTATGTATGTTGTTGGTCACAATACCAGAACTGCATTTGTTAATGTTTTTAATAAAAATGTAACATAGTTTTAAATCTTAAATCAGCAGCTATTGTCAAAAGACCTTGCATGACGATCATGAGGCACTATCATGATGTCATGCCATATCACTTCACATTATACAACTTAACAGATTTTTGCCCTGTCTCTTATTATCTTGAAGTATTTGCTTTTAATTATGAGTGTGATGCAGAAACTTTGCAAGAGACACTACTTGTTTCTTTAGGGAAATGTTTTTCTGTTATGGGAGAATTCAATGTTAAATGAAATATGTATCTACAGAGTACACCCGATTTAATCAGTGCTGGTCTGATGTATCAGGAGAATCAATTTGTCCATTTTACCTTCGTCAGGCTTCCGTACTCTCAGTATTTTGGTGGAGTTTCTGCCCTTACTCCTGACCAGTACCTGAAGATGAATGGCTTTCCAAATGAATACTGGGGCTGGGGGGGAGAAGATGATGACATTGCTGCCAGGTAATTTAGCTTTTTATAGCTTAGCAATGTGTTGACCTGTCTGGACAAGCTTAACAAATTCTATACAAAGATTGAAGTTTTTAACTACCATTATATTATAAACTATGCATCCTTTACTTTCTTTTGTCTTGTTGTTAAACTAAAAAAAATGATTTGGTAAAGCTAATAACCATATATTGTAGTTAGTAATAAAATTGTTACCTATTAGGCACGAGTTATACTTCACGCGACGCATGCTGCAGCGGACGCCCCTGCTACGCAAGCGTTGTAGTGTTCATACTTGCGCGTGTACTTTACGTAAATCTGGAGGAATCCACCAGGTGGCAGTGCGAGATATTATCACGGTGAGAACATGTTCGGCTTCTCTGTGTTGTGAATTGCCTAGTACACCTATTAAATTCTGATGACACCTTACCGCAATATCTCTGAAAAGGATGTTTATTGATTAAATCCATCAATTCAGGGATGTGTCCATTCCAGCAAGCATTGGGCACGAGTGAGAAACAGTCCCTTGACGAGGCCTCAGCTCATCGCAAGGTGAATACAAGCACACACATACACTAGCGTCATTTTAGCGGCACCAGATCCCCAAATCTGCATATCGTTGGAAGGAAACCAGAGCACAGTGTGGAAGACAAGCAGGAAATACCAGCAACCTAACTCCCTGCGAGACAGCAGTGTTATCGCTCCACCACCGTGACACCCCCATGTGTGTAATTAACAGTATTCATTTTTTAAACGAAATTATATGTAAAATGTAACATACACACTTTAAGGCATTTCATCATGAAAGTGATATCAAGTATCAATCTAAAGATTCTGAATGTGCAGAGAGTTGGAATATCATACATTTAATTTGTTCTGTGTGGCGATCTATTGCTGCTTTGCGCTGCTGTCAGGTCCAAGAAGCTCGTAGCGATTAAAAACTGGGATGATGTTTACGACGGTCTGCTTTAATGATAAAGTAAACTACGAGGTTAAAGTGGACAATTCGAGATTAAAGCCAAAATTTCTACTTTAATCACAAAATACACGTTTTCACCGTGTCCTTTATTTTTTTCTCAGTGGTTCAAATACTGTATAACGCTATACATTATGTTTCTGTTGTTAAGTTGCAAAAATAAAAAAATAAAAAAGACGACACAAAAGATGGTATGTGAGACTTTTAAAATGTATCGTGTTATTACGTTCGGGTACTATCTACATGTAACATGAAAGCCTCTATTCCGATCCTACGGGATAGATGCTTCGATGTGGTGAAGCAAAATGCCGACATACAGATGCATTTGTGGTGCTTTTACATTCAAGCATCGCATATTCCCGTTCGTAATAACACGATACATTTTAAAAGTCTCACATACCATCTTTTGTGCCGTCTATTTTTTTTCAACTTCACATCGGCAACATAATGTATAGCGCTGTATTTGAGCCACTGAGAAAAAAATAAAAGACACGGTGAAAACGTGTATTTTGTGATTAAAGTGGAAATTTCGACTTTAATCTCGAAATGTCCACTTTAACCTCGCAGTTTACTTTATTATTAAAACAGACCATTGTAAACGTCATCCCAGTTTTTAATCGCTACGAGCTTCTTGGACCTGACAGCAGGTAAAGTAAAAAAAAAAAAAAAAATAGACTGCACAAAAGATGGTATGTGAGACTTTTAAAATGTATCTTGTCATTATGATCGGGAATATGCGACGCTTGAATATAAAAGCACCACAAATGCATCTGTATGTCGGCATTTTGTTTCACCACTTTAAACCATTCATCAAACAGCAAAGCGCGCTTATTGATCACCGAAGGATCTCCATAGAGGCTTGCTGTAACATGTAGATAGTAAACAGAGACTCTGACGTCACATTCCGACTTTTAGCACACTGCGCCCCCCGACTTTTTGCTGGTACTGCAACTCGCACACGCGTCGCGTTAATTTCTGAGGACCTGCTCAGAGGACGCGTGAAATGAACGCGTGGCAGCCATGATGCGGGCAGGTACGCGTTCTGAGCATGAAGTATAAACCGGCCCGAAGTGTGAAGGTAGAAGTACTTTTTCTAAAGATTATTTTCTTCTCCTTTTGACTTTAAATTTTTCTTGTGGGGGCAATTACTCAAAAGACCCACTTTTTACTACTTTATATAGCAATTGTGACTGTGTGTATTTGTGCTTGTTTTTTGATGTTAAATAAGAAAATAACAATTACAATAGTATACTGTATGCATGTCTTGCTCGTAATAATCTCTCTTTGAGTAAAATGTCTAAGTATGCCCTGTTCTGCACTGATGTGAAGAGTAGATAAAGAAAGTGTGAAGGAAAAGTAGAGCAGGATGTGTTAAATATGGTTAAGTGATGCCAGTGTGCAGATATAAATTGTGTCCTGCTTCCTGCATAACCAATCTATGACTTCTGTTAGTGCATTGAACGAAAAGTGTCAGAATTTAAAAAAAGAAAAAACAAAAAACTGACATCTTAAGACTACTTTTAAATCTTTCTTAACATTTATTGTTTCTAGTCAGTATAACCTTGTTGTTGGTCACCAATACAGACATGAAAGAAGGCAATGAAGGAGAGGTTAATGCTGATTACAGCCTAAATCATAAAACAAGGTGCATTAGTAGTAGACTACTTTCAGTTGTAGGATCTCTTTCCTGTTGTTACTGTTGTTGTTTTTTTTAAATCCATGTGGATGTATCTAGGAAATCCATCTTCTCGCAAAATTAATCTACACAAACACCTGACATTCCACTGTTCACACTGCAAACAGTTAACTGTACATTTCTTCTTTGAACTTCAACTTTTTACTTATGTATTATTTCCTAGATACAAGGCTTGATGTGCCTTGCCCCTTCGTTGCACTGTCTTGCCCTTTTTAGTTTTGTACTGGGATTTTGAACACTTGTCATTAATCAAAACTAATTATTATTTTGTCAGTGAACAGGTAATTTCTACAGTCCTGGTTTTAATTTGTTTCTTTGTTTGTTGTGCAATTTTCATATCAGGGTGGATGTTTCTATCTGAATTGACTTTTGTTTTTCTACATTTAAGTCTCATTAAAGTACCTGGCTAAATGCAGCAGTAGTATTAAGTTTAGATAGTTAGATTAGATCAGGGGTCCTCAATCACAGTTCTGGAGGGCCACAGTGGCAGCAGATTTTTGTTCTAATCGGTTTGCTTAATTAGAAAGCAATTCTTCTCAATGGTTTAATGTCATGGCTTGTTAGTGCTTTAACTCTGCTATGTCAGGTAATTCTCATATCCTAGATTTTACTCTCCCTTCCTTAGGATATCATCCAATTGATCTGAAGGCTAAAATGGATGAGTAATTTTCAGTTCTTCACTTTTTTCTTTTCACTTTCCTTCCAAGTATTTAATTAAACACAATACTGCATGATAAATACACACGGCATGAATTGTAACAAGCTAAATGGAGAAATGCTAGTCTCTTTTGTCATTTGCATGTTATTGCTAATTAGGAGCAAGGAGAATACAGCTGTTGAAGACTAAATTAAGCAATAAGGGTTAAAAATCTTAACAAGCAAGACAACTAAAGTGAAGCAGAAGTGTTACTTGAGCAATAAGTGCTTCTTATTAAGCAATTGCGTTGGAGCAGACCCTGCAGCCACTGTGGCCCTCCAGGACAGTGATTGAGGAACCCCCTGGATTAGATTATACTTTGTTTCCATGCCAGAATCCTTAGTTAGGTGACACATGGTCTCCTTTGGTTCATCTGACAAAATACTGGTATTTTGTTCCCCATACAGAGACCAGAACTTAAGTTTGTGTTACAATCTGGGGTTGGGGTGATTTCAAGGTCATCAGTTGTATAAAAGGTCCTCTGTTACTTTTGTGTTGTGATTGGAGTTCACAGGATAGCCTGAAAGAGTATTTTGCCATAGAGGGTGAAGTTAAATGTGAAGGTATAAGTAATACTCATTTACAGCAGGCCTTGGATTCATGAGCATGAACAACTGCTCTATTTTGCTCTTTACACAAAGGGCAAAAACAGAGTTTGCATCTCTTTAGGATTTGTAGTGATCCACATTTGGGAGCACCTGATGATTTTACTATTGTCAAACTGGTCCAGGTTTGCTTTTACTGATTTCTAAAGTATCACTTTTAGGAAGAAGACTTATTTTAAGCCAGCAGCTTTTTGTTAATCAAAGCCAGAATAAGGTCCATAGTAAATGCACATAATATAAAACACTATACCTTTTGGTTTAAGTACCTGCAGATAAGGACCATGAATTTCTGCTTTCTGCACTTCATAGAAATGTATATCAAGAGAACTGCAGTTTTATTGACAAATGGGTAAGATAACTTTTTTTTTTTTTTTAACTGTAGTGTTTTTAGTTTATCGTATACGAAGTATAGGGGGAAGTATTTTAATCGTCCAAAAATTCCATTTCGAGATTGTTATGAATCTCGACGTTTTAGACCTCCCTGAGTCTGAAAATACCATTTTTGGAAGTGTGTGTGTATGTAAACACGATAACTTCAGTACACTTTCCCTTAGGTCAACCAAATTTTGCATACAAGTATTAGGTACAAAACATAGATTTCTATCAACTTTTGGGCTATTTCTGTTAACCAGAAATGGTACTTTACCTTTTATTCATACAGCTGCAGTGTCTTTTAATAGGGATCTGAATCTGTTACACTTGTAACAATTGTTCAATATATTATTAATTTGATTTGATTTGTTGTTGATGGTTCTTTAATTTACATAATATAAAAATATAATCATTGTCTTGTGGTTTACTCCTCAAATATCCATCCCCATATCTGAGTATATGAGAAAGTCTAGGGGAGACTACTTCCTATTTTTGTTAGTGTAGATGAGGTTACCTAGCTAAAATACTGTGATTGTGTTGCTTAGGTCGTCGATTTGTAGTGCAGCTTGCTGTAATAGGTATGGACTTGTTTGTCTTGACTTAGAATTCCTAGTAGGCTTATTTTGATTATGTTTTGATTGTGAATGCATCATATGTCACTGAGATGTTATTAGTTTAAATTATTTCTCACAATGTACCTTTGCTTTTGGTACGGTTTCGTCTTTAGCTGGGCTGCATATGTAGCAGACTTTGACACACTTCACCACTGCACACATTTCTGGCATTCATTATTATACCAGCCAACTCATCTAGAGAATCAGTCTTTTGATAATACTGGCCAAATTTCAAACATTTTAATCAGTTTTCTGTTAGTAAAGCTATTGGCAATATTTATTTTTAATTTTATGACATACTAGCTATGTTACCTGGCTTTACTACCTGGCTTCACTTGGAAAATTATGTAAAGCAATAGGTGTAATAGGTGTCAGTTATAATGCCATTGGTGTTTCCGAAGTACTATGTAACTAGCGAAGTTTTCTAACATTTTTGCATTTTTTTTATCCAATGTATACAATTATGTGGTGTAATGCTTAAAGATCTGGACCTAAGACTTCAAACCCTGAGGTTGTGGGTTCAGATCTTACTAGTGACACTGTATGACCATGAGCAAGTCACTTCACCTGCCTGTGCTCCAATTGGAAAAACAAAAAAAAAGTAATTATTTATGTTGAATTAATTATGTATGTTGAAGGTCAGTTTTGATAAAGGCATCAAAGCATTACTCAAAGGCCACTGGACCAATTACACTGGATCAGTTCCTGCTCTTTTCTGTTTTTCCTAGCGACTTTGTTGATGGTCATTGTAAATCACAATTTTACAGGTCTATTCTTTTGAATTGAGACTGGTAATCAGTAGGAATAATGTGACTTTTGAGTATATATCATTGTCATTATTAGATGTATACAATTTTCATTTCTTTGTCATTCATTCAAGTACAATAATTCTTTTTGTGTCAGTTGTATATAGTCTCCCTTTGAAGTCTGCAGATGCAAATGTGTTTTCAAAGCAGTGCTTGAAGTGAATTTACATAAGTGCCAGTACCTTATGTGTTACACTGATGTATTAACGTGAAAACTGTGGAGCACAGAGCAATAGCTTTGAATGTTGCCATACAGTTGCTGTGGTTTCCACATTAGAAATATAAACACCACTATCTTAGACCAATGCTGGTGTATTCAATTGCCTTGACTGAAGAGCCGGTGGGCCTCACTCGAATTCTGAAGCACCGCAATTGAAGACCACTTGAGGACGTTCTCTCTTAATGTTTTAAGTGCCACAATCAATGAGTGGGAGATGGGGTTGGACCCCTTGTAGTTTTCAGTACTTCAAATGGGGCTTTGCAGCTTCCATGAACTTCGTTGAACTTTCCCTTTACATTTCATAACATGATCACGTCTCTTTTTTCCTGTCCAGGACACCACCCCGTCTTCACTCATCTGCCCATCCTATTGGTTGAGGTGCTAATCACGTGGCTGTCAATTAATTCTCCTCTGTCTATCATTTGCATAAAGCATGCTCTCAGCACAGCACAGGGCATGTAAGTTAGCATAATATTGTTAATTTCCTTAAAATACATACTGTACTTTAATAAAATATGTACAAAAATATTTACTTAAGTATTTTTCAGTAACATGATTCTTCAGAAAAGGAGAAAATAATTCTTTATGATTAAAAAATGTTTTACAAAGATAGATCTCTAACAAAATTTTCAAGGTGCTTTAAGTAACTCACCAAAAACACATACAAGGTAGTTTATTATCTTTTCAAGCCCTGTAATGAATAATATTTGCATAAATTATTAATTTATTTGTGGCATCTGTTTCCTTCTTAACATTTTTTTCCTTTTTATTTTGACATTACCTCTGCTTTCTTTGTTTTTATTTCTGCATTTGTCTCTTAATCTTCATTCAGCCTTCTGGAACACTGATGTCTCAGGTGAGATAGAGATGGAACCCGTAGAGACCTTATACATAGCAAATTTTAATAGAAGAGTAGCTAAATACTTTCCTATTGTGAATTCCCCTTAGTTTTTATAGAGGTCTGGATGTATGGTTAGATGCTTCATCTCTGGATTTCAGTTATTTTAAAGGAATTGTATTCAATAACCAATGCTCATGTATATTTATTGTTTGTTTCCCAGTAATACAAGTCTTAATGTGTTTGTCTTTAGGCAGTTTCTGAACGTTCATCATTTGCAGAGTTCTCCCAGTTATTATAATTCATTCTTTTTATTGACTGTCACTCCTAGAAAGAGAGAGAGTGAAAAGGAACTAAATAAAAACAACTCCACCTCACATCTACTGTCCAACTAGAAAATGTGATTTATAAACAAATTGAAGCAGACCAGTGTTTCTCACCTCTTTCTCACTGTGCGTTATATTTAGATTACAAAAAAAAAAACAAAAACCTGTTAACAGTTTTAGTCACATTTGTCATCCTGCCTACAACAATTTTTATGTAAACATTAAACAAAATATATACAGTTAACTCTTAAAATGTCATTGCTAAAATAACATTTTTTGCTGAAGATGTCTGGATTTTCTTATTTATAGTAAATTTATTGCTGGTTATAAGATAATATAGGATGGTGGAATGGCCTTAAAAATAACAGTGTCATGGATTTTTTTTCTAGGTGGTGGCAATGTCATTTATTCCCAGTGAACAGGATTATTTAATTCTGATGAGTAGTTCTGTGAATTAAACTTGTTAGGTCATCAAATAAAACAGCTTTACTTTAAATCAATTTAATTCATCAAGGGTGGCATGGTAGCACCATAGTTGGTGTTGATGCCTCTCAACTCCAGTAGACTGGTTTGAAATCTTAGCTTGAGTAATTTCAGTGAACTTTGCACATTTTTTTTTCTCTCTCTCTCTCTGTTTTCCTGGTCTTTCTCTCACATCTCAAAAATCTGCATGGGAACTGCTTGCTTGATTGGTTCTTGCCCAGCCTCATATACTTCCAGCACAGACTCTTGCCTTCTGTCTCCTTAAATTGGAATGAAAAAAGTGTTGAAAATGGATAATTGGATATTGTCGCTAATTTTTTACTCCTCGTGCCTGTTCAGCAGTTTTATCTTTTCTTGGTCAATACCATGTTTTCAGTGGAAATAAAGCAAATGGACAAAGCAAGGGAAAGTAGTGCTCAGTAATTACTAAAAAAAAAAGGTTTCCCGGTTTCTCTAGCAGATTAGTTTTTCACATTTCAATAAATGCACATTGTAGTTAATACACAAGCACAAATCAATGGTGAGTCAGAACTGTGCACCAGAGTTAACAGTGTAAACAAATACCAAGAACTTAGAAAATAATGCAGAGTCGTCCTACATTGCAAGGCTTGAGCTCTACTACAGTATATTTTAATATATGTGTCTGTTATGATTGCAGCAAAATGAATTGCCTTTTGCTTAAATGTTGTAGTAAGTGGTTTAGTCAGATCTTAGTTTATATAGTGCCTTTCATGGACCCTAACATCACAAACACATATATAAATGAATGTTTGTTAGTCTATTGCTCAATACAATATATCATTTCCATGTATTGTCACAATACACCTTAAAAACCAAATGACTACAAATACAATTCCAGATAAAGTACGAGACTGGTGGTAGCAGCAGAAATTAATAAGTTCAATGTATGTGTAATATATTAGATGCATGCTGCAGGACAAATGTAATAATCAAGAATACAGGGTCACAGGACATATAATACTGCCAATGAATGAATCAATAAACTTAATTGAATTGACATTTGTTTATATATTGGGACCACTGGGGCACATACAGTCGCCCTAACCCGACACAGACAGGCAGAGACATGAGTATGTCACACAGCACACATTTTATTTACACTCTGGAAACGCTTTTCTCTCGCTCCCCACAGTACAGTCCAAAGTGCCGATATATAGCACAGTCCTTTTCCTTTCCTCCTTCTTCCTCTGCCTCCACTCCATCTACCGGCAAGCCTTGTCCACCTCCTCCCAACTCTGGCTCTCTGAATGAAGTGAGGTGGGTCTTTTTATTTAGTACCTGGGAGTGCTCCAGGTGGTTAATGAGGATTACCTGCAATTAATCCCAGGTGTGGTGAAAATCCATTGAATGGCTCTGCAGCTCCCTGGCAACAGGGCTGCACCAAACTCCAGCTCCCTGCATGCCCTGCGGGAATCCATGTTGCCACAGCCACCCAGGAGGGCTGCCATCTAGCTTTCCAGGGGAGGTATTGCCTCAGCAATGCTGTCTCTCCTGGTCCTTCCATTCCATTGGGGTCCTGACCAGGTAATTGCCAAGGCCGTCTGTCACAATATATAATACACACCATTAATGTGGAAGGTTGGTTACAGCTTACAGGTGTTCTCTCATGGAAACAGAGTGTATTTGTGACACAGATAGCTGTTCACCATTTAGTGGTGATCTCATTACAACTAACAGACGAGCGTCTGCTAGATAGACCTGGATGATCTCTGGTCTGAAGCCCAAAACAGCTTTTTCTCCATCTTGAGAACTGTTGGGGACATAGAGTCTGAACTGACCAAGTTTAAGACCTCATTAGTTGAGGTTTGCTTGATAGAGCTGTGACCACAGAATTATTACTTCCTGTAATGAGGGAAACACAAAATCAATGTTGTATACCAGTAATAATGAAACCAGACAAGTTGAAGAAAAAGATATTTCATTGACTATTAGAAGGCACATCTCTGGATATGAAGAAGATGTACAGGCAAACCAAAAGCACGGCATCTGCAACAGTGGCCAAATGCATGTATGAGAGAGGAGTTTGAAGCAATGAGAAACAATTTTCATGTGACTTCATAGAGGATCAGTCAAACCATTCAAGTACACAAATACTGTAAAAGAGATGTAACACATACAGTTCTTAATAAAGATATGTTAAGAACTGTTAAACCCAAGTGGGGGTGTTATCAAGGGGTTAAAGAAGGAGTTTGAGGAACTACTAAGCCTGGTGGCTATTACCTCCTCTGAGGAGGCACTGCCAAAAACACTGATTGGGATTGGGTCCATTTCTGCAGTAATGGGACAATCCTAAACTTGTGCCCTGTATTCTCTGAGGTTCCTGTTTGCATAGACCTAGAAATAAAAGTCCCAGCCAAACCTTAAGATTTCACCTGATAGCAGGTAATTATATTCTCTGGGTTTCAAACTGTAATCTGCAATGTTCAATGAGTAGTTTACAGCTGAGAGGCTTATGTTTAGGATGATAATTAAACCTACAAAATTAAAGGTCATGGGTTCTCCTGATGAGAGTGGCTTACAAGTCTTACAGCAAGTGACAACACCTACGTTAGGTGGAGAAGGTAAGTATCTTAGGGTTTTATCATAAGAGATGGTAGGAGTAATTGAGATTGGCTAGCAGACATACAGTATGCAATGTAAACTGTTTTGCAACAGTTGGAAGAAAAGTAAGAGAGAGGTCCTCAGGCAAAGCTTTCTTATTATCAGTCTGTCTTATTCCCATCTTCACATAAGCTCATGCAACCAAACTATTAAGATAAAGAGTACAAATAATAAAAATATGATTTTTGAGCAGCATTATTATATTTTCTGTAATAACAGAAGGAATTCTGTGATACATACAGCACTTTGGAATTGAATATGCAGCTTCTCCAGGTAAAGGGCAGCCAGTCAATATAGCTTGGATGGGCCTTAAGCACCTAGGTGCATCAGGCCTGTCTGGGAGAAGATACAGGAAAGAAAGAAATGCGACATTCTAGAGAGACTGTATCTCTCGACAGACTTTGGATTGCCTGGGAACTCCCCAGGTGGAGCTGAAGAATGTTGCTGGGTTAATGTGAATTAATTTTTGCAAATAATAGCAAGTTCTGGCTGAGATAAATGTTATTTAAGTATGCTGACTTTGGCCATTCATCACTTATTTCAGTGTCTGATACTAGCTTTATTAATTCTTTAACTTTTAACTTCAGGGTTCGGCTGTCTGGAATGAAAATAGTACGACCTCCAATGTCCGTTGGTCACTACAAAATGATCAGACATAGAGGAGATCGGGGAAATGAAGAGAACCCACACAGGTATCTGAAGGATTATGTAATTTGAATTTTATTGTGAACATATTTCAGTTCTTTCTTTTCTTGATTTTACTCATGCCCTTAACTAAAATTTGTTTTATTTGGGAAAAGAGAAAATAATCCCTTCTTCCTAATCAGGATTGTTTCTGCAAAGGCTCCGTTTACTTGGAGAACTTTTTATTTGATATAAAAGATTTTTGTTTTACTGTATAAAATGTCAGTGTATCTACTGCAGAAAACAAAAAATGATCAATTGATTTAAATGTATTTGACATTCTTTTCTTTGACTTGTTTCACTATTAGGTTTGGTGTTTCTAGAGTAAATCAAAACTATAAAGTCTATAGCATATTCATTGCAGTTTTAGCAAGTTAAAAAAGAAAGAAAATACTTTAATAATAGGAGGAGATGGATACTGCATTCATATTGCAAAAATGAATAAGTCAGTTGCATTTTGCGTCAAGCGTAAAACAAGTTTGATCAGTCAATGCATTTTCTTCATGATTTAAAGAGCCTAAACTAATCATGAAACTTTTAAAGCAAACAAAAAATCAGAACAGAACTGAAAACCTAGGATATCTTGAAATCTAGAAATAGTCTGGTTTGTTATTTTATGTCTAATATGTGAAGTAAGCCCAAGATGTCAGTGCAGGTGCAAAGTACCTCAAATGTTCTTTACCACCTGTGCCTTTCTGTGTTTACTTTTTAGATTCCTAGATATCACTGCATTTTCCAGCATTCACTTTTAAGTGAAAAAAATCATTGTTTGAAAGTTTTTAAACTGTTTTAAGTCTTTGTTTTATGTCTTTACTATTATGCCATACAATCATGGCCGAAATTATCGGCACCCCTGGAATTGTCCCAGAAAATGCACCATTTCTCCCAGAAAATTGTTGCAATTACAAATGTTTTGGTATACATATGTTTATTTCCTTTATGTGCATTGGAACAACACAAAAAAACAGAGAAAAAAAGCCAAATCTGACATCATGTCACACAGAACTCCAAAAATGGGCCGGACAAAATTATTGGCACCTTTTCAAAATTGTGGGTAAATTGTTTTATTTCAAGCAAATGATGCCCGTTTGAACTCACCAGTGGCAAGAAACAGGTGCTGGCAATATAGCAATCACACCTGAAGCCAGTTAAAATGGAGAAAAGTTGACTCAGCCTTTCTGTTATGTGTCTGAGTGTGCCACACTAAGCATGGAGAAAAGAAAGAAGAGCAGAGAATTGTCTGAGGACTTGAGAACAAAAATTGTGGAAAAATATCAACATTCTCAAGGCTACAAGTCCATCTCCAGAGATCTTCATGTTCCTTTGTCCACTGTGCCCAACATAATCAAGAAGTTCACAACACATGGCACTGTAGCTAATCTCCCTGGACGTAGACGGAAGAGAAAAACTTATAAAAGACTGCAACGAAGGATAGTCCGAATGGTGAATAAACAGCCCCAATCAACTTCAAAACATATTCAAGCTGTTCTGCAGACTCAGGGTGCAACAGTGTCAGCTCGAACTATCCATCGACATCTGAACGAAATGAAACGCTATGGCAGGAGAGCCAGGAGGACCCCACTGCTGACACAGAAACATAAGGCCAGACTGGAGTTTGCCAAAATGTACTTGAGGAAGCCAAAATCCTTCTGGGCGAACGTCTTGTGGACAGATGAGACCAAGGTAGAGCTTTTTGGTAAAGCTCATAATTCTACTGTTTACAGAAAATGGAATGAGGCCTACGAAGAAAAGAATACAGTACCTACAGTCAAACATGGTGGAGGTTCTAAGATGTTTTGGGGGTGTTTTGCTGCCTCTGGCACTGGATGCCTTGATGTGTGCAAGGCATCATGAAATCTGAAGGACTACCAAAAGATACTGGGGCACAATGTATGGCCCAGTGTCAGAAAGCTGGGTCTGCGTCAGAGGTCATGGGTGTTCCAGCAGGACAATGACCCCAAATATACCTCTAAAAGCACCCAGAAATGGTTGAAGACAAAGCGCTGGAGAGTTCTGAAGTGGCCAGCAATGAGTCCGGATCTAAATCCGATTGAACACTTATGGAGAGATCTCAAAATTGCTGTTGGGAGAAGGCGCCCTTCAAATCTGAGAGAACTTGAGCAGTTTGCAAAAGAAGAGTGGTTGGAAATTCCAGTTGAGAGGTGTAACAAGCTTGTTGATGGTTATAGGAAGCGCTTGATTTCAGTTATTTTTTCTAAAGGGTGTGCAATTTTATCCAGCCCGGTTTTTGAGTTTTCTGTGAAATGATGTCAGATTTGGCTGTTTTTTTTGTGTGTTGTTCCAGTGCACATAAAGGAAACAAACGTGTATACCAAAACATTTGTAATTGTAGCAATTTTCTGGAAGAAATGGTGCATTTTCTGAGAAAATTCCAGGGGTGCCGATAATTTTGGCCATGAATGTAGATTTTAAAATAATTATTTACTGTTTGTAGGGTTTTTTTTTCCTAGCAGTGTTCTTTTTTGATAGTAAAGCTAATTTTGCCTATTTATTTAGTCATTTGTTTGATTTTAGATGTACTGAAAGGCAGTGTAGTTGCCCTGTATTTCATCCACTCTCCTCACCCCTGACCTGGGGAACAGATTACATTTTACTTGATTTCAGTTAAAAGGAATGGCTTTTTAACAGGGTATTTTTCTTAAAATACTTTTTTTTTCAGTGGGGGAAAAAAGCATTGCACTATGTTAACTGCTGGATCAATTTTTTTTGCACCATCAATGTCAGTTAGATGTTGCACTGTCCGAGCAGCCCACATTATAAAAAATAAATGAGCAATCCTAAATTAATTTGTTTAGTATGCTACATATTCTGAGTTTAAAACCAAATCATAAAGGAAAAAAAAAAAAACACTTCAGTGATGTAAACAAATTGAAATGCACAGCAATAATAATGAATGAAATACTCACAAACTACAAATACTCCATGTTTTGATTTTTAGGCTTAGTATCAAAGGTTTATGTTTATTCATTTAATAATTGTCAATCTGCCATTCATATCAACTCCAGTTCATAGCCTTAAGATAAATGTTGTTAAGTTGAACTTTGGAAGGGCTAATTTTGAGCAGATGCGACAAAGTTCAAGTAGGATAGACTGGGATAAGCTTTTAAATGTGGAGACAGTCGATGTGCAGTGGAACAGGTTTAAAAATGTTTTACATGTAATGCAGGACAGATACATACCTAAATTTGGAATTAATAGGAAACTAAAAAAAACTCCACGATGGATTAATAAAGTTTTAAAAAAGAAGTTGCAAAGGAAAAAACTGCTGTATAAGGCATATAAGACTAATGACTGCAGAGTGAATCGTAGAGCATATGAGAACATGAGAGCAACCATTAAGAAGGATATCAGGGAGGCTAAAAGGCAGTTGGAGAGGAATATAGCAGATAAGGCAAAAGACCTTTCAGTATTTTAGTAGTAAAAGAACAGTTAAGGAGGAGGTCAAGTTCATCAGTAATAGAAAAGGGGAATTAAAAGATACAGACAATGAAATAGCAGATGCCCTAAACTTACATTTTTCTGAGGTGTTTACAAGTGAGCAAGTGGATAACCTCCCAGAGGTAAACACAACTACTAAGGAGGTACTGAGGGATTTGGAAATTGTAGAGGGAGAAGTGCTGCTCAGATTAAATAAGATGAAATCAAACAAATCACCAGGCCCAGATAATATTTATCCTCGTGTTCTTAAGGAGGCTAGTGAGTACATATATAAACCCTTGACACATATTTTTAGGAAGTCACTGCTCACTGGAGAGATTCCGAAGGACTGGAAAATGGCAAATATCATCCCGTTATATAAAAAGGGTGACAGGGCAGATCCAAGCAACTATAGGCCAGTAAGCCTAACATGCATCACAGGAAAATTAATGGAAGGAATTAAGGATAAGATTGAGCAACACATGGCAAGGACAGGAGTTATTCTGAACAGTCAGCATGGGTTCAGAAGAGGGAGGTCTTGTTTTACTAACATGCTGGAATTCTATGAGGAGGCAACAAAAGGATACAATCAAAGTGGAGCTTATGATATTATTTATCTGACTTTCAGAAAGCATTTGATAAGGTGCCACATGAGAGGTTGGGCATCAAGTTAAAAGAAGTGGGAATTCAGGGTGATGTTTTTAGATGGGTGCAGAATTGGCTCAGACACAGGAAGCAGAGGGTGATGGTGCAGGAACCTCATCAGAACTGGCCGATGTTAAGAGTGGTGTTCCACAGGGGTCAGTGCTAGGGCGCTGCTATTTTTAATATATATAAATGATTTAGATAGGAATATAAGTAACAAGCTGGTTAAGTTTGCAGATGATACCAAGATAGGTGGATTAGCAGATAATTTGGAATCCGTTATATCATTACAGAAGGACTTGGATAGCATACAGGCTTGGGCAGATTTGTGGCAGATGAAATTTAATGTCAGTAAATGTAAAGTATTACACATAGGAAGTAAAAATATTAGGTTTGAATACACAATGGGGTGGAAAATCAAGAGTACACCTTATGAGAAGGATTTAGGAGTCATAGTGGACTCCAAGCTATCAACTTCCTGACAGTGTTCAGAAGCCATTAAGAAGGCTAACAGAATGTTAGGTTATATAGCATGATCTGTGGAGTACAAGTCCAAGGAGGTTATGCTCAACCTTTATAATGCACTGGTGAGGCCTCATCTTGAGTACTGTGTGCAGTTTTGGTCTCCAGGCTACAAAAGTGACATAGCAGCGCTAGAAAAGGTCCAGAGAAGGGCGACTAGGCTGATTCCAGGTCTACAGGGGTTGAATTATGAGGAAAGATTAAAAGAGCTGAGCCTTTACAGTTTAAGCACAAGAAGATTAAGAGATGACATGATTGAAGTGTTTAAAATTATGAAGGGAATTAGTATAGTGGATCGAGACTTGTATTTTAAAATGAGTTCATCAAGAACACGGGGACACAGTTGGAAACTTGTTAAGGGTAAATTTCGCACAAACATTAGGAAGTTTTTCTTTACACAAAGAACGATAGACACTTGAAATAAGCTACCAAGTAGTGTGGTAGACAGTAAGACGTTAGGGACTTTCAAAACTCGACTTGATGTTTTCTTGGAGGAAATAAATGGATAGGACTGGCGAGCTTTGTTGGGCTAAATGGCCTGTTCTTGTCTAGAGTATTCTAATGTTCTAAAATAAAAAACAGCATGAAAATGAATTCTACCTTTAAAAATAAATAAAGTTATAGCCACTACTATGTTGTTTTATTACCTTTTGAATGCTTATTTTTGAATATAAATTGCTTTTCTTTTAAATACTGATACATTTCGCTGCTTCAAGGAAATTGAAATGCAATTCAAATAAAGCACATGGAAGATAATAACACAGCATGCATTTTAAATCACATACAAAATTAATGAGAAGCATTTTAAATGTATTTTGAAATAGGGAGCAGAGAATAGTATTTAATTTAATAAATCACAGTCTGACTTTCATATTACTCATTCATAAGTTCTAATCTTATCTGATGCTGCACTATGCACTATTATTTGTGCATGATTTTTTTTTCAATATTATAATATTGTTCTTGAAAACAAAAATTATTTTAACCTGTCAAGGAACTTATAAACAGCAAAATAAGGGTAAAGAAAAAGCAAGTGGTGGCGAAAGTTGTTTTAATTGCCTAGAAACCAAATGTATATTCAGCACGATTTACATTTTAAACCAGGAGATTAAACATTGAATTGATTACAGTTTATCAATGTCAATGTCAAAGTTTAGGCAATGGAAAAGGTGACAGTTAACTTCATGATGTAAAATAAAAGGTTGGGCCTAATGTTTTGGCTGTTGAAGAGAAACGTAACTTTCATCAAGAAATTGCCATTTACTTTTTTTTTCCCCCTCTGTGGCTAAAATAACATTAACATCTGCATTAAACAAAATAGGTATTACAGTAATCCCTCCTCGATTGCGGGGGTTGCGTTCCAGAACCTCCCGCGATAGATGAAAATCCGCGAAGTAGATACCATATGTTTGTATGGCTATTTTTATATATTTTATGCCCTTATAAACTCTCCCACACTGTTAACATTATTAGAGCCCTCTAGACATGAAATAACACCCTTTAGTCAAAAGTTTAAACTGTGCTCCATTACAAGACAGAGATGACAGTTCCTTCTCACAATTAAAAGAATGCAAATATATCTTCTCTTCAAAGGAGTGCGCGTGTCAGGAGCAGGAAATTTCAGAGAGAGAGAGAGCGCTCGTTAAGAAAAGCAAACAATCAAAAAATAATACGTACTTTTAAGTATGCCGAAGCACCGCGATAAAGCAGCATTTTTTAGAGGAGCGTCCATATCCTCTAGGCAAACAGCCTCTGTGCAAACAGACCCTCTGCTCACACCCCCTCCATCAGGCAGAGAGAGTGAGAGAGACAGAGAAAAGCAAACAATCAAGCACCGCGCGGGAAGCATATCGTATATCATGGAGGAGTTTTAGTTAATACGTAATACATGCTCTGATTGGGTAGCTTCTAAGCCATCTGCCAATAGCATCCCTTGTATGAAATCAACTGGGCAAACAAACTGAGGAAGCATGTACCATAAATTAAAAGACCCATTGTACGCAGAAATCTGCGAACCAGCGAAAAATCTGTGATATACAGTATATTTAGATATGCTTACATTTAAAATCCACGATGGAGTGAAGCCGCGAAAGTCGAAGCGAGATATATAGAGGGATCACTGTATGTATAAACTGAATTAATATCATATAATAATTTAAGGCACAGTACCTAAAATTTTAAATTGGCCTTCATTTAGTCCTGCCTGTTTTGTCAAGCGCAAGGTGCAACACATGAAGCAGGAGGAGGAAGCACAGACTGGAGTCAGTCCCATCCACTATCATGCTTTTGATTGAAACACTGCAGTACATTAAGTTGCACAACAACAGTTAAACAGACATTTTTACATTTATTGTACAGGTGACCTAGTAATAACATTTGCAGGAGCTGCCACACACAACCAAAGGAAGGACTTGGTTACAAAAAAATGTTTTTTTATGTTGTGACAATAGGGGTCGCTGTCGCTCCTCCAAACCCAAAGACAACACGTTCAGACACCAGGTAAAATTAGAAGAAATAAATTTTAATTATTTTCTTAATGTGCACCAAGCACCTCCACCTCCACAATACACTATAATAATCAATAATAACCAATAAATCTCAATAATAATCCAATAAATCCTCCTCTCCTCCCAGCAGCTCTTTCACACTCCCTCCCAACTCCGGCTCAGTCTGTTGGGTTTCCCACAGTCCTTTATATAGTTCGTGACCCGGAAGTGCTTCTGCCCTTCAGTCCATGATTCCTTAGCACTTCCGGGTCAGATGAAAACTTCTTCTTTTCCTTCAGCCCGGAAGTACTTCGTTTCTTCCGTCCCTGCGACTAGGAAGTACTTTGGGGATATAATAGAAACACTCATGCCTCCCTGCAGCGTCCCCTGGTGGCCCCCAAGGTATCCAGCAGGGCTGTGAAGCTGAACTCCATTGTCCATGATCCCCTGCGGGAATTTGGATGCACATCCATGTTGCAGGGAGGAATCCATCTAGCGGCGTGGGGGTGTTGGTCGGGATAAACTGACGGCCATCTTTCACAATGTAAAATAAAGGAAAAAGAGAATGTGTAAATTTTATTAGTTTTGGCCTCAAAACTTCGACTATATCCAGATTTAAATGGTTGGCCTTATATGACCTATATTATTAAGTCAGTGTCTTTTGATATGCAGGTCGTCAAAATGACTGGTATGCACAAATAAAAAAATAGTTTCTAAACATTTTATATTATTATTTAGCTAAAGTATAGATCTGTGTAAACACAGAACTGTAATAGTTCTTGTGGCAGCATTTTAGATTAACTAGAAGCTATGTAAAGAACAATTTGAACATCCAGTGAAGATCGCATAACATAACGTTGCATCACTTCATCAGTCTAGTGAAATTTCAGATGAACCTTACAAGAATGTTGGTATCAGTACACTTTACCATTCTTGCAAAGCCCACATATAAAATGTAATAGAAGTAATGAAGTATGCGTACTTAGGGTGTGAGGGTTAGACTTGGTGTCCTTCAGCTTCTTGTCAAAAAGGAAACCCTGCCTATATAAGGGTGGAGTTGACTCACTCACTCATTCATCAACAGCAACACTATTTCCCAAACTCCATTGTCCATGATGCCCTGTGGGAATTCTGATGCACCCCCCATGTTGCAGGGAGGACTCCATCTAGCGGTGTGGGGGTGTTGGCCGGGATAAACTGCCAGCCATCTCTCACAATGTAAAATAAAGGAAAAAGAGAATGTGTAAATTTTATTAGTTTTGGTCTCAAAACTTCAACTATATCCAAATTTAAATGGTTGTCTTTATATGACATATATTATTAAGTCAGTGTCTTTTAACATGCAGATCGTCAACATGACTGGTATGCACAAATAAACTAGTTTCTAAACATTTTATATCATTATTTAGCTAAAGTAAAGATCTGTGTAAACACAGGTGACAACATGGAAGCCAGAGAACACTTTTTCTTTTTTTTAAATGCCATTTTAATTTTTTATTAGAACTATCCATATTAACATCATTAGAGCTACACATGCTATGAGGCACCAACAGGTTGTCCATGGCCACTGAAACTGCATTTAGCATGCCATACTACTACAAGACTATATACCCCCAAACTCCCGTTCTTGCACCAACTCCAAACTAGTGCCACAATTCGTTCACCTCAGAGGTTTTCCTGTGTCATTCCCATCTCTTTTCCATTTCTTAAAGAAGGCTTTACTTGTCAGTCATTTCAATTTGATTGTTTCACAAGTTGTGAGAAGGGTGTTGGTGGTGCCATGGAGAATATTTATTATATTTTTGTGCCATAGAAATGAAAACTCTTTTTAATATGTCAACAGCATTGTTTATAGGATATGTCTTGAATCACATACTACCATAGTAAATAGTGCACTAGACGGAGGACATTATGTTGCTCCCCACAGAGTTCATACTTGGATGAGCTAGACTAATTTTACCACACAATTATGTGGCAACCCATCCCAAACATATCAATAAACCAAAGTTTCAAAGAAAAAAAAAACACTGATAAAGTATTGCAGTGAGCTGGTGCCCTGCCTGGGGTTTGTTTCCTGCCTTTTTTTTATCTGCCTTTCATTTGTTTTATGCCTTGATTTCAAGAAACATTAAACTGGGTTCATTTCCATAAAAACTGAAAAAACTGAGATTTTCTAAAACTTTTGACCAGTAATGTACTGTATATACAAAAATATCCTGAAGTAAAAAGAGTTGCAGTTGCTAAATAAATGAATAAACAGCTAGAAAATCACAGGGATGCTGTTATTAAATATACCTCAAAACTAGAGTAAAGAATCCTGTGTTTGACATGCAAATCAAAACGATATTGGCCTTGGCTCAAAAATTGCACAGATGGGTTTAGTTATAATTCACACATTGATTATGAATCTAATAAATTCTTACAGGTAGATAGATAGATACAGTAGATACTTTATTAATCCAAAGGGGTAATTCACATAATCTAGCAGCAGTATACTGATTAAAAAAAAATATGAAATTAAAGAGTAATAAAAATGCATGTAAAAACAGGCAATAACTTTGAATAATGTTAGCATTTACTCCCCCGGGTGGAATTGATGAGTCGCATAGTGTGGTGGAGGAGCGATCTCCTCAGTCTGTCAGTGGAGCAGGACAGTGACAGCAGTCTGTTGCTGAAGCTGCTCCTCTGTCTGGAGATGATCCTGTTCAGTGGATGCAGTGGATTCTTCATGATTGACAGGAGTTTGCTTAGTGCCCGTCACTCTGCTAAAGATGTTAAACTGTCCAGCTTTATTCCTACAATAGAGCCTGCCTTCCTAACAAAAAAAACTAAAAAAAAAAAAAAAAAGGTACCCTGAATATTTAATTTGAACTGATGAATCACCTGGAATATTTTTAAAAAGTGGAAAAATCAAATTATACATTTTTGAAGATGTACCATGGCCTAAAAACTTCGGAGAACATTTTCTCAGTGTTATAAGCAAATATGATGACCTCATTTGGTGCAAAAAGAAGACAATTTCATGCCAAATCTCAAAGGACAAGGGCAGCCGTATCACTGCTGACTTATGAAATTTCCTAGGCAAAGCTGGGTGGCGCAGCCAATTAACACTTAAGTACTAGCACTGGTGTATTTTGTACAACAGTGTCGGAAGTTATTTTTGTCCAATGTCCTTTTACTTGAACCTACCAGCAGCATCTGACATCTATCCTCAGCCTCATTCACTACAAGTATAGTGTCGCAGCGGTTTCCCTCCAGTGTGCCCCTAGCCGGCTTTATGAGTGGATGCACAGTTGCAAGTTCCAAGTGGTGCATTTGGTACACCACAGCGGTTATTAAATATGTATGACAATGATGAGATGTTCTTCTAGCAACGGCTTTGTCTGCAAAGAACATTCAACAACTGAAGTGAAATGTGCACATTTCTTTTTGTGCAAAATTCTTTTAGTCTGTCTAGAAATTGTGACTCATTAACAGGTATGGTATATTTCACTATGTTATTAATTACCTGAAGACCATGCCAGACATCTCTCCTGTCATTGTTACTATTATTTTTATTTTATTTGCTTTTTTATATATTCAGCTTTGACCATTTCTACGGCATATTGATAATTCATAGCTTTGAAACCAACCCCATCTACTTTAAAAAATAATTAAAATCCCCCTAAAGCAAGGATGGGAGGGTCAAGATATGAATTGTCGACCTCAGTATTTTTTGGCACTACACGTTGAACAGCTGATGCTTCATTTACTTGAAGTGGAATGTAAATAGCCAGAATAACAGAGGAAGTGTAAATTTTGTCTGCTGTTAAAATGATTATATCTATAGTTAATGATAAGAATTTCATCTCACATAACCACATTTTAAAGGAGCCTTGACATCTGGGCACCATTGCTGCTGCACATTTACTGTAAGAAGACACCTCTACATTGAGCTTAAGTGAAAGATTAGCTAATTGGTCAGGCTGTTGCAATGAGAAACCTGACTGTTCAACTTACATGGCTGGCACTGATGAGTGCAGTTATCATCCACTTGAACTTAAATGAAATGGGATGTGGTTCTTTTTCATTTTCTCATATACAAAGTATAGGGAAAGTATTGTAATCGTCCAAAGATTAAATATCGAGATTTTGATGAATCTTGACATTTTAGACCTCCCTGACTTTCTTGTATGCAAAGTGTAGGGAAAGTATTGGAATCCTCCAAAAAATCAATTTTGAGATTTTAATGAATCTTGACGTTTTAGACCTCCCCGAGTCCAAAAATACCTTTTTTTGAAGTATGTCTGTGTGTGTGTGTGTTTGTAAACACGATAATTTGAGTAGTCTTTCACTTAGGTCAACACAATTTTGAATACAAATATTAGGTACAAAACGTAGATTTCTATCAACTTTTGGGCTATTTCCTTTAACCGGAAGTGGTACTTTACCTCTTATTCATGCAGCTGCAGAGTCCAATTTATTCAATAATAATTGTTCAATACATTATTAATTTGATTTGTTGTTGATGGATCTTTAATGTACGTAATTTAAAAATATAATCATTGTCTTGCAGTTTACTCCTCAAATATCCATCCCCATATCTGAGTATATGAGCAAGTCTAGGGGAGACCACTCCTGATTTTTCTCTAAATGGGTTGAGAGAGTTTGTACATTTTACTTTGTGGAGAATGGAATCCTTCTAGTGGTGGATTGAAACTGTAAGTGGAGCTATAATTTCTGGTGTCTGATGGACATCCCGTCTATTCCTACAGTATTTGCCTGAAGATGAGGATTGATGCAAAAGTCACAGATCTTACTTGTTTCTATTTAAAAAAGTTTACTTTCTTGTTAACTCTTTGCTTTTTATGTTTGTGTATGCCACTTGCAAACGGCTCACAGTTAGGTGAAGTATTTGCTCTAGATTTAGGTTGAAGCATTTCATCATGAACCCAATGCTAAGTATCACACGTGTTTGTACATGTTTACAGTCTATGTACAGGCAGGTCGACAATTCCACAGTATTGAGTGGTGGTGACTCTGCTGTACTTAGATAGATACTTTATTAATCCCAAGGGGAAATTCACATAATCCAGCAGCAGTATACTGATACAAATAACCAATATTAAATTAAATAGTAATAAAAATGAGAAAATGAAAAAAATAAAATTAATGTTAGCATTTACTTCCCCGGGTGGAATTGAAGAGTCGCATAGTGTGGGGGAGGAACGATCTCCTCAGTCTGTCAGTGGAGCAAGACAGTGACAAAAGTCTGTCACTGAAGCTGCTCCTCTGCCTGGAGATGACACTGTTCAGTGGATGTCTTATAGATGACTTCTTGTCCATCTATAACTTTGTGGCTGGATACAGTTTTTTTTTTAACACCACTGCAAAAGGCCTGATCACCAGCAATGATTAGGTGGCTAACAGAGTAAATTTGCATTAGGGCATATTATGGTGCCAGAACAACAATCTCTTCCTTAATGCCAGCAAAATCACGGAGGTGTTCAAACCATATTCTCATCTTCATTGTTGTGAAAGCTGTAGAAAGATCCACAGGTCCTTGGCATCACAATCACAGATGACCTAAAGAGGGCAGAACACCACCTTTCTCAAGAAATCTACCAATTGCCTTTACTTACCCTCATAACTGCAGAGTACCTGGATATCGCCACTATAGGTACACAGAGGAGTCGATACTTTAATGGCTGCATCACATCCCGGCACAGTGCCCACTCAGCTCATGACTGCAAAAGCCTATAGAGGGTGACGAAGGCAGCACATAATATTACTAATTTACAGTTCACTTCTGTTCAGAATATACATATTACGCATTACAATAAACACCTTAGCCATGCATGCACAGTCACTTTTCTCCCTCTTCTCTTCTAGCAAATGGTACAGTACCTTAGCCATCATACAATTTGATTTAGGGACAAGTTTTATTCTCATGTCACTAATCAGCCTCTCATACTGTCTTAAGCTTTAGCACACCCGATGTGTGCTTGGAAGTTGCTAGCCACGAATGAGCACTTCTTACGAACACTGAAATGGAATAAGCAGAGGTGCTGCTCTTGTCTGGTTTGTTGTACTTCTGTGTTATTTTTGCAATTCAGGATATCGAATTTTTTCAAAGTTTGTTACTTATTTGCTTTCCTACTTCTATCATACATCACTGGTTTTCCAAGCTTGCTCAGCCCATGACTATGAAATTTACAGTTATTTCCTGCTTCAGGAAAATGTGAGTAATTGTTTCCTCATTCCATTTCTTTCCCCTCAGATTTGACCTGCTCCTGCGTACTCGTCGATCTTGGAGGCAAGATGGAATAAACACTCTGACCTATAACCTACTTTCTAAAAGTCTGCAGCCCCTCTACACCAATGTCTCAGTGGACATTGGTGATGATCCCAACAAGAATCGGAAGAAAGGCTCTAACAACGCGGTAAGCCTCCAAAACAAACTTCCAAATATTCAGAGCCCTACAAAGGTCGCAGTGGAAGCAAATATCCCAAAAAAAGCTGGGACTGAGAAGTCACATGTGGGTGGCATTGAAAAAAAAGACGGCAAGTTTGCGACAGAAATGAACCATATTGGCAGTTGAGCTAATGAGCCTCAGAGTGACACTGGCAGGAACAAGGCTGCAGGTAATTTCAGGCAACTTGAGGGACACGCTTAAAGGATTCATTTTGACCTTACAGTAATTGAATCAAGTGAAATATACCTGATTTGTGCAATATCATTGCTTTTGAAAGACAAATCATTATGAATCGTGCATTAGTGATTTTTCTATCCAGAATTAGTCTCTGTACATTCATTTGTATTTGTGCCTTGTAGTGTTACTGATTATTTATTCATTGGGTATATTTCACCCATTTATTTTTTCATTTGGTTCAGTAGCAGTACACTTTTTTGTTTTTGTTTGAGCAGGAATGCGTTATGCTGTGAAGAAAGCATCCATGATTTTATTGCAAGGTGCACTGTATTACACTTTATTTCTCCTAGGCACATTGGTTGTGTATTAAAATGTTAAACTTAGCAAAAATGTTTATAAAAGGAATATCATGTTTCCTTGAAATCCAATAGGGAGTACTAAGCAGCTGTAATGACAAAACCTAGAGTATGTATCTGTGAGGTACGTAACGTGTTGAAAACACAGTACTGTGTATTTTAAAGAATAAAAATCTTATTGAGGTACTGTATGTTAAAATGAAAAGCATAGTTTACACCAAATGATATTTGTAGAGCATATTAGTTAACAAAGCAGCTTTCAAACCGAGCCTTAAAGCAGCGTACATTTTACGATGCTCTTTGTCAGCATGGTTTAGATCTCTTCAAGTCTTACTTCAGCTTTGCTGCCTTATTGAGAGTTCATTTAGCTGTTTACTACTCAGATCATGTCCCTGGTAGCTAGCGATTAGGTTACAGCGTTTTAGTTTCAGAGTGCTCATTCGCAGTAAGGCTATTGGTCATATCGGTGCTATTTTCCCTTCATTTTATTGCTGGGTTTTTTTTCACCCTTTCATGAAATGGTTCTTCTCAGTTGTGCCAGCATTTACATTGTCTATTCTTTAAATACCGCTCATAGAACTATTTTAGCATATACAGTTTAAAGCTTAAATTATTATTTCATTGTAAAGTAAATTTCAGGACCTTGGAAAATTGTTTGGTGTTTCCTCTCACCCCCAGAGAAGCCTTGAAGTCCTCTTTGCATTTTCTAATGCTTCAAAAGTTGAGTTAAATTAAACTTTACCAGGGCCAGTAGCTTTATTATTATTATTCTTCCTTTGTATAAATCACGTTATGTTGTTCTCCAGTCTCAGTGATAACTTTTTTTAAGAAGTGCTGCATATAATACCATTTTCCTGGAAGATACTGTAAAAAGAATTTACAGAATTCCTGCTAGAATATGTGGTGCACTTCATTCCATGCTTGAAGCACAATATGGTTAAATCTGTACTTTGATTTTTGTTCAATTACATGTCCTTCATCTTTAATTAGTATTGTTCTACCTTTCAGTTTTTTGGTTTTTTTTTTTAATATACTGCTTTGCTTCTTCAAAACATGTAAAGTCTGCTTTAAAAGAACCCCAGGAAAGAATTAAAGCTGGAGCTAAAGCGCTGTAATATGCCAGAGGTACAATTATCATGTCGACAAGTCGTTTTTAGGAATCCTTATCTAAGGAACATATTAGTAACAAGATGACCTGAACAACTGATGTGAGTGATAAGGAGGTATTATACACGATTTTAAAAGCACAGAGAGAAATTGACTTGCATGGAAACATTTTCTTGTACACTTAGATGTGCCAGTAAGTTCAGTCGTACAGTTAATAATTTATTTTTTGCTTTGTTGTAATTGTTCCATATTATTTACAAAATCAGTCGAGCATTTTCATTCATTTACTAAGGTGAACCTAAAACCCACCTTGCAGTGTGAATCATTTTCATCCTGTTTAATCCAGGAATTCATGGGAATCCCTTCTTAATACTATTTAAGATGATTTGAGGACTTTCTGTAGTACGCTCACTGTCTAATTAACAAGTTGTACAATCTCAACATTTCCTCCACCACTGTCTTGATCTGTCCGTTCTGTTAGCTCTCGTGCAGTGTCACGTTGCCTCTTTTTGCCCCTTCTAATATCTTTTTACTTTTTGCTGTGTCTGGTGCCAAATGGAAATTTAAACCAATGGCTCTTAATCATTAGAGGTCCACATTGTCAGTGTGATTTACTGCCTCTTTCTTAAACCTAATTTGGCAATTTAGTGAACTATTTATACATGCCCATATGAATTTAAAATGTCATATCTTGAGTCACTTTTGGACTCTTTAGATTGCATATCTGCACTCCTTTAAAGCTTGCCCTTTTTTTTCAGATCAAGCATGATAACCGTTATACTGTACTAATTTTGATTGGAACCTGCAGATTGTAATGATAATGCAGGCTCCAATGTACTGCATTTCCTACAGAGAAGCACCTAATTCATTGACATTCACACTTGACTATCAAGTCTGTAGTTTGGGAATTCTTCTTTGAAAGCCACAGTGCGGATGTACATCATTTATAAAGTGGCAACATTTGTAATTTGGATTTATTACTAAGGCCTATGTTTTTGATTTCAAACATGAGGGAACACATTTTCTGTAGTTAATGCGAGAGCCTCCAAGAGTCTCCACACTGGGGGATAACGGGTGTTTTTTTAAAAATTGCAATTTTAACCAATTTTTAAACATGCTGCCAGCATGGAACAATGTTTATAAGGCCTTTAAAAATTGATCCATGAAATCTGGCGAAATTGTTTTTGTCCTTTATCAATAATGTGCATGTTGCCAATTCGGGGGAAAAAAAAATACAATCAATGTTTTAAACAAACCTCCAAACAAGAGTCTTTATATCATAATGATTAAGTTAGTGCAATCTGATGGATTTCTTTTTAATTATTTCTTGTTTTTTTATTATGTTTTCTGTTTGTCTTCTTTATTTCTGAATCATCTCTGTTCTTGCATTTCCAGTGCAGTTTAGACATGTCAAAGAAAGGAAAACTGTGTGATCTACATGATCTGCCTTTATCACCTTTCTGCCTTGTCCTCATATGTATATATGTGTGTGTGTGTGTATATGTATGTATGTATGTATATATAATAGTCAATCGTGTGTACGGATTAGATGGTGTTCTTGTTCCCAGATGAAACTATAAAATGGATGAACGTGGGAAACCGTTCTGGTATGTTAGGTGGTAGCTTGGGAACTGGGACTACCTGGGAACTGTAGTCCTGTTGGACAGCCTTGTTGCGTTCCATGGGTGCCACTGGGGGGAGCTGCAGGAAAGAACAAGGCTTCCATCAGACCCCAAAGTGCTTCATTCATGCAGTGTCCTGGCACTGGATGTGCTTCATGGTCCAGATTAAGACAGGCCTCCTCATCTTATTCAGGGATTTGTGTGGAAGGAGTGGTGAGAGGGAAAACTGAGAGAAAGAGAAGAGAATTGTGCTTTATGGAAGACCTGTAAAGGTGGTATTGTGAATAAAGGGTTATTTGAACCTGTGACTGGTTGTGGTGCAGTTGTGTTGAGGGTTAGATATAGATAGATATATATAGATATAATATGAGAGATAGATATGAAGTGTTTTCTTGAGTTGTCATATCTCGTACATGCTTTTTTGTAAGTCTTTCTCTCTATTACAGAGTCATTATAAATACTACGTGAAGAAGACTTTGACTTGTTAATTTTTGTTAATATGAACACAAGTGTTTATTTTGCCCCTATGGTCTCTACTCCACAGATTTCCAAATTTACGGGTTTATAACTTACTATTTTGAAGAGTGTTTATATCAAATATAATAGTACAGTATGTTTAGTTACTTCTTATTGTATGTCCCCAGTGCCAAAGAGACAAATTGACAGACATTTACTTCCCATTTTCGCTTTGGACATTTTGGTGTTTTTATACCCAAGTGCTGAATCTCGGTATATGCCATAATAAGGCAACATTTGTTACTCTTATGTGTACTACAGAGAGATGTCATACACATATTTCAGCCCTGCTTTTTGTGTGATTCCAAGAATAACCTTACCATACCCAACCACTGAAAGTTTGTGAATATTACGGGCAGACCTGTTTTGTTCAGAATCATTATCTTGGTGATTCCTTGTTTGTGTTGCTTGCTTCATGTGGAATTTTGCTCTGCAGGGAATGATGTCAGCACCATGTCTGCATTACACTTGTGGTGGGAGAATAAGAATCAAATCCTGTCATAATCATATATGTTGCATAATGTGGCATGATGAGTTTGCACCTTATGTAAAGGAGGAAGAAGTGTTACTGTTTATCCCACTCTTGTTCGTTATAATACAGTGGCGTCTATAGGCTTGGTGGCAGTATTGCACATTAAAGCAACTACTGTATCTTGGTTTACTAAACCTCCATACTTATCCTACATTAAACAGGGTTGTCTATTTATTTTAACCTGCTTAGTTAATTTCAAAAGGGTAAATTGTTCATTCTTCATTCGAATAAAACTTCACATTATAAATTGTATGCCCAGGAATGGAACAGGAATGTACACAGTTATCTTTCTCACCCCTTTGTGCATAATGATCAGTTGATAAACACCACACAAACACACACACGGGTACAACTCATAACTCGATTAATTTGCTCCCTCTGCTTTATACTTGATTTGTACATTTTGCTTCTTAAGGCAATTTTAACAAGTGTATTGAGTTTAATAAAAATAGGATTACAGAAAAATGTTTTTTTAGTTATTAAAAGGTTATAATTAAGGTTTGTACATTATCAAATTCCATGGATATTTTTCAGATCGATAACAATTGGATAAATGAATTTACCAAATGTCGCCCAAGAATATAGAAGTATTCCCTTTTTACGGTGTTATTGTTTATAATATAATACTTTTGTAGCAACTGTTTTGTAGATATTCTTCAAGGCACGTTCCAGTTAAATTATTTGATTTGTATTGCTGACATTGACTTGATACGTGAGTTACTATATCAGCCCAAACAGTATGCTAAAGATGCAGTTGACAATTCAGACGACTGCAGAAAAATGCAGTTGAAATGTGTAAATGTAATTTAACGTGTTAACCATTTAATGAAGTGCAATTCATATTCCTCAAAAGCCCTTAGAGTGAAACAGTACAAGTGGAGTTTACTTTTCCTTCAGGACCCAATGAATTACAGAATTTATCCTTTTTAACGTTTATGTCATAATGGAGAAGAAATACTATGATTAATATATAAAGAGAAAAAAAAATCAAAAGCGGGGTGCTTAAGTAATGCTTTCTGTTTTCTCAGTCTTTAAAGAACTAGTTTTATATTATCGCTCAGAGTATTTAAACAAAAATGTGTCAAGAGAAATTTATTTTTTGTGGTTCATCTTCTGCCCCAAAGCTGTGTATCCAAGTAAAATGATCAAATGAATGAAACTTTGATTACTGGCATCTCATTTATGTGTCTGCATTCCAAGAGAATGCCACTTGTACAAAGCTCTTTATAAATAAATCAATAAATAAAACCTTAAATCCCTGTGCTGCGTTTCTGTTTTCATTCCACTTTTATCTTCATGCTTCTAGAATTTGGTTGTGGTTAGCATCTGCTTAATTTATCCATCTGTGTCTTTTTTGCGGTGTTGGAGTCCAAGAAAGAAAAGAGGCCTCATGGAATGAGAGGCCATCATATGGTGTATTATTACAGCCTTGGGCATACGCACATCTCATTCCATTTTAGAGATGCCATTTAGTTTAACTATTTGTTTGTATGGAATGTACATTCTACATTACCATGCAGAAGGGACTTCACACATTTATTAAATGCATTGAGAGAGACAGATGTTCTAATAGTGATGGGCAGCTTGTTCCACCAGCCAGGAACCACTCATCAAGAGTCTGGACTGAGATATGGCAACCACACAGAGGTGGCATCAACAGATGCCATTCATAAGCAGATTTGAGTGGTTGAGAAGGAACATAGGACTTCAGACATGTCTTTGTGTACAAAGCCGTTGGCCTACTGACTCCATCGTCAAGGATTTGATCTTAAAATGTCCCACTACAGGGAGCTACATTAGTGATCTAAAGAGAGGAATGACATGTGCCCTCCTTGCCGGCTACAATTTTAATCATTTGCAGCAGCTTGGTGACACATGCCAGTACTCCTGCTGGCACAGTTGCAGTAGTTCAGGTGTCACAACACCAAAGCCTGGACCAGAAGTGGTGCTGCATGCTCTGTCAGATATGGTCTGATCTTGCAAATATAGCATCAAATGAATCTGCAAGACCGAATGACTTGTAGCAACATTGTCCCTGAACGACAGCTGGTCATCGATCACCATCCCAAGGTTGAGTACCAACTTGATGGGTATTAGTGGTAATGAGCTGAGCTGATCAGAGGTGTGTTTCTGAATAGACAGACAAGCTCGGATGACAAGAAGGGCTACCTTTGCCAGGTTGATCTAGAGATGGTGTCAATTCATCCAAATGGCAATATCAGTGAGACATGCAGATATAATAGTTGATCTGGTGTGGTCCTCTGGAGGGTATTCTGGTTACAACTGTGTATAATTGGCATAGCACTGAATGAGAAACCATGGGATTGGATGATGTAACCTGGTGAGGAGGAGCGGAGAGAGAGAATAAGGGAGGACTCTGCACCCCTGTGTTTTCTTGGTGCACCATTTACATTTCTCCATGCCAGGAAACATGAAGTAGGACTCGGCTCCTGAGAGCAAAATGTACAAGAAGAACCGGCATTTTGGACAAACACACAAACTAAATACAGAAGAAACCTGAAAAAGAACTTTGAGCCCGACATTGAAGCTTTCTGCTTTGTGCAGCCCTTATTTATATGCTTTGTTTGATAACTATTTGTATGTCTTAATGTTGGATGATGTAGTGGTCGCCACTCATGCCTTACAGTTTGTACATCCTTCCTGTGTTCATATACTGTACATTTTGTCCCATGCTCTTCTGGTCTCTTCCACCCCTTTTAGATTAGTAACTGAACCTAAAAAAAAAGTTCCATATATGTAAGTTAAGGTGCCCTGCAATGGACCGATGGACTTTCTGCCTCAAGCCCAAAGCTGCACAAATGGGCTCCAGCTAGGATTTTGCCTAAAAAATGGGATAAAAATTTGTTTTCTTCAACTTTTTTGTCACAGTGTGTCCTTGAGCAGGAGACACTGTGTCAACTGCTGGCCAGTTCCTTGTTGTCATTTTGAGAATTCTAGTCAATGCTGGTCTGTGTGTTGTGACAGCCATTAAGGACCCCATAGCACTATAAATGTCCTCTGTGTTAGTGCAGATTCTGCCTTACCTAGTCAGGTTTGGGTGACATCGCAGTCCCAGTTTCGGCTGATGACTCCAGGAGAATCAAACCCTGGTCACACCAAAAATATCAAGAAAATGGAATGTAAGCCCCACTGGGGAGCGTATGGGTCAAAAAGGCAATGAAGGGCAGGAAAACCCTTTTGCACTTTGCACTAGTTGTGGACAGACTCTCAATAGAAAATGGATAAGGGGAACTTGGAGTGCAGACTGGACTCCTTGCCTCACCACCTCTCATTGGGATCTGAGCCAGAGTGACCACTCACATTACATATATTGGCCAAAGCAGTGTTTGCAAGGGAGGTTTATGTTGTTTGCTAAATGGAAAAATAATCAGAAACATTAATCCACCCTTTCATCGGGCACAAGGCAAGAATAGGACCTGGACCTAAACACCCTTGACCTTTCTCACCAGAGCAGATAGGGGACAAAATGTCACCATTTTAAAAAAGTCACCTCCTGCACTGGGATTTGAAAAGGTTTACAAGTACCTATCTGTTGCACCCCCATGAGATATGTAAAGAGCTGTTAGAATAAAAATGGGAAACAAAAATTACTCAACACCAGGGGAAATTACTCAGTGATGTGATACGCCTGACACTTCCTTATTTTGCTATCTCATTTTCTCCCCTGCAAGTTTGAGATAACCTTGACTGAGGCAACATCATGCTACTCATCTCCATTGCCCTCTTTCTTCACGGTAAGCCTCCAATTTTCTTATTTGTTTTGCTTTTCTTACACTTCTCAAGTGGAGTAGCTGGCACCTTCATGCTTCGTTGGCTAAGCCTGATCTGAGGGGGGACTGCAGCGTCTGAAGGTTTCATTCCTTCCATCGAGCATCATAATAGAAAGCCAGTTCTGTGGTTATTGGTACATAGTGGTCTATCTGGTGATCTGCTGAAATTCTGACTATTTTATTTTATCTGCTCTTCTCAATTTTGTTATTTAAAATGTTATTAAAAGAAAAGATAAATGATTAAATCACCCAGGTGCAAATGTTACTGGGTTATTTGTGCTATGAACTAAAGAAACTTACAACTCTAATCAAGCAAGTGAAATAAAATGAAGCACAAAGTGCACAAATTGATTTTCCCCTTGCGCATATAAAGCTATGGCAAGCAGAAGTATCTTTCTAAATTTCAAAGAGGAGTAAAAATCCTAACATTACATTTATAAGACAGCAGAAGAACGTGACATCAAAAGAAGAGACTGGTTGCAATGAAAGCCTGCAGTCCTTTTAATGGCCACCATGTCCTAGACCAGGGTGTGACAAAGGGGAAGGCTGTGTCACAATTCACCAAAATGGAGTGTCCGACGTTATTGTAGTGCAATCGGTGTTATGCAGTGTGTCCTCATTTGTAGGTCATTTATTAGTTGGTGCTCCCTGTTCTCTGATATGAAAAGAATCGAGCATTGTGGGCACAATTATTACCCGGGAATGAGCTGGAGAAAGTGCATTCTTGCGGGTCCCTTTCTGCAGGCAGAGCATTCGTAAAGGCAAATAACTTTTTTAACAGAAAGTTTTAATCTTGCAGTGATCCGTAAAGAGAAGGCCGATTTCTAGTATTGATTCTGGGTAAGCCCTGATTGTGAAATGTCACTAATTTTGAGGTTTCATTGCCATTTGTGTCCCTCAAGTGGTATTGAATCGGATGCAACACCTGCTGCTTATGCACAACCCATCTCTCCTGTTGGCAGTCCTGGCAGTAGCGAAGCAATTTTGACCTGCAGTGCAAGTGTTATCAGCAGGCAAAGCTCGTCGACTTTGCTTCATTACTTAGCGGCGTACCAGCACCCGTTGCTTTACAGGGGTCTCCATACCCCTCAATTGTTGATTGTGTGTCATTTCTTCACAGTGTTTGATGGGTCCCAAAATTAATAAAAATATATTAATGAGTATTTCATGTTTGTTTTTTGAATAAATATTCCTGCTGCTAGTCTTTAACTCTTGTAACTTTTAACTCTAAAACAGAAAGTCATCTACCTCAAGCTGCCCGTATGTATTCATCCAGTGAAAAGTGCCTGGTGGCGGAGGATGGCTGTTCACAGGGGTGTAAAACGTGTGACGAAGAACGCGATGTGCTGTGTGATGACAGTGACAGTTCTTTAGGAGCTGACAGTAACAGCATGATAGATTCTGATTCAAGTGTTAGTGAAGCATACCAAAGTGATGGTTTTGCTTTGAATGTGCTCAGTAGCCAGAGGCGGACTTAGGGGCGTGTGGGGCCTAAGGCTGACCAACCTTACATCAAACGCACTTACCAGTATGTGTGGACTGCATAAACTTGCACGCGAATTAAATAAAAATAATGTTAACATACACTGGATTTTCTCATTACAGTATTCAGCTACATTTTTGTAAGATTATATCATTATATTTTGATAAAGTCTGTGTGTAATCTATTAAAAAAGTGCAATTTATAATTCATGAGAATACCACTGGAGAATATAACTTGACAAATCCACTTGAATGGGACATGCAGACCTCAAAAGTGTGGCCCTTTTAGGCACGGGGCCTGGGGCGGTCACCCCACTTGCCACCTCCAAATGCTGCTCTTGTCGTTAGTTTTCAAAGCTGCCATTTGTTCACTCAATCTCTGGGCTCAAGAGAGGAGTATTAGATACAGATAATCCCTTACAGAATTTCAATTTGTTCATAAATGATGACATGTTAGCTGTAATGCTGACTGAGCCCAATATACAGTATGTATACAGCAACTAATACAGCAGCACTTAGCACACTAAGCCAAATTCCAGGCTACATATGAGTCTGAAGTCCATTATGGTGAGCTGCTGCATGTCTTTGCACTTGTTGTATATCAAGATGTAATCAAACGCCTGAAGTCGGAATGTTGCTGGTCAACAAAACCTTTACCATATGGATGGAAAAATCATGAGTGTGTAATGCTTCAGTTTATTTCTCAGGTGTCTGCATTTTGTTATCAATAATTCACCTGCTCCTTTGCATCGGAGAAATTGTTTGTGAAAATAAAACAACACTGATTGAGAGACTGACAATGGCAACATACTAGATCTGCATAATGTTGCTGACCAATAACGTTTGCTTTAAAAAGATTGTTTAACTACAAAGCGACACAAACCTTGTGAAACTCTGAGTCAGCAATGTCTCTACTGAACTACAGGTAGGTAGGTGAAGAAAATCTGCCAATTAGTGAAAAACTAAACCTAGTAATTTGTTGTTGTATTTATTCTGTATTTATTACTTTATCTTTTTTTAGTTTTACATTCACAACTCAAATACCTGATATTGTGAAAATAATCCGGTGGCAAAAATTATGCTTTAAAATTTTTGTCCCCGCCTTTTCGATCTCTCTCTCAAAATAGATAAACCGGTTTATATGATGTATAGATTGTTCCTAATCTCAGATGCTGTCTCTGTCATTTTGTGCTCGTCCATACACCTATTTCCTACTATTGCTCTACTCATTATGGGTTTACTGTTCTTCTACATAGGATATTCAAGTCTCACTACCTCTAACCTTAACACTACATGCTTGTTTTTCTTTGTTTCCGTCAATATAGCTATGTGGGGTCTCCACACTGATTCAAGCCTAAGAGCCCTGTTCTTCCCAAGCCTCCATAAGTTTCATGATCATACCTGTCAGAACATGGTAGAAACTGTTTACTGATTTTTGATATAATTTCAGGCCTTCAGGTAGCAAAATTCTGTTTATAAATTGTATTTGCCTGAGACAGAATCAAAGATCAATATAGCTGGTAGAAAGTAACAAAGCCCAGCACGGAAGATTTTTGAAAACGATATTGAAGTCATTAAATATAAGCACATTGTCTTGGAGCAGGATATGTTGTGTGCTGCAGACATTTAGAGAAAAAAAACCCTCAAACCTTAAAATTCACTTAAATTTCATCACAAATTGGCCCATTCTGGGCAAGAAAAGGAAAAGAAGAAAAGTGCCAACAGTCAGCGCACATTTGTTCAGCACAAATGAAATAGAAAGTATTTTAAAAACTATAAGATGATATCAAATTGTTCATATTCAGTATCCGGTTTTGATTATGCTTGTTTTTATCAGATGAAAACAAAACCAGATTGTAAACCATGTAGTGAAGTAAGCTTCCACTAACATTAAACTCATATCCAAACCTGTAACGTATACAGTTCTCCTTAACCACACCATAATTACTAAAACTGAAACTAATAGATTTAAAAACAACATAGAAATGTCTTTGAGAAATAAAACCTATATTCAAACTAAAAATAAACAATGAAGGAAAACTGAAACTAAAATGAATGTACAAGTGAGATCAGAAATAATATAGAAATAAAAACTAATATAAAAAGGCAAAACTATTATAACCTTGACCACAACCCCCAGGATCATCAAACAAGTGTCTAAGGTTCATGGGGGACATATTTACAGGATTATTAAGATTTATAAAGGTACATTACTCAATTTATAGTTAAATTTTAGGCAGTGAGTTAAAAGCTTATTTTTTTGAGTTCACTCACAGTATTGTATGTGGTTCAAAAATGAAAAATTTGACTTCTTCATCTTCAAATGTGATATTACATTTTCTGGGGCTGTAAACAAAAAATCTAATATTTTCTAGGGCGGCAGGGCATACAAAAGGCTGGGAACCACTGGCCCAGACCCTTGTAGCTATCATTGGGCCACTTAATGTCTGCAGCACTTTAATAAAAGGATAAGTTTCTGTGCGTCCTTCTGATTGCTGTGTATCTGTCATCTTGCACATCCAGCGCCATCACCACCATTATGGCAAATTACACATTCTCCTAAAGTGCAGATTGTGATGCCTCCAGGGGGCATACCACCACCCTAACTCAGACACACACAGGCAGGACACAGGTTCAACACAATCTGCAGAGCCACAGGACCATACGGCACCGCAATTCTACGCTTGCAGTTTCAGGGCGGAAGTGACATCACCCAATGTCTAGACCAGCAGTTTCATAATAAACGTTTATACGTCGTCACAAATCAAATTGATTGACATGCTAACCACACCAAACCCTAACCTTTAACCAGTTATCCTACACACTAAACATACTAACAACTCACCTTAACTTTTGTCCTATAGCTGCTGGTCTAGAACTGCTGACATAGACCTGTGGTGACATATGGTGCTCTGGCTCTGCAGTTGGATATTATTGTACAACAGAGACATATGCATTGCATTTGTCATTCCAACAGATGGAGCATCACAAACATTGTAGTAATGTCTGTCATTTCTACATGCATTACAAAATACATTTCTATAGATGATGCAATGCAAACATAAAGCTGAGGTCTACATTGATAATTTAGATTTCAACCCATCTTAGATGGGTAGCACAACTAGTTATCTATACTAATAAAAGGCAAAGCCCTCACTGACTGACTGACTCACTCACTGACTCATCACTAATTCTCCAAGTTCCCATGTAGGTAGAAGGCTGAAATGTGGCAGGCTCATTCCTTACAGATTACTTACAAAAGTTGGGCAGGTTTAATTTCGAAATTCTACGCGTAATGGTCATAACTGGAAGTTATTTTTCTCCATATTCTGTAATGGAGTTGAGCTGAATGACCGTGGGGGCGCAGAGTTTCGTGCGGTGTCATCACGCCTCCCACGTAATCACGTGAACTGACTATCAACGCAGTACGTAGAAAACCAGGAAGAGCTCAAAAAAGCACTGAAAAAAACATGCATTATATAATTGAGAAGGCAGCGAAACAATAAGAAGCGAGCGACTGACATATACAGCCATATTCATGAGTGCTGCTACTTCGGAAACAAAGCACGGTGTAAACCTAAAGTTTAAATTAAGTTCATAGACAGGCTGCCGCTGGTGTTTGTAATTTAGTGCCTGCCCATATAAGGCCGTCCGTCAGCAGCAATCCAATAGAAACACTGCCGCTAAATATTCACGTGTGAAGGACTGTGCTTATGCAGAGGAAGATGAGATGGTCAGGGTGGTGTTTGGCACAAACAGCGAAACTGCGAGAGAAACTTTTAAGTGCCGGGTCTTAGCTGACATTACATACAGCCGTGGACATCACATGAGATGGCACCAGCACAGCTGAGAACCTTCGATGTAAGAACACCAAGCGGCTCACGTGAACTGACGCAATGCGCAGACAAAAAGCAACAGTTCCAAAGAGTGCTGAACAAAAACCGAATTACACAATTGAGAAGGCAGCAAAAAAATATGAAGCGTCTGACAAGCATATTCATAAGTGCAGCTACTGCGGAAACAAAGCACACGGTGGAAAAAGTGAATGTCCCGCTAAAGGAAAACCCGTGCATGCAGTGTGTCACGTCTCAGATAAAGAGGAAGACGAGCTGTTTATTGATGCAGTAAAAAAACGAATCGATGAATGAAACCTGTTATCTTTACAACGATTGACAAACACAGAATGTAACTTGAACACAACACATCGTACAAATACGAACCTGATTGAAACAAATAATGATAATCAAATCCTTGATGACAGCAACACTCAATAACACTCACAAAACAATTACTGTATATTGACAATCATGTTACGTTATTTTTAAAATGTTCCCTTTTCTTGTTCATAACTTCTTTAACACACTACTTCTTCACTGCGAATATATATATATATATATATATATATATATATATATATATATATATATATATATATATAGACAATATATATCCCGATCTACATACTTGTAGAGGCTTTGCCTCTAGTGCCAATATCCCGAGTGCCATTCCCGAGAGGGGATGTACTGAGTATGTTTTTTTTATTACATTATTATACATGCTACTGACATGTTTTACTTAATGTGCACAATGTAGTGTTTGCGTGAAAATATATATTCTAGTATTATTAACTTTTCAAGTCAACACCGTTGTAGTATTAGGTGTCAACCTAAATGCATTGTAATGACTTGTCCCCTCATAAGGTATTAGAGTCTGGTTGCGGTTCGCAGCATACACAGTGCTTCTACTACACAACATATCCACTACAAGACATGACTAATCAATAGCTGTCATTGCTCCTGAGTAACAGGGCTTGCAGCTAGAAAATGATTCATAATTGTAATCTTACATGTGTCGGTATGGTGCATTAGCAGCTTCATTAAAATTTCACTTACCTTTCAATTAATGCTTTCATTTTATTGCAGAAATCCAACTTGTACTGATTTATTTCATATTTTAAAGTCAGGATGAGGTAGTTAGCTATTGTTTACCTATATTCTTTATATATTTATTACCTGAGGCTGCACTGTACAGAACATCATGAAAATGTCACTTGTTTTTTCATTTAATGTTTCAGTTTCTTTTACTATCCATCTTGTATTAATTTACGTGATATTTTCAAAGTATGAAGAGGTATTTAACTTGATCTTTCTGTGATCCGGCATTTCCATTAATCCAACACTCCTCAGGTCCCAATGGAGATTAGAGAAAGGTCTACCTGTGCATATATATATATATATATATATATACAGTAGGACATACATAATTCGTTCCAAAACTCTGGTCATAAACCGATTTGGTCGGGAACCGAACCAACTTCCCCCATAGGATTGTATGTAAATACAATTAATCCGTTCCAGACCATACTAACTGTATGTAAATATATATATTTTTTAAGTTTTTAAGCACAAATATAGTTAGTTAAACCATAGAATGCACAGCGTAATAGTAAACTAAATGTAAAAACATTTAATAACATTGAGAAAACCTTGAACAACAGAGAAAATTAACACTGCAATAGTTTGCGCTATAGCGTTACCAACCGCTGGCTAAAAGCACTTTTTAAATGAGTTTTAAGCACAGGGAAAAAAATTAACACTTGCAAAAATCTGTACTTTAATAAACCACCAAGAAAAATAACATTGCAACAATGTACGCTACGAACCAATAGCTGGAAACAGAAGTGAAAACAAAATCAAGCCCAGTGCATTCTTTAACTGCCTTCCTACATTAATGCATCCAGTGTGTGTGTGTGTGTGTGTGTGTGTCGCAATCTCTCGCACGCTGCTCTCTCTGGCGCTGCCTCTGTGTGTGTGTGTGTGTGCATCTCTCTCGCGCTGCCTGTGTGTGCGTGCGTGCCTCTCTCACACTGCCTGTGTGCGCGCTGCCTGTGTGTGTGTGTCTGTGTCTGTGTGTCGCGCTCTCTCTCTTGCTCTATCTGCCTGTTGCTCGCTGCACAGGAAATGCACAGGGAGAGACTGAACAAGTACAAACCGAAAGGGAAACTGGCTTGTTCGTATAATGAGACCTTCGTGAACCGAGGTTCCACTGTATATATATATATATATTGTAAAAAGGTGCTATATAAGCACCTGACACAGATTGGACATGGGAGGCACGTATAAAATAAAAAGACTTTTTATTTTTCTTCAGCTGGAGGGCTCGTCTTCCCTGTGTCCCCCAGCCATAACACAGTCCCAAAGCACCAACACACAAAAGTAAAGCACTCTTCCTCTGCACCACCACTCCTCCCAGGCAACCTCGTCCTCCTCCACCCAACTCTGGCCGCTGAGTGGTGGTTGCTGGCTCCTTTTATTGGACATCTGGCTGCACTTCTGGGTGTGGCAAAACTAGTGCCCAGAAGGGTCCAGCAGCTCCTGCTGCAGCACCCCCTGGCGGCGCATCTGGAACCCAACACTGCTGCACAACACTCCAACCGCCATAAAGCCATGGGGGAGTCCGAGGCACTGCTGCAACCCAAGGAGGCTGCCATCTAGTGTCCAGGTGGAGATATTGTGTTTCCCTTGCTTGCTCCCCTGGAACATATGCTGCAGGGGTGTCACGGCCCTGGCCATCCGTCACAATATATAAAATATAAAATACACATATTTTAGATATGATCTTATAATATATACTGCAATTTAAGGTTACTCATTTCTTTACAAGCTGCATTGATTCCCATGTGTTTTGTACTTTTATTCTTTATCTTGAAGGGCTTTATATGTATTAGTTTTCATACTCAGTATATGGGCATTTTACCTGAATACTACAAAGGAAATGTTAGGGAGGTAGGTAGACTTTATTATCCCAGAGGGAAGTTTGCTTGCGGCAGATAAGTACAAAATCATAAGACATTGTTACACAGATGCAAGAAAAGTAAGCTAAAAACAACAGCTAACATCTAGTGTTATCATACGTGCACATGTGATTATTACAGAGATCTATAATTACCTTAAACAGTACACAAAATAATACATCAGTGCTACAAGTAATACAATTCAAAATGCTTTTAGCAAGTTAAATCTGCTGGGGCCTCATGTATAAACGGTGCGTACGCACAGAAATGTTGTGTAAGAACATTTCCACGTTCAAATTGCGATTTATAAAACCTAAACTTGGCATAAAGCCACACATTTTTCCACGGTATCTCATACCTTGTCGTACGCAAGTTCTCCGCTTGGTTTTGCAGACTGGTGGCACCCAGCGTCAAAGCAGTGCTACTGTTCCTGTGTGGTTACCCTTTCTTTTTTAGATCCACATTCCTGACACAGCTTTATAAATACACTGAAACTAACTGCATATTGTTTATTAGTGTAATGCATCTGATTGTAATTAACCTATAACAATATAATGGTCCAGGGAATAGCCATAGTATTCCAAATACCATAACTGCTTTGGTGTTGCTACTCTCACTGCACCTTCTTTTTCTTCTTTCAGCTGCTCGCGTTAAGGGTTGCCACAGCAGATCATCTTTTTCCATATTACTCTCACTGCACCACTCGGAGTATTTATATCACTGTATCTGAGTGGAGAATCACAGCAGCAGCTGATCGGAAAGAGAATTATCGGGATACAGAATCAGGCACACGCTGCCAAAGCCACAGCAAAACGTTTCAAAGCCTTTCCTGTATGGACCTCGCGGTTCAGAAACAGTTTCATTTCAAGAACTATAAACGCACTCAATCAGATGCACCTTGTAGAACTGTTTGTATTTATAAGTACAATCACCCCACTGTACACTTGCACTACAATTATAATATTGCACAACCTGCGCCACTTTATAAAGCAGTGCAGGATTTACGTATAAGCTACACAAGCTATAGCTTAGGGCCCCCGCCTTCTTGGGGGCCCCCAAAACAAATCATATTTGGCACTTACATAGAATATCTGAACTTATAAAGGGCCCCATGTCTCAAATAGCTTAGGGCCTTATCAAGTCTAAATCCGGCCCTATTATAAAGCGCGTATTTACATAGGATGACGATATCATTTTTAAGACGAAATGCAGCAAAATATGTTGATTATATTATACAGATTAATAATTAAACATGTGAGGCCATGGTGCAGCAGTGCTAGCAAGTTCACATATTGTTCCTGAATCGCGCTGTATATTTGCTGAGGCTGGAAGGATAGACAGATAGAATAATTAAATACGTACTATGAAGATATTTCAATGTTCCTTAAAAGTTCTGAAGAATCGTTATTGTAAGCTTACAAATGGCTTAACATCTATTACAGAGCTGATTGTGTGGTGATTGGGTATTTGGAGAAAGAAAAGTAAGGACAGGAATTGGAGGTTAGTACATTTGAAAGAGACAGTACTGTTACAATAAATGATTTCATCGAAGGTAGCAACATGCAGCAGCATCTTGTGTGAGACATGAACAATCACAGCGCCACCGTGTTCCCATGTTTAATAACATGACTTTCATCCCAATCATGATGAAAATGATATCAAGTATACATCTCAGTATTTTAATTATTCAGAGAGCTGTAATATCACGAATGTAATGGATTCTGTGTCCTGTCGGAGAAAGAGAAAGAACGGAAGCACGTAGTGATTCACACACATAGAGCACATAGAAGATCAAATACAAAACAAAGCATTTAACATGCTACTTTAGTTACGATGGGATTTGAGAAAATAGTAAATTAAATTTTAAGTTGAAGTTTATGATGTTCTACTTTAATGACAAAATAAACTTTGTGATTAAAGTGGAAATTTCAAGATTAAAGTTGACATTTCATGCTTTTTTCCCCACTGTGTGCCTATTTTTTTTTCTCTGTACCCTAATAAGCTTTCATATGACACTCAGACAGTGGGCTACAACTCGCCTTTTCACAGTGACTTTGATATGTGACTTCTTTTTTATTTCGGGTACTGTGCGACTTTGTGAACTTGAGCTTTCAAGTTTCTCCAACACACTATGTCACTTGATCGACTTCCTTTTGTTGTTTATACCACTGTTTAAATCAACAAATAGTATGTTTTTCCTTTGCCTCCACTTGGTATTCGCTGAAATTCTTATATTTTCCCCTGTGCTTTTCCCATTGTCTTTTCATAGAACGCTGAGCTTAAGGACTATTTATATTAATTTGCATATTCAAAGAGGCGTAATTCTGGGAGGAATTTGGGCGGGACAGCAGCTGCGTGCACGAGCGTTACTTTTCATGCAAACCGGGATTTATGTAGCGGAAGAACGTGGAAGTTGGAGTACACACAGATTCCTGCATCTGGATTTTTCTATGCGTAAGCACATTTCGGCTTTTGTGCTTATGTCATGTTATAGTGCGAGTTCTATGCACGGCGTTATGCATGAGGCCCCTGGTCTTTACCCTCAGAAACCTAAATCTGGCTACTTTCTGACAGAATTTAGTCATGCTGCAAACCAATAATTTTACTGCTAGTTTACATAATGTTGTTAAGATGGTTTATATTCGTAGCCTCCTTAGTGTTTGTTATGTTTAATCTTGGAAGAGTCAAAAACGTTTCAATTTTTTTTTTCAAAAAGAAAAAATGTTATTATGTATAATAGAAACCTGTACATACCAATTCAGCAAAATAATTACAGTAGGAAAGGTAAACTTAGTGTCCAGTGCTGTACTGAAACAGATTTAGGACACATCATTCATGTGATTTGCTTTGAAACCATTAATAAGGCGCAGCCCAACATTACAATCGGGACCACAGAATGGTGTTTCTTTGCACACTTTTCTAATAATATCTTCTGTTACCTGAGCATGAGAGGGTAGAATATTAGTGATTGAACCACACAACTGACCTTGTCCTCTGTGTTATTATTGTAGGTTGCAACAGTACAAGGCTTAGTGACTTCCACATTTCCTCAGTTACTGCATTGTGAACGGTGCTTAGGGGGTTAATGTCTTTTTTGTTCTCCCACTTGATCATGATCACTTTTATCTTTGTGCCACAAACCTACTAGCACCGCAGTGAACCTTCAGGTTACTGTACTCACCAGGCATATCACACCGAAGTCATGCTAAATGGCACTGAAGCTCAATTTAAGAACATGAGCTCCTTCTCAATTAATCTTGGTGATGGTGTCATCAGGCATTCTTCTTCTGCAAGGAATCTTGGTGTTATTTTTGATTCTTCCCATTCGTATTCTGCCCACATTCATTACTTTAAAAAACTTTCTTACTTCCACCTCTGTAACACTTCCTTTGTTCACTCATTCCTCTCCTTTTCCAAAGCTGTGAAACTCCTCATTGCTTTTATCACATCCTGTATCGATTCTCATAACCCTCTACTGGCAGGTGCCCCTTCTAATCTGTTATCACAGCAAATTGCAAGAGTCCTTACACAGACCTGCAACAGCGAGCACATAACACTCATCTGCTTCACCTTCACTGGCTCCCTGTGTCTTACAGGAGTGAATATAAAATTCTATTACTAACCTATAAAGTTTTAAATTGTTTTGAACTGGACTACATCAGTGACCTTCTCCATCACTATGGTCCTCTGATTCTGGCAATCTCATTGTGCCCCACACTAACATGTCCTCTACGAGTGACTGGGCCTTCAGATTTATAGTGCCCAGACTTTGGAATGACCTCCCTAAATGAATGAGTTTAGCAAAACTAGGGGGCTTCGCTTGCCAACCCCCGGGCCAGCACTATGTGCAAGCCACTTTGCATTTCTGCCACTTGGGCATGAGGATGTGGATGTACAATTTAAAGAGATTGTTATTTTCATGGGAATTGTTACGTATGTATAATAGAACTAACTATTTTACATTACAGTCAGTAATTAACCATATTAAAAAATAGTAAAAAGTAATAATTTGAAAGTAAATTAAATTTCATGTTGCGTTTGTTGTGTTATATGATTTCGTTCTATTTGGCTTTGAAATTAACACGCAGATGCTTTTTAAACTTACACTTTTACTGTAAAACTTCAGGAAAAACATTTTTTTGAATACAATTTTAGTCAATAGTGCATTGAATTTTGATTCTGTGTTTGGACTTACATCGTGACAATACAACGTATAACTGCCTGTAAGTGAATTTCATTTCTTTCTCCCTAATAAATAAACCAACTTTCTTGAATGTTTGTCTTTGTCATTTGTTAATTGTCTTTGCAAAAGCTATTCTAATTGGAAACTATTAACGTTTTAATACAAATGGCATATCAATATCTCCTTTGTTGTGTAATGTTGTCCGCGGAAGATGTACTACATTACCTTTCTTGGATACATCCTTCTTTCAACAGTGATTCGGGTGGTGGAAGACCGGACGGTGTTAACGGTTGTAGATATTCTTCGGGATTTTGTAAGTTGATGTTTTCATCTTCCGCATCACCACCAACTGTTTCAGCATAGTCTATTGATATGCATTTTACCAATTTGCCGTGAAACCGATCAACAATTTTCACAGTAATTTGTTTGACTTCATCATTTCTCTGTGCTAGGATGGCCCATGTACTCATTTCTTGAGTTGATAATCCTTAAGGATTTAATTCTTCAATAAGATTTGGACATAATAAGTCTTTATTTGGCATCTTAAAGTGAGGAAAACGTAAAAATATATAAGAGCTAAGAGATCAGGAATTGTGTCTGTCAAAAGCATTCACACAAATGAGAGGTGAGAAGGCCATGTGCGTGGTTAAATGTGGTTGAGAGGAGGGCGGGACTTGGAAAAAATCTCATAGCAAAAGTCTTATCTTGCAAGATTTGAAAAAATCTCTTGGAAATTGCCTTGTCTCATCTCATCTCAGGATTTTCTTTTATAATAGGGAGACAATGTAAAGCTCATTTGTTCAGGAAGGCATTTAACTTGCCCTGACTTTCTGACCCTACTTTCAGCTTGACCTTTATGTCCAGATGCCTAGGAAGCTTTGTGTTTGTACCACAAATTATGTTATTCATTCAGGGGTTATCCTGTAGTTTTTTTTTTCATATTTTTGTATTTCATTCTTAGTTTGTTGTCGCTTATTCTATTTAAGTGCTTTGTATATTCTGTATTTATCTTTATTTGGTATGTAAGTAGTACTAGGGTGTTGTACCATGTTAGCCATTTTGCTTGACTTTTCACCATATTTGGTATTTAAGCAAATGTTATTTGTATCCAATGTTATATATGCCCTGTTTTTCTTTCTGAATTTTCTTTAAAGCACATTGTGCACGGTAAAGGTTGCATTTCAATAAAATTTATTATTATTACTACTATTTTCATTATAGCAGTTTGGTGGTGTGGTGCCGCATGCATCAGTTTCACTTTTCATGTCTACAACTGATGACCAGTTTACATTGTCATCACTATTGTTTGATTCAACTAATGGTTCAGTTTGTTCTAAAACTGGCTTTACATTTTTTCATTTACACACCATTGGATGTTTTGGATGGAAGCTCCTCCCCTTCATGAATATTGATGAGTTACCATGGAGTGGCAAAACACATAGAAAACACATGATTTTTTTGCAGCATAATGTTATATTATCCACTAGATGGCAGCTAAATACTGCCCCAAGTGCTGTGGCTTAACAGTATGAACAATACAGCTTAACCTGAGAGACACTCTGGCTTAACCATAATTGTATAGAATTCCAAGCCAAAGAGTCACTCTGGGTTAACACCATGGAGGTTGCTAAACTAACAAATAAAGGCAATGTAACAACCGATTCAATGAAGGAATTGTTAAAAAAAAGTGTTATTATGGTTTTGTTGAATTTATAACAATGTCTGCTGCTTGTGATAAAAAGCATTTGCCATCCATGGCAGTGAACATTTTTTTTTATTATTAAATAAAACAGTGTGCGCAGCCTCATGGGAGTGTAGGCGCCCTTGGTACCTTGGATAAGTGGCTCCGGGAGTGTTGATGAGGGAATTGGCATATGACCATGTTAATGTGTAGCCCATGGTTCTACTGATTTCTTCAGTTAATAAGTATGCCAGTGTGGCCATATACAGTAGGTGCTAGTGGTGTAGGAACAAGACAAAACCAGACAGCACAATTGTGTGTTTAACTAATGGACAAACACCCATAACTACCACTTCTTCCACACTACTTTTTAAATGAAAACAATCTTTATCCATACTAGTGTTTTCATATCAGTTACAAAAGAATTGTCCACGAAAAGAAATATGTCCACGCTAAAATGGCAGAAAACACACATGATGTAGACATTCACCTTCACTGGACATATATGCAATGAAGGAAAAACCCTTGAAGGGATGGTAAGCATTCAAACAGTATAAAATGCAATTGACATGCATACTGGTAAGCAACACCAAAAACACCCTTGGAAAACAACTCTTCCTATGTTGGAGTATTGTTTCAATCTGTGACCAATCAGGGAATGAGATTTTGTAATGATTGGGATCCTATCAGGGAAGGGCTACGTAATAATAAAATCAGGACACAATTAGAGTCTGAATTTTCACCCATTCACACTGTAATGCTGAGTCTGTGTTTTCAGAAGTGTACAGCTCTGTAAAGTATTTTCAAAAGTCTCTGTATTTAGGAGTGTAAAACCCTCTGGTAGTGTAGATGAAAAGAGAAAATGAAGACTAATGCTTGCAATTTTAAATGAAAAAGTAGTAGTGTGGAAATAGAAATCAGACCCCACAACATTCCAAGATGAACACCTGGTATCCTCTAAAGGAGATTTCTGGTTTGAAACATATTGACATTATTCTCATAAATTAAGGAAAGCTGTTAATGTTTGATATCATTAGCATGGCTCATTTAACAATATATACTTCTTCTTTCAGCTGCTCCCGTTAGGGATTGCCACAGCAGATCATCTTCTTCCATATCTTTCTGTCCTCTGCATCTTGTTCTGTCACACCCATCACCTGCAAGTCCTCTCTCACCACATCCATAAACCTTCTCTTAGGCCTTCCTCTTTTCCTCTTCCCTGGCAGCTCAATCCTTAGTATCCTTTTCTGAATATACCCAGCATCTCTCCTCTGCACATGTTCAAACCAACGCAATCTCGCCTCTCTGACTTTGTCTTCCAACCTTCCAACTTGAGCTGACCATCTAATGTACTCATTTCTAATCCTATCCATCCTCATCACACTCAGTGCAGATCTTAGCATTGTGAAGGATGGCCGGCCATTTATCCCGGCCAATACCCCCAAGCCACCAGGTGGAGCCCTCCTTGCGGCATGGAGGTCCCCAGAAGACCAGCAGGGCATCATGGACAATGGAGTTTTTATGCAAAGCCCTGCTGGATGCCGTGGGGGCCACAGGAGGGAGCTGCAGGGAGGACCGAGGGCTTCTTCATGCCCTGTGACCCGGAGGTTCGTCATAGGAAGAGCGACGGACTTCCGGGTTGAAGAAAAGGACTATTTACCCTGACCCGGAAGGAATAAGGACTTGTGGACTGTTGGGCAGAAACACCTCCGGGTCAGGGAGTATAAAAGGACTATGGGAACTCCCAGACAATGAGCTGAGCTGTGTGGAAGGATGGCAATGTGTCTGGGAGCTGGAGGATTGTGTATTAGTAGTTTATTGGTATTTATATGAGTATTGTGGTGGAGAGTGTGCTTTGTGCACTGTGGAAGAAAAATAAAGTCAACATTTGGACTTTTACCTGGTGTCTGGAGTCGTGGACAGGGGTTCAAGGGAGTGAGAGTGCCCCCTTATCGTTCACAGTGGCGTAGTCGGCAGGATACTCTAGCGTCATTTGCAGAGGACCTGAAACAAAAATTTCTGTGGGAAACGAACCCTGAACAGACGACGGAGTCAGGAATCGCCACAGCATCGCCAAAACCCGAAAAACTGAGTCCAAAATGGGGAAGAAGAAGGGCAAGCAAAGCGACAATGCCAGCGGGAGTGCCTTAGGTGCAATGGCCGACGCTCGGGAGGAGTTAAGGAGAGGCCTTACAAGTCCGGAGAAACCTCCAGGAAGCAACGATCACTCTAAGGTACGTGCCGGGAACGACATTAAAAATCCTTTTATTGTTAATCACCTTGTCCCATGCATGTACCTTGGAGATGACCACCTGGAGGCTCCGAGGGAAAAAGGAGACTGCCCCGACGACGACGGCCTTCTTCTGTCGAAGCCAGAGCGCCTAGGAGTCGACTTCCACATGACGGCAGCCGACGAGGGACACGGTAGCAAACCCGGTGCATTCTGGGAAGGAGGAGCTCTGCGTCCTGCTGTTTGCGCCCTCGAGCCCGAAGGAACGGACTTGGTCTTTCCGAAGGGGAAGGGGGAGGCGAGCGAGGCATCGCTCAACCCACAAGAAGGTAAGGAGGGTCGGGAAGTAGCTGATCGGGATGTCGCAAAAGTATTAAAGACAGACCGCAGTTCGGCGAAGAAGGCAACTCAACCCTCTGAGAACTCCAAGTCCCAGAAGCCTCCGCGAGACCCGTCAGAGCACGTGCCTGAAGCGGGCGGGCTCATTGGCTCCTGGCAGGCAGAGAAGACAGACAAGGAAGTAAGTCTTATGCCGGTCGAAATAAATAATGACTTGCGGGAACTCAAACGCTTAATCGAGCCCGTAGCAAGTTTCTTACAGGTCCTGACGACCATTGAAAAGATCGTCGGGAAGTTGGGAGCTGCAGCCAGAGAGCCGTTGGAGAAGGTGAGGGCCTACGTGCGGCGATTTGGTGGGGAGCCTCCCGTAATGAATAATGTGGCGATACAGGTAGGCGAGACCCGTATCGTACATAATAGAGGGACGCGGTGTGATCCGGGCATGCGTTTATTAAGTAGCGGGTGCCAATACACGGCGTGCCCTACAAGAGAGGCCGGTACGTTAACCGAGTGGTCAGCGGAAGGGCTAATCGATCCGGGGCAGCTAGACAGTGCTGATTCCCGGAGCAAGACGGCCCTTAAGACGCCGCCACCGGTAATTTGTAAATCAAGAGGGGTGCAGACAGTAAAGGGGCTCTCTTCTTGTAATAGAGAGACCCAGACTGTATATAAGCCCCAGATTAAACAGGAGGGCTCTAAGATTAAACCGAGGTCTCCTGACAAGAAAGGAATAGAGACAGAAATAGAGAAAGCACCGTTAGAGTTGGCAGGGGTTTCTCTCCCAGCAAAACAAGGGGCGGACCTAACATATCCTAATTGTTTTCAGTCCTGCAGGGGGAGAATACCAGGAGGACAGAGGCAGTGTTACGGGTGCCGAAGGTTGGGCCATATTTGGCGGAACTGTCCTTGGAGAGAGGGGGACAAGATGTCGATTTGGACTAATATTCCCCCTAGGTTCTCCAGGGACCAAGACGGTCGAATTAATTAAGGCTCAACCAGAACGTCCTCTTGGAGGAAGACTTCCCTCTCGGGGCAGGCCGCTCCGAATAATAATTCGTCGCTGGGGGGGGAATACTGTGAAGGATGGCCGGCCATTTATCCCGGCCAATACCCCCAAGCCACCAAGTGGAGCCCTCCTTGCAGCATGGAGGTCCCCAGAAGACCAGCAGGGCATCATGGACAATGGAGTTTTTATGCAAAGCCCTGCTGGATGCCGTGGGGGCCACAGGAGGGAGCTGCAGGGAGGACCGAGGGCTTCTTCGTGCCCTGTGACCCGGAGGTTCGTCATAGGAAGAGCGACGGACTTCCGGGTTGAAGAAAAGGACTATTTACCCTGACCCGGAAGGAATAAGGACTTGTGGACTGTTGGGCAGAAACACCTCCGGGTCAGGGAGTATTAAAGGACTATGGGAACTCCCAGACAATGAGCTGAGCTGTGTGGAAGGGTGGCAACGCGTCTGGGAGCTGGAGGATTGTGTATTAGTAGTTTATTGGTATTTATATGAGTATTGTGGTGGAGAGTGTGCTTTGTGCACTGTGGAAGAAAAATAAAGTCAACATTTGGACTTTTACCTGGTGTCTGGAGTCGTGGACAGGGGTTCAAGGGAGCGAGAGCGCCCCCTTATCATTCACAGCATCTTTAACTCTGCCACCTCCAGCTCTGTCTCCTGCTTCGTGTCAGTGCCACTGTCCCTAACCCATACACAGAAATGGGTAGAGTTGCCAAAAATTGTACTCAAGTAAGAGTAGCGTTACTTCAAAATAATATTACTCAAGTAGAAGTAAAAAGTAGTCATCCAAAAAAGTAAGAGTAAAAAAAGTATTTGGTGAAAAGACTACTCAAGTACTGAGTAACTGTTTGATCATAATAAATTATTTATTTTTTTAGAAATGTAATAAGACAAAAAGATATAATAATGTACAAATTCTGCTATTTCCAAATAATAAAATAAAAAATGAGTCAAAATAAATAACATCTTTACAAAATAAAGATGCACAAATAACACAAAGTTGCAAATTTCAGTTTTTCACAACAAAGCTTTTGAAGCCAATACCTACAGTAGGTAACATGTATGTTTGAACAGTGCAAACTACTTACAGTGACAACATATACTGTACACTGACAGTATAATACTGCATATTCATTTGCCCTCCAAATAGCACAGCTGATAGATAATAACATTAGAACAAGGCAGCTTGTGCACGTACAAGAAGTCTCACTTTACCTTGACTGTCTGTGTCTGTGCATGTTTGGTTAAAATGTGCTTGTTCTTCACTCAGTAAAGTGATGGTTAAGCTTCAGCAGGAGTTGGCTGCCATTTTTCATGTACAGTGGAAGCTTGGATTGCGAGTAACTTGGTTTTCAAGTGTTTTACAAGAGGAGCTAAAATTTTTTATAAATTTTGACTTGATAAACGAGCGAGGTCTTGTAATACGAGAAGTCCGTATACGCTTTGTCTGCTGAGCATCACGTGATCACAACTGAGCTGATGGTTCTTCTCTCTCTCGCTGCGGGATTGTGACAATTGTCAGTTGGCATGCCTCACTCATATAGTCAACATCTGTATGAGCGTATACTGTTTACTACAGCATTGTGACCATGTGTGTGTGCTGTGATGTGTGAGTCCCCATCTTGCACCCCAAAACATGAAGCTGAGTCTCAATACTTTTGCGACACCATCTTTATTCAGCTTGAAACAGGAACAGCGTGGTTATTTATTGTAGCAGGATCTGCCACTCTCCTATACACAGACACAGCAGTCAGGCAGGGTCTTGCCTAGGTTAGTGGCCAAGTAATACTGTGCCCTGCACATTTATAATGTTACTTGTAATCATCCATCAACGGCAGGTGCTTATAGCATGACCCCGATATTTTTGGATTCTCTTTTACGCCGAACTGCTACAGCGCTGGGTGCCTGCAGTTGCTTCGGGATGCTCTTCCGAGTTTCATCCCGTTGGGTGAAATCCCACAAGAGTTTAGAAACTCACTCACCCCAGCCATGATTCTTTTCAAAGGTAAAGTGCAGGTTAATTTGTTTTATGTATTTTTACTTTATACAGTATTTTGTATTAATTATTTTTATATGAATAGTTTTGGGTTGTGGAACGAATCACCTGAGTTTCTATTATTTCTTATGAGGAAACTCACTTTGATATACGAGTGCTTTGGACTGAGAGCATGTTTCCGGAATGAATTATGCTCGCAAACAAAGGTTCTACTTGCATTCTTTCTTTCCCTGTCCGCTGTCTGGAGTTTGTACTGCTATGCCGCCACAGTTTGTGTGTGGTCATGTGATTGCATGGCTACGTCTGATTGGTGAAACGGAGTCTTGTGATTATTGTTGCTACGTCTGATTGGTGAAACGGAGTCTTATGATTATTATTGCTATGTCTGATTGGTGAAACAGTCATGCAGTAGATCCACTGGTGGCTTCTCCCTGGCAAAAATATAGTGTATCTAATGGAAAAAACGTAACAATTCGAGTGTAGCCCAATGTAGCGGAGTAAGAGTAGCATTTCTTCTTCACAAATATACTCAAGTAAAAGTAAAAGGTATGGTGCAGTAAAACTACTCTTAGAAGTACAATTTTTTAAAAATGTTACTGAAGTAAATGTAACTCGTTACTACCCACTTCTGCCCATATAACATAGCTGGTCTCACTACTATCCTGTAGACCTTCCCTGCTAGTCTTGCTGATACCAGTCTATCACAAATCACAATACTGTATGGTCAAAATGATCTCATTCCACTACCATCTCCCTAGAGTAAGGAGTGACCAATTGACAACTCAGCACTTCTCTTTCTCCAAGTGTCCCGAGTATTCAGCACCAGTGAGTTGATATCATTGACCTTTGTGTCTGGTACACATGTTTGAATGTGGGCAGTCCACACCTTGCACCAGATTTAGATCGGCATGGTGTTGTTTCCTATCATTTCTGAGCTTTGAAATCTTCTCTGTAGGACTACAGAGTCTGTGTTACCTGTTAAATGCAGCATACATTTTCATCCATTCATCTATCCTTTCTCTAACCCTCTTCTTCAGTGCAGGGCAACAAGGAACCAGTGCCCATTCTGGCAACATTAAGTGCAAGAAGAGATCCAACTTCATGCATGGTGCCAGTCATTGCAGGATATTTTCACTCACACAGGGCCAGCTTAGTCAACTTAATACTTAAAATGTTTGGGATGTGGAAGAAAAACCCATACTTGACACAGAGAGCACAGGCAGTTCTGAGACTGAGGCAGCAGATTTGTGTAGAAAACAAATGACTTCGGCTCACTAGTAAAAGAACTGATTTGGATCAGAAATGGACTAGCGACAGACAAAGTCTAAAAAACAAAGTTAAGTTAGATAATTTAGACATGATGGAGGAGAGATGAGCTGAAAAACTGAGAAAGCCTTCTATGGCTGGTCTTGGCAAAGTACACAAAAACAGAATGATAAATTCAAATTTAAGTGACCTTTTCAACTCACACATGTCATAACTAAAGTTGTCTCCACCAAAATATTTAACTAAATGATAAATACTGCACTTTTCAAAGTAATTAGCTTGAGACCTTTGGATAATTGTGACTTAAATTAGAATAACAAGCAAAGAAATGTAATTTTAAAAGTACATGTAATTTTAATGTTATATGTATAACTTAAAGATAAGAAAAAAGCAAAGGTGAATGGCCAGAGAAGAATGACTCTTTAAGGCTAATGGTTGTTAGAATCAGAAAACAGGTTTTTAACACATTTATGCTTTTAAGTTCGGAGCGATACACCAGCTGCAGTCAAAGATCTTCAATAAATAATCCTCCATAAAAACAAAGTAATCGTGAAGTTAAAATCAATAAATAAATCAATTTGCTCCTCTTTCCAGCTTTTGTCCCAGCCTGGTCAGCACTGGGACTTTCGGAGCCTGACTCGTCACCCTGCCTTCATCCCTCAGGATCCCAGGATGATCTTTGGAGCACTCGGCTACTCCTGCTCCAACTATCGGTCAGCAGAAGCGACCTGACACTGGAGCACCCATCCTCTTGCTCCATCTCAAGGCCACCCAACCACCACACCTGGTACCAACCCAGTTCTGCACTTTCTTTCTCTTCAGCTTTCTCATCTCCAATTTTTCTTTTCTTTTCTTTCCTACTCAGGACCTTTTTATCCTTGTGAGTGCTTCCCTTAAGCGTTAATGAGGAATGGTTGTGCTAACTGTGCTCCCATGTGAATTAATCACTCTGGGGCCACATGGCTTTCCATTAGCGTGCACGTACTCCCACAAAGCCTGACCCACCCTGTTTTCAAAACCTTACATTCCATGGACCCCTTATATGCTGCATCACATTGGCTTACAGAAAGCTTGAAGGACTGAGTTAGGTATTCCATTTCAAAAATTCTTAATTGTAAAATTATTTTATTTTAATTGATAACTTAAACTTTAGTTGTATTGTAGAGGTTATACATTAAACAAGAAATAACATATTACATCCATTTCATTATATTTTGCTCTAATAAACTTTTTAACATCAGTATGGCTTAGATTCTGACATTTGTCTGGCCTCAGAAGTTCAACTTAGTAGTCTGAAGAGTTAGGTAAGGTTAGAGATGTGAACTACAGGATGAGAGAGGCTTCAAGTATCAAGTAACCAGACCTGTTAAAACCCCATCACCAGGTGCTAAGCCCAGAGGTCTGGAACTGCTGAGTGAACCTTACAGGCCCAGAGATCACCATTGCTTCCAAAATCTCTCAGCCCTATGCAAGGGAGACAGATAGATATATACCTGGAGTGTCCCCCAGGCCAGGTGCTAGACACTACCCACTACCTCTCAAATACTCTGAACACTTATTAGGCACATTCACCTAAACAAAAGTCGACGTTATCCTGTTTATACTTCAAAGTTTGCCCTGAAGTGACCTGTCCAAAGTTCTTCTCACAGGACAGGAACACTGTAGGAGAAAAACCACCAATAATCAAAAGTCTAAAATATATTGTGCTTTTTTTCCTACAAGTATCAGCACCCCAAGTGAAGTGATTTTCCACATCCCAAGACTAACTGTGAACTGCTAAGGTCTATTTGGTGTAATTTGAATACTTGATAGTTCTCATTAAAGCTAAATAAACCTTTCCACCAGATCAAAGCACTGGGTCCCCTTACTGAAAACAGGGGTCTGTTTGACTAATGGGACTGGGAGACCCCCACAACCGAGTTAAATTCAACCTAAAAAGAGAGTGGTCAGGTATATCATATATTTAGGATACATCATAAAAACTATTGAGTGTAAATCGAGGGACATTATGCTGAAACTATATGGAGTGAAGTTCTGGTCGCCACACTACAAAAAAGACATAGCAGCAATTCAAGTGCAGTGGAACGCATTCTGAAACATACAGGACTCGAGGAACGTCATACTCTGACAGGTTTAGAGAGTTAAACAAGTTTTGTCTTTAACTAAGGAGACTACATGTTGACCTAATCCAAGTCTTCGAAGTTTTCAAGAGTAGATCCAGACAAATTCTTTTAACTAAATAGTGAATCACGTGTATAAAGGCACCAGTGGAAATTAAGGGGAACTGCATTTAGGGATGAAGCCAGGAAGCACTTCCTTACAGAAAGAGTTGTGGGAATCTGGAACAAACTTCCAAGCCAGTAGTTGAAGGGGAAACTTTGTCAACCTTTAAAAATTATCTGAAAGAGATTTTGGGACAGCTTAGCTATTAACTAAACAAAAGAGCTTGATGGACTGACTGGACACTTCTCATTTGGTCAAATTTCATATATTTTTAGCTAACTGGCATAATGGAGCAAATTTAAAAGAGCAGCAGTACTTTAGAAAGAAGTCATTAAAATAAGCCAGCACAGTGTCATGGAAGACTGTCTCACACTCCTTCCTTCTGTGACCCTGAACTGACTTAACCAGGTCTGATGCTGGATGGATAATAATTCCAGTGATATCTTGTCCTGTTACAATATCTTCATAAAAACCTTGGCAGTTCTGTGCCCCTTCTGTATATGAGCACGCTCGGCTCTGCCTCTGTATTTGCCTTTAAGTCATGCAGATCTGATGGATTCTCAGCAAGCAATCCTTGACGTTTGCGTGGTGCACGGCATTATCTTGCATTTCTGATGCTTAGTGTTCTCACTGACTTAGAAACTGCTAAGCCAATTGTAACATTTCAATGTATTTATTCTGCTGTAACCACATTATCTTTACTCTTTCAGGTTCCTTTTTCAGTTGGAAGATCATTGATGAAGTGGGTATGCTTTCAATTTCTTCAAATCAATGTAGTTAAACTTGTCACATTGTGAAATGCAACAACGAAGTAAAAAAAACATAAAGTTATAAGGTCAAGGTAAACTTCTCAATCTCACTTTGGAAAATTCATGGGCACAATGGCAAATAATAAAATGTAAACAGTAAGCTTTAGAAAAAAAAATCTTATATTTATAAAACATGTAATACAATCTATTCATTTAGATATAGCAAATCTGTTAATTTTCTCATTACTCCAGTAACAAATGACCTCTGGATTTTCTCATTTTCCAATAAAGGATTCTATTGCTTCTCATTCAGTTACAAGATAATTTATTGTACCAAGATTATGCAAGACCATTAAGGATGTCATGAAACTTTTTAGGACAAGGTCTTCGTTTTCAATAGACATTTGGTCAACCTCAGTCACCGTTCTATTTTAATTGATATTTGAGGTTCAATTTTGTCTTGAACTCTAAGGTTTCCAAAACCATTCAAAATTCACCAAACAACTAATGAATAGAGCATTTTTTAGATATCTGACCCTCATTTAAAAATCTTCAAGCCACATGCATAGATTTTGCCAAGTGAAGCCGCAGACTAAACGATGATAATGGTCGTGCCTTACCTCATGTTTGAACATCCACAAGTGTTTCAGATTTCAATACAGCATCCTTTGTTCTGTTTCCCTAAACTCTGCTTTTGCCCCTCATCTTAGGTGGTGCCCATGTCCGACTGGTGAGAGGGGATAGTTGCTGTTCTGGCACAGTGGAGGTCTACCAGAATGGGATGTGGAGATCCATATGCAGCAGTGGCTGGACTGAAACTAACTCAAAGGTGGTCTGCAAAGAACTCAACTGTGGTTTGTATTTGAAAGATGTGAAACCGACTAAACAAGAGATGCCTGAGCACATCCTGGGTGGTGTGTCCTGCACTGGCAATGAGAAATCACTGCTAAACTGTGGCAACTTTGGCACGCAAGTCACCAATTGTAACAGCTCTGAGGTCAGCATTTCTTGCCAAGGTAGGATCAACAAGATCTGAGGTAGGAATCGGAAATGAAGTCAATGGACATGCGAAATGTGTGTTTGGTCCAGGTATAAAGCACGGCTCCTGGCAGGCAAATGTTGTAAGAACACAGATGTACTGACTTTTATAAACATGTCTACAACACACAGTATCAGGCACAAGTTCTTCATACTTAGTTGTAAAACCTGCAAATGTACAAGTGAGGACGATTTCACCAATACAGCCATTTAGTATGTCAGCAGTACAATACTCAGACACTAAGTCTTTCCTTCTGTCAGGTTCTGAAGGGCTAGGACTGCTCTGATTCATTGTTATGACCACCACACCTTGCTTTAGGAAATCAGAACTTTCATCATAATAATACAAGGTAATGCAACACAGGGGCCACAGACTTTGGGGAAATGATCCAGATAAGCAGCAGCTTAGTGACTTTAGTAAGTAAACACCACAGTTCACTCAACATTAAAAGTTATCAATGAGTTATAAGTAACATATTATGTTTTAATTCCGTGAATAGTAAAATGAATTTGTTCCATCAATTAATTAACACATTCACATATTCTCAAACTCGAATTCGTCCAGTTCAAGGTTGTGAGTTCATTTTACACATACTGTGCAAGTGAAAAATCAACCATAGTTGAGGTGCCAGTCTATTGCAGTCTCATTCAATAATGCCAAACTTAAATGCATTAGGACAAGGTTTTCTGAAATCCTTCAGAAAGAAATAACAGACATAAATCCCAAGTGTATACTAGACACAAATTACTTCCTAATCACTTTAAAGGCAAAAAATGTCCAAAACTAAGAGAACCAAAAAATCCTCCTGAAACTGGTAAGCCCTGGTTTGCAGAGCCATGCATGAACATCTAACAATGTTCCTTCCTGCCTGCCCTTATAGTTTACAAGACTCATTTATTAGGTAATGCAACTAAGTAAGTATAACACTTCACACTATGAATTGGACACACCAAGGGATCCAATTAAGATATGACTTGCATATGTCAGAAATAAGACAAGCATGGAGGCAGTGGTCGTGGGCAGAACCCAGACCATATCTTCATATGAAAGAGTGACGGGGGGTTGTTTTAAACCTGCGAGCAGCAGGAGCCAAAATGCTAACATGGAAAAAAAGAAGATGAGGAGAAGGATAGATTAACAGGAACAAACAAGACAAAATCTCCAAAAAAAGACCAGGGGTCCCAATACTAATGTCTTCTTGGAAGCTCTTTTAAGCTTACTGTATGCTAGTGAGAATAGCAGTAGGCAGGACAAACCTAAAATATGTTCAAGGACAGGCAAGAGGTCAGGGATACAACAAAATAGTCGGAGGAATGATCAACAAAATCCAGTACTCAAAAGACAGAAATCAAGGTCTAGAAACAAACACACTAACTTGTTTTGATTATGCTAACCATTATTATGATAAATGTAGAATTATAGTCATGAGTGTCATAAAAAATGCACATTATGTCGGTGCCCATAACAGGAACAACTTCGCATAATTAACATTAGAATGTTAAAAATACTTGTTTCTGCAAAAAGAAAAAAAAAAGAAAAATACATGACAAGGGGAGTTGTTTGATATTTTATTATTGGTATTGGTATTTTGACTGTGATATCTGACTCCAAAGGAGGTGGCACCCCTGACACTGCAGCTGTGGGACTGCCCCCTGTCTATATGAGACCTCTGACTCAACATTTTGGTAATCTTCTGCTCATGTTGTTTAGTTCTCTATTTTAGATACTTTCCTCAGATTCCATTTATTGTAAGTTCTAGTTTTTATTCCTTCTGATTTTTTAAAACGTTTTTTCTGTTCTGCTCTTGGTTAATGATTTTTTCTTTGTGGGTTGTAGATTTAGTTTGCTTTTGAGTTACCACTTTGAAGTAAAAGTTAGTAATTTACAAACTACTTTTGAAATCATTGCTTGTTTTTTATCCTCTTTTGAACAAACATTTGGAGAATCATATGATTATTAAAACTCTGCTTTGCTCTTTGGAACAGGTATTCTTCCTGCTCCCCTCTCCCTTTTGAGATATACAAACTTTGGTCCCTTATTGGTGTGCAGGCCACAAGACTGATACTCAAATTTGAGGGCAGGCTTACTTCAAGTGTATAAGGACTAACTAGTATTTTTTAGGCCAAACCAGGACACAGATGTTTTGTGAGTCTGGAAACACAATAAATTGAAGAAGGGACCATAAATAATTTGTCATCTAACTTAAACAAGATCTTGGCCTACCTCTTTGGGTGTGTGTACTACAGTTTGTGAACAGTTAGAATAGGCTTTTTAAAACCTTTCTCACATACTTTTAATCCATGTGCCCGTCAATAACTGGATGGTATGTGGCTTCTTGCTTTTTGATTGCCACCTGCTTTTAAGTTAGCTGATCCCATTGATTTGAAATTAACTCAAATTTTGATACCCAGTTCTTGCCATTCCCTACGTCTTGTGAACCATAGCTTCTTCTCATTACATACCAGTTACTAAACTGACCTTACCAGTACAGCTATGATTCTAGAAGAATTTTATCTCATAATACAATCTAAGACAAAACAGCTGCATTGAACAGTAGTGGCAGCCCGGACACAAAGGTGGTCTTCACACTGAAGCCTCAACTGAAACCTGTCTTTTGGGTTCAAAATGTTTTCACTGTCACTTATAGCTGTGCAATTGCTGTTCCTTCAGCAGGGTGACGCGGTGATTTGCAGCTCTAAGCCAAACTGTTGTGTATTTGGAGTTTGCACATTCTGTCTCCATCACCAAACATTTTCAAGATAGGTTGATAGTCATCTGTTGTTGGCTATGGATGTGTCAGTGAATGTGCCCTGCAGCCAATGCTTATAAGCTCAGACGTGGTAATGTAAGTAGAGAAAAAAGCATGTTTAGAAAATGGATAGATGGAGACTTTTCAACAACCACCTCTTCACCCCTTGGTAGGGCTAGATCAAGAATTGTGAATTGCTTTGTGTCACCAGCAGGTCTGTTTTGGACAGGTATGTGCTGGGCACCAGCATGCTAGGTGATTCCCCATTACACACAGATTTCTGCATTTTAATCCCAATAAATGTTGGCCAAGTATTCTCTGTGAAGTCATTTTCAGATTTAGATATTGTTTTACATGGATTTTATTGAGCCATGCAGTTTTATAACGTATACTGTACAGTTTTCAACCAAGCTTATGCAATTCTTTATTTCAAATATTAAGGTGTATACATTGCATTTTAATCACACCTTCTCATCTCTCTTGTATTCCCCTTCTCAGAAAAGCAGAGTCTCAGACTGGTGAATGGATACAGCTGCTGCTCTGGAAGAGTGGAAATCAACAAAGGCACCCAACAGTGGGAAACAGTAAGCCAGAAAGGCTGGAACAGGAATATGGCCAATGCTGTCTGTGGCGAAATTAATTGTGGGGAGGCTTTGTGGACCAAATCTTCATGGAATGCTGATTTTGGGAATGGTGACAATCCAACATGGGTTTCTTTGGAATGTGGGGAAAATGCAACGGAGCTAGAGAGTTGCAAGAAAACAATGGAAAGCAATTATACAGGGAATGCAGCCGGGGTCATATGCTCAGGTCTGATTTTTTTCAACAATTTCATTAACTCTTTGCTTGGGGCTGAATATTTTTTCCAAAAAACAGTTTCTGAAAAGCACTTTCACACAGAAATCCACATTAAATGTCTGTTGCTGCATGCTGTGGCTGGCAATTTGCTAAGAATGTGCGGCAGACTTGCTCCCAGGCTGTCTTCGTATGACTGGGGCAGCAACAGCAGTCATGGTCACAGTGCACTGCAATCTGGTTTCTACCTCTTATTGTTGTTAAGTGGCAGTCCTCCCAGGCGAACATTCCCGTAGCCGTGTCCACTACATGAACCTGTTCAGCACCACAATTAGCTGGAGACCAGTCAGCTGAAGCTGGAACCTCACATTCGTTTTCGATCACCTATATCAAAATCAGAGTCCAATAAGTCATAGTCTAGTTCAGAGATAATAGGCAAAACGTCGTCCATGGAGTATTTTGCTTTACGCATTCGCTTTGATCTCTCGCCATTATGTCAGTGCCATTTTTGCTGTTGTTTGCCTCTTGCTACTCACACGAGAGCAGGAAATCTCAGTCAAACCAATTAATCTAACTTTCCTTCTAGCAACGAGAGTCCAACTAAAATGTAACAGCAGGTTTGGTCACAGATTACAGTCGATTACCACTGTCAACTCCTCCTTTTGACAAAAGTCAACATCCACCCTGAAAGAGTTAAAGTATTTGTATAAACTTAACTTTCTTGTATATGGAAACTAATGTTTTACTATATGGTTGATCACAAGATCAATATGGTCAGTTTTACCTCCTCTGTGCCAAGTGGATTTTTATCTGTTTCTTTGTCCTTATGGCCTTGTGGTGTGTAGGTGCTAGAAAGTTGTTCCCTTATGCTGGTAAGAATGAGCACTTTCTAAAATAACCAGCAATTAAAGCTGATAGATCACACAGTATCAAAAATAAACATTTTTATTCAAAAACAAAACACTCAGAAGTGATGAAGAATGGGTGAAAACAAAGTACAAAGTTAGGAAAGGACCAAGCAACTATTAAGGGCAAAATATAAAATAAACCAAATAATTCTTAAAGGCCGAACAATTTTAAAAGCAAAAATGCCAAAGCTAATAAAGTAAAGCCCAAACAATACCAAAGGCCAAAAATATAAAATAGGCCAAGAAACACAAAATGCCAAACATACAAAAAAGCCAAACAATACTTAAAGGTCCAGAAATACAAAAGTTCTAGAAACCAAAATGGCAAAATGTCAAGAACCAGGTACATCATTAGTTGAGGTAAATACTGTATCATGGGTTTAGCCATCACAACCCACCCCAGATTGGTCATCAGATTGAAGACTAGGAGGTACCCTGTGGGTTTTTGCATGAGTTGTACATGTTGCAGGAGGTGGGGGGTTGGTTCATTTGGGAGGTCTACTCAAAACTCAGCAGCTGGACACGTGGGATCATGGGCTTAAACCCCTCATGCTCCTACACCCTAACAATACCACTGGAAGTAACAAATCCGAAGTAAAACCAAAGAGGGGAGCCACAGGCATTAGGAAGAACTCCGTGCTAAGTTAGTTGGGGACCTTTACACACTTTAAGAATGAGTGAACACGTTGTCTTCTTCTTTCAGCTGATCCCGTTAGGGGTTGCCACAGCGGATCATCTTCTTCCATATCTTTCTGTTCTCTACATCTTGTTTTGTTACACCCATCACCTGCATGTTCTCTCTCACCACATCCATAAACCTTCGCTTAGGCCTTCCTCTCTTCCTCTTGCCCGGCAGCTCTATCCTTAGCATCCTTCTCCCAATATACCCAGCATCTCTCCTCTGTACATTGTACAAAGTGAACACATCATACAAAGATAAAATGACAAAGAGCAAATTAATTATTCTACCATACTGGGTCTAGATGTACAGGCTTTTAACTTAGCTGTTAGGTGGGGGGCTCCCCTATTTTCCCATCTCCCATTACTAATGTATTACCTCAATAGCCATCTTTCTCTGCTTTGCCTCTATTCCGACATGTCAATCAGCCTTTGATTAAAAAAACCTACAAAAAAAAAATGAATGAATTGTGCAATGAACTCATATGAAAACCCTACCAGTCTGTATTCCATTACTTGTAGTTGTTCTTCTTACACGTTTAAATAACCAGGCTACTCTACCTTCCTTCCCTTTTGAATACCTGAGCTGCTTTTCTTGATGTACTTGTAGATCAGACATCAGAACCATGCACCTCAAAATAATAAGATTAACTATGCTAGTTTACGTTATTTACTCAATTATGCAAAGATCATTCAAAAAACGTAAATATGCATTATGACAATTTTGACAAGAACAAAATAGCAAACGTCACCAATTCGATCCATCTAATCTTTCCAAAAGAACATAAATTCAAATTTTGATGATCTCAAAAGGCTCTCTCTACCACACTTCGTGTTAATTTATCCCATATGTCTATGTTTCTCTATGTGAAAAAAACGTGTAATATTTGTAGAAAAATTATACTTAAAAAGCTTCCATTTGTGTCACTGTTTTCTTGTCAAATAACTCATTTCAAGGTAACAGATGGGACCCCCTGTATTAATCTCATAATTTTAACACCTTTAATCATGTCTCTTCTTAATCTCTGTTTGTGTAAACTGAAAAGGTTCTGCGGTCTTTCCTCATAACTCATAACTTGCAACCAAGTCGCTCATCTCTTGACTTTTTCTAATACTGCTATGTCTTTTTACAGCTGGATGACCACAACTGAATGCAGTACCTTAAATGAGACCCACAACTGAAATAGAAACTCCTTTGACTTGTCCTCCACACATTGTGGTATATGACCTAGCATGCTGATAGCCTTCTTTACACTGTCTGGACGTACAAAGTAATAGGTCCAGTGCAACGTATAACATTAAATTTCATCTGCTGCAAATCTTCCCAAGACTATATAGGGTCCTCTTTCCTTTGTACTGATCCATTCTAGATTATCTGCCATTCTGCCTAGTGTTGTTCTGCAGAGCAGATGGAATGCTAAAGGGACTAGAAAAAAAAAAGAGTGAGTCAAATAATAAGCCAAGATTGTAACCGTAAATTTAATTTGCTCTTTCGCCAAACCGAAAAGCAAAACCTTCATCGTAATCGAAGTTCAGTTTGGAAAAATCTTTATATCTTTAGATCCTAAAACAAACCCCAGTTGCAATTTTTACCATCATTACTAATGTGACATAACCCAAAAAGCCTTAGGCTGACCTTTTATGCCGTCATGGCGGTGAATGGGAATTGCATATTACCAGATCAAATTCCTCAGTAACATGGCGGCAATTCCACTACAAAATGGTGGCATCGGTAAAGATATCAGAAAAAGTTGCAAATATTTTTAAATTACTTGAAAGTGAAAATAAATTTTAAAAAACGACATTGGGAATGGGTTCAGCAACCCTAAAAACCATAATAGTCAAAAGTTTAATTGCAGAAATCTCTTGATAAAGAGGAAAAGCATCATCAAAAGTTAGGTATCATCTGCAGACTTGTCCAGCTTGATGTTCTTACCCAGATTATTTATATTAAAAAGAGCTGCGGCCCCAGCTGAGGAAGAGGACTTTAACAGACCTTCTACCTACATCTTAATTACATTCCAGAAATTAACAATTTCACAAAACGATAAAAATACGTTAAAGACCAGGAAAATGTTAGATACTGACATGTAACTTAGAAATGGGCGTGGACCGTTTTGATGCTTTGTGGTGAAGTGCAAATTGCAGTTCTGAGATATTTTGAACTTTTAAAATGAAAATATATCTTAATTTTTTTTTGACATGCATGTAACTCTTATGATTCACACTTAAAACTGAAAAAAATACGTTATATGAAAATGCCACCCTAACCAAAGTGTCACCAGTGGTGACCGTCAAGTTGTGTCACCTTGCCCTGCGCACCAAACATGTCCTGATGCTAAAGTGATGTGCTGATTGAAGTGGGGGTAATACCAAGCCTGCCAAGGTGTGGAAATTCCATACAGTTGGTGCAAACTTTACTTTCCAGTTACATGTCAGGTATCATTGAGGTGGTGATTTTAGCAGGCGATTTCCTGCTGCATTACTGGTCAATGCAATCCCACTGGGTGTCAATGCAGAAATCTTTTGGTAAAAGAGGATTATCAAATGGGCTGAGAAGTCTCGTGTTTTCTAACTGTACTCCATACAGATAGTGGGGAGCAGTGAATGCATGGAGTCTCATGTTGTTTGCCCATCAGCAGTGACAGTGGACCAGATATACACTAAAAAAAAGATACTTTTCATAATCAGGAGCATGAATTAATTTCTTATTTGTTACAGTTCTGCATTGTATTAGTTTTTTGCAACATTTTTTTTTTAATACAATTCTTGTGCAACAAGCAAGAAACAACTTTTAACACTAAGGGTAAAATCACAACCTCCAGCTGTACTGATTCACAGTTTATCAAACTTATTTTTTAAATGGTTCCTGTGACGATGCGGGTTCTGCTCCATGCTCCCATCTAGGCTTCTGGGGAGCTCTCGAACCCGACACCGTCGGTAATGTCACCAATGAGCTAGACAGTGAAATCATCAACAACGAAGCAAGACGATGGGGCAAAAAGTGCAAAGTGCTTTACTTACAAACAAAGCCAAAAACAGTGTCCAAATAAATAAGTGCAGTGCATCACAAATCTTTAAATAAATAATCCATTAAAACAGAGGTGAATCCGTGGAGGTTAAAATGATAATGGCTGGAAGCAGTCTTGTCTTAAAACTCCGGTGCTTTGTTCTTTCTACTGGAGGCTCCCCTGCTTCTCCCATACGGGCCCCGCAACAGGGGAGTCGCCCTACCAGCAAATGCAGCTCCCTCCTATTCTGGTCCTATAGCCTTCCCATCCCCGGCTACGTAAGACTCCAGCCGGACCGAGACTTGGGTTCCCTTCCCAGTGGCCAGGGCGCTCACGCTGGGGCTCAACACACCCAAAGCCTCCTCGACTGCTGCTCTCTTCAACGGCCAGTCGCCTCCACTGCCGGTCACTCCAGTTCTTTAAAACTGCTTAGCTGGAGTGACCGCGTCAATCTGCCCCCCAAAGAGTTGGCCAAACACTCCTGTAAAGCTTTCCTACCAGCTGCATTCAACCTTCAATGAGCCTGTTCTCACTTGTGCTCTCACTCGCTCACGCACTTTCTCTTTCCTGCTGCCTTCTTCTCCCTTAACCTCTGCTCCCGTTCTTTCCTTTTTATTTTTGACTCTCCTATCCGCCTCGTGCTTCTTCTATATATTACAGGGACACGGATCAGGTTTGGCGATTAGCAGCTCTTGGCATCAATTACGGATACACCCGGGAACCGCTCCGGCCACACTACCACGCCCCCTCTTTAAGCCGCAAGTGCGCCAATTATCTATTAAAACTGACCTTTTCAATTTGATCAGTGGACCTGCTATACCACAGTTCCATCATTCATTTTTAGGAGTGTAATCACCTATTGTCATCCTCCTGTCTATCTCTCTGTCTGTCTGTGTGTCCACAAGAAATAATTTGGCTCCCAGTGGACCAATATTATTGACATTTGACACACTTATTCTTCAAGGAATTTTGTTGGGACAGTTCAATTTTCATTTACACTGCTCCAGATTTGCTCTTCATAGTAAAATAATGTTAAAGAGCGTGTGTTTAATGTAGTCTACTTACACATGTAGTTGCATTATATTACTACTGTTATTTTTGAATATGCTTCACTGTTACAAAATATTTAATAAATAAAAATGTGATAACTGACTTTTTGGTGAACTAAGTAAAAAGACTTCAAATGCTCCAATTCGGTACACTAAGTCCCTTGAATGCAACTAAAGGCTATGCCATTCATACATTTTCTAACTTTTCAATAATTATAAAGAGTTTACAAACGTTTGGCTCAACTGCTCTTTCTCTGAGCTGCTGACTGCATGAGTGGACCTTAACCTGACAATAATTTTTTATAAGCAGGATGCTCATATAACATTTTTTATTGGAAAGTTGGCAAAAACCATTTAACTTAAAGAGGTAGATGAAAAAAATGAGGAATGAAGGACATGTTTTAAAGCAATAATAATTAAATTCAAAGACAGCTACAAACACTCTTCTGTATATGGTAATAATCTGAATCATCTACATAACAATACATCACAGATCCAGCCTCCTGGATTTGGATGTTGTTTGTGTTAAATGTGCATGTTCTCCCAGGGTTTGCCTCCCCTTTGTCCAAAGATATTCATGTTTGGTTAATTTCCAGTTCCAAATGTGTTTGCGTGCCTTGCCGTAGACTGGTATCCTGTTCAGATCTTTCAAGCCTTTTGTCCAGTTCTGCCAGTTTAGGCTCTGGCCCCTTAGTTGGATTAAGAAGGTTTGAGAATGTTATGTAATTTTATTTTTAGGGTTAGGAGCACTTTCTTTTCATTCCTGACCATCATGGTGAGAGCATTGCCTTTTGTCTATTTACTTTTTTTAAGAGCCTTCAAATGATGAATTAAGATGCAGGATAATCCTTATTTATTAATAAGGCTAAAACTCTATTTCAGTCGATTTTATAGCTCACAGCAACTGTTCTCATTTACACAGCCAGAAGAACAACATCTAATAATCCACTGTTAAAACTTGTATTTTCCAAAATGCTGGGGTGACCCCCAAATTGTCATAAGGGATGCCTTTATTGTGACCAATATCTCTTTTTTTTCAGATGTAAGGCTCATCAATGACCCAAATTCCTGTGCAGGACATTTGGAATTATATTCCAAGATATACAAAAGGTGGGATAAAGTCTGTTATGAAAATTGGGAAATTAATGATGCCTATGTGGTGTGTAAGCAGCTGCAATGTGAAATAGAAGCATCAGTACAAATTGGAGAGGAAGTCAAATCAGCCGTGTTTGTGTCAACTGCTTGCAACGGTACAGAAGAGAAGCTGAGTATGTGCATGAAGGGGACCTGCAAAACCAGAAAAACGGTCACCATAACCTGCTCAAACAAACGTAAGACTGATGACCACTTCACCGGATATACAATTCTTTCAGTATTATTAGTGTGGTTTTTATCAGATCTGAAAATATTTAGGCTAGGTAATTGTCTGGATGTCTGCACCTTATGCGTCTGTTTACCATTATAATTTGTTATCGATCCATTTCCCCATATTTTCCAGGCAGAGGCATGATGCAATGTCCATGTGTGCCGAACCCTGTTGGATTGTGTGCAAGGGTGTATATTGATTTACTTGTACAGCACAGTATGCTTGTTCCATCAGGGATGTTCTTGCTTTTTCCACAATCAGCTTCTTCTCACTGAGACTCTGTAATGGCTATATTTGTACTCACAATGCTGGGCATTTTTTTGTTTTTTTTTTTGTTGTGGCGTGTTTCCTCTATACTGTTTGAAACAGAATCAAGAACATGTATATTCTCTCTACGTAAAGATTTTACTCCCAACTGTACCCTGCCCTGCAAAGAGCAATTCAAATGATAATATACAGAGGTAGAGGTGTGCTGTCCACTGCTGCATTTCTTGTGCAATGACAACTGGATCCATTAGAAGGAAACTCTAAGGTAGCGTTTCTCAACCTTTAAGTATTTGCGACCTGAGTTTTCATAACAGTTTTAATCGCGTCCCCCCTAACATTTTTTTTTTGAAATGTAGATGCATATTTTATTATACCTACTTAACTTTTATCGACATTTATCTAACTCTATATTTATTGTTCTGTAGTTTAAGTTAATGTGTTTTGGTTTCAACAGATGTTTTTTTTCATATTTTTGATTCTTGTTTTCTTTTTTTCATATCTTTGCGCCTCCCTTTTTGTTACTTCACACCCCCCCTAGGAGGGCCCGTCCCACAGGTTGAGAACCACTGCTGTAAGGCATTTCTTGAGAAATGTTTCGGTGGGATCTGCCACACCATGGTGCCTCTTGAATCCAGAATTCTGAGTGTGGATCCCTCACTTAGTTGCTTTCTGAATGGAGCTTCAGAGTGCTCCCCATGTCTAAATGCCTTTCTACAGTATGTACCTCAGTTTCTCTCCCTTTTCCTAAAGGCATGCATGTAATTCTAAACTCGCTTCTTGTCATTGTAGTGATGTATATGAGTTGGGCCGTGAATTGACTAGTAGCCTGTGCAAGAAAAGGTCCTTGTTTTTGCTCTGCTGTTGGCCAATATAAGCTGACCTGTGACCCTGAATTGGATAATTGTTATGTTAAATATTGCACCTAGCTTAGAGTTTAAGATTATAAATCTGTTAAGACAGTAAAACAAAAAACTGCCTAAAAATTCCTGGCAGTGGGGTGTAGTGGTGAAGGTGATGGACTTTAAATCACTCATTTCTGCCTCTACCTGACTATGTGACACTGAGCAAGTCACTTAAGCTGGATGAGTTATATGTATGTAGTTAGTTTTTTTTTTTTCTTTTTTGGAACATATTTATATACTGGGGGCTTTGCCATTTGCTCGCCAACCCCCCGGCCAGTGCTAAGCGCCAGCCACTTTGCGTCTCTACCACTCGCATATGTGGATTTCACTTTCACCAAACAACAAATGTTTTAATTCTCGTGGATATGCCTCTTCATTGAGAAGAAACACTACTTTTCCCTGATGGCAACACGAATTAGACGATCTACAAGTCTCCAACTTGAAGTTTAAAGCCAAAAATAACTACATACTTCTGTCACATCACCTATGTCTATATATTCGATTTCTGTTCCGTTATTTCACCGAGGATTAATTTCCGTTTGTTAGCACTAATTCGATTTTTACTATCACTTTTTTGAGACTTACGAATTCCACCGCTTTCATAATCTCTAACCTACTCTGCATGTGTATCGCTCCAATGTTTTTGAACCTCTTTACAACGTTCTACTTTGTCTTGTCCGTTTTGGTCCAGATTGGTCACAGGGTGCAGGATTGTAATACTTTCTCTGAGCCAACAGGTGGCACTGGTGTGCAAACTTTTAGCATACAGGGGAGAAAACCCCCACTGGGAACCCCAGGGTCAGTATTTTGAGTTCCAATGTAGCCTATGCAACTATGCAAAATTTAATCCAGATTGGTCAAAACGTGTAGGATTGTTTTGGGAACATTCAGACAGACATTCTATTTTTAAATATATGCATCTCTAAAAAAGAAAGGAAGGCATCAAGATCGCTATGAAATGATAAAAAGTATTGTTATTACACCAGCAGACAAAGGAGGTGAAACAGTCACTAATTCAACCGGACACATGTCTAACCAGGACACAGTACAAGTAAGATTCAGGGCAAATACTAAATGTACCAGAGAGCTGGCCGAATTGTGGCAATAAAATGAAAACGCCATTAATAGACATTTGGACATGAACCCAGCAAGCTTAAAAAGAACATCCAAATAATAAAAAAGACTTTAAGATCAAACACCCTCCGAACCCCACCTTAGTAATCCACCATTCTTACACCCACCTACCCTCCCCGCCCCATTTGCTATATATTGCCTTTGTTTCCTGAATCATTTTCCTTTGATGATGACATTTGATAATTTGTTGAATGGTCAAGAATAAAAGACAATTTTAAGATATGTGATTCATTTCTTCCCTTTGTAGATTTCTACCTATAAATAAATATGCAAACTGTATCAGAGAACTGCGTTTATATATATATATATATATATATATATATATATATATATATATATATATATATATATATATATATATATAGGGAAGAGAAGGTCTGTGATACGGTTTGCATATTAGCAGCTGGAGACCCACAAAGGGAGAAAATGAATCACGCATCATAAAGTAGTTTTTATTCCTGAGCTTTCAACCCCTACCAGGGGTCTTCATCAGAGGATAATGCTTAGACTTACAAGAGTCAAAGGCAATATATAGCAATACCTTACAGGTTTGTTGGGAGTAAAGTCTTGTTTATTAAGAATAAGTTCTTCTTAAGTTTGCATATGCTGGATTTATGTCCAAGTGTCTGTTGATGGCGTTCTCATTTGATAACCAGGATTCAGCCAGCTCTCTGGCACTTTTATTATTGGCTTTAAATTTTACTTGTACATCGTCCCAATTAAATGTATGTCCTGTTGATTTAGTATGCTTATAGATCAATGACAGTCCGTCCTTCTGACGGCGTTGCGGTGTTCCTGTATACGTGTTGCGATTCTTTTTGAAGTTTGTCCTATGTATACCGCTGAGCACGAACTGCATGGAATGCTGTACACTGCGTTTCGTGTTTCTGCTGTCGATTTCTTGTTTTTAGCATTAAAGAGGACCGTGCGCAGATTGTTCGTGGGTTTGTGTGCTATTCTGACACCTGACTTGGCCAGGATGCGTGCAGCACCTTCAGACACATTGTGGTGATAAGGGAGTGAGTGCCAGGTGGGGTGGGGGTTATGACTCAAGTTGATTGTTTGTTGAGTTTTTTGGCGTCTTCTGTGTAGGCTTCGATTAATGAATGTTTTCGATTATCCGTTTGAAGTGAAAAGGTGGAAGAGATAGCGTCTCTCTTTCATTTTTGTTTCCTTCGTATTACAGTGGGTGTGGACTCTTCTGAATAGAGTTTTAACACAGCTCCGTTTATGAGATATCGGGTGGTTGCTGGCGAAGTGTAATATCTTGTCTGCATAGCATTCTTTACGGTAAACACTAGTAGTCAGGGTGGCGTCTTTACTTCTTTCAATGTAGATGTCCAGGAAGCTGATGTGTCGGTTAATTTCTTTCTCCATTGTGAATTGGATTGCCGGGAATATTGAGTTGATGTGCTTGTAGAATTCATTCAGCTGATCATTTTTTATTATGACGAATGTGTCGTCCACATAGCGTATCCAAATTTTGGGTGTGAACTGAGGTAGAGCCACGTTTTCAAATCGATGCATTACCAGTTCTGCTAGAAGTCCTCATAACGGCGATCCCATTGGCATGCTTTCTTTCTGAGTATAGTATTTGCCGTTAAAATGAAAGTGAGTTTTTTGGCAGAGTGATATTAGGTGTAGTATGACTTTAATCGATAGCTTAGTTCTTGTTTCTATAGTGGGGTCACTTTCCAGTTTCATTAAAAGTGTTTCTGTGGCTAGATGAATCGGTATCCTGTTGTATAGCGACACAACGTCAAAAGAGACCATGATTTCATCCTCGGCGACGGATAAATCTTTTAAGCGTTGTAATGCCAACTCAGCGCTGTTCACAGAATATTCTGAATCAAAAGTTAGATGTTTGAGTAATTGGAAAAGTCTTTCTGATAAGTTGTAGGATGGTCCGCCTATTAGGCTGACCACTGGTCTGAATTTCAGTGGTGTTTTATGTATTTTCGGGAGTCCGTAAAATTGAGGGCAGATAGCATCGTTGGATTTCATTTTATAATAATTCTGTGCATCGAGGTGATTGTTATTCCGGAGTTTGGTCAGAGCAGTGTTTATTCTGTTAAGTGTGGTTTTCGTTGGGTCTTTACTCAGCTGTTGATAAGTGTTAGTGTCAGAAAGCATTTCTTCTATAGCTGTGGTGTATTGTTCTTTGTCTAAAACGACAGTTGCACCTCCTATGTCGGCTGGTGTGATGATGATGTTGCTGTCATTCTGTAGCGATCGTAGGGCTTTTTGTTCACTTGTGGAAATATGTTTGGTCGGTTGTCCTGCGTGTAGTTGGCTGGCGACATTGCACCTTATTTCTTGTGCATTTTCTATCGGTACTTTTTCGGTTGATAGGATGAATACATAGGACAAACGTCAAAAAGAATCGCAACACGTATACAGGAACACCGCAACGCCGTCAGAAGAAAGGACGCCCTGTCATTGATCTATAAGCATACTAAATCAACAGGACATACATTTAATTGGGACGATGTACAAGTAAAATTTAAAGCCAATAATAAAAGTGCCAGAGAGCTGGCTGAATCCTGGTTATCAAATGAGAACGCCATCAACAGACACTTGGACATAAATCCAGCATATGCAAACTTAAGAAGAACTTATTCTTAATAAACAAGACTTTACTCCCAACAACCCCACCCCCCACACGGACCTAGCCAACCTGTAAGGTATTGCTATACAGTATATTGCCTTTGACTCTTGTAAGTCTAAGCATTATCCTCTGATGAAGACCCCTGGTAGGGGTTGAAAGCTCAGGCATAAAAACTACTTTATGATACGTGATTCATTTTCTCCCTTTGTGGATCTCCAGCTGCTAATATATATATATATATTTTTTATACAGTGGTGTGAAAAACTATTTGCCCCCTTCCTGATTTCTTATTCTTTTGCATGTTTGTCACACAAAATGTTTCTGATCATCAAACACATTTAACCATTAGTCAAATATAACACAAGTAAACACAAAATGCAGTTTTTAAATGATGGTTTTATTATTTAGGGAGAAAAAAAATCCAAACCTACATGGCCCTGTGTGAAAAAGTAATTGCCCCCTGAACCTAATAACTGGTTGTGCCACCCTTAGCAGCAATAACTGCAATCAAGCGTTTGCGATAACTTGCAATGAGTCTTTTACAGCAGTCTGGAGGAATTTTGGCCCACTCATCTTTGCAGAATTGTTGTAATTCAGCTTTATTTGAGGGTTTTCTAGCATGAACAACCTTTTTAAGGTCATGCCGTAGCATCTGAATTGGATTCAGGTCAGGACTTTGACTAGGCCACTCCAAAGTCTTCATTTTGTTTTTCTTCAGCCATTCAGAGGTGGATTTGCTAGTGTGTTTTGGTTCATTGTCCTGTTGCAGCACCCAAGATCGCTTCAGCTTGAGTTGACAAACAGATGGCCGGACATTCTCCTTCAGGATTTTTGGTAGACAGTAGAATTCATGGTTCCATCTATCACAGCAAGCCTTCCAGGTCCTGAAGCAGCAAGACAACCCCAGACCATCACACTACCACCACCATATTTTACTGTTGGTATGATGTTCTTTTTCTGAAATGCTGTGTTCCTTTTACGCCAGATGTAACGGGACATTTGCCTTCCAAAAAGTTCAACTTTTGTCTCATCAGTCCACAAGGTATTTTCCCAAAAGTCTTGGCAATCATTGAGATGTTTCTTAGCAAAATTGAGAGGAGCCCTAATGTTCTTTTTGCTTAACAGTGGTTTGCATCTTGGAAATCTGCCATGCAGGCCGTTTTTGCCCAGTCTCTTTCTTATGGTGGAGTCGTGAACACTGACCTTAATTGAGGCAAGTGAGGCCTGCAGTTCTTTAGACGTTGTCTTGGGGTCTTTTGTGACCCCTTCGAATGAGTTGTCTCTGTGCTCTTGGGGTAATTTTGGTCGGCCGGCCACTCCTGGCAAGGTTCACCACTGTTCCATATTTTTGCCATTTGTGGATAATGGCTCTCACTGTGGTTCGCTGGAGTCCCAAAGCTTTAGAAATGGCTTTATAACCTTTACGAGACTGATAGATCTCAATTACTTCTGTTCTCATTTGTTCCTGAATTTCTTTGGATCTTGGCATGATGTCTAGCTTTTGAGGTGCTTTTGGTCTACTTCTCTGTGTCAGGCAGCTCCTATTTAAGTGATTTCTTGATTGAAACAGGTGTGGCAGTAATCAGGCCTGGGGGTGGCTACGGAAATTGAACTCAGGTGTGATACACCACAGTTAGGTTATTTTTTAACAATGGGGGCAATTACTTTTTCACACAGGGCACATCCATCCATTGTCTAACCCGCTGAATGCGAATAGGGTCACAGGGGTCTGCTGGAGCCAATCCCAGCCAACACAGGGCACAAGGCAGGAACCAATCCTGGGCAGGGTGCCAACCCACCACAGGACACACACAAACACACCCACACACCAAGCACACACTAGGGCCAATTTAGAATCACCAGTCCACCTAACCTGCATGTCTTTGGAGTGTGGGAGGAAACCGGAGCGCCCAGAGGAAACCCACGCAGACACGGGGAGAACATGCAAACTCCACGCAGGGAGGAACCGGGAAGCGAACCCGGGTCTCCTAACTGCGAGGCAGCAGCGCTACCACTGCGCCACCATGCCGCCGGTTTGGATTTTTTTTCTCCCTAAATAATAAAAACCATCATTTAAAAACTGCATTTTGTGTTTACTTGTGTTATATTTGACTAATGGTTAAATGTGTTTGATGATCAGAAACATTTTGTGTGACAAACATGCAAAAGAATAAGAAATCAGGAAGGGGGCAAATAGTTTTTCACACCACTGTATATATATATATTCATGGCATTCATAGTCTGAATCACAATCTGATTGTACGGGTGGTTACCTACCAGGTAACGCTTGTGGATGACTTGCAATTTGCCAAACATCCATCAAGGGGCCCTCTTTCAGTTGCAAGAAGCAGATCAAAGAATGGTTGACTAGTTTTACTGTCAAATAATGCAAAGAGTACGCTACACGTGTTTCACCCTAATTCTGGGCTCATCAGGCGTACACACTCACTACACCCCATCTTGGGGATCGAACCTTGGACGTCAGCAGCGAAGCCCCTTTACGTTGAGCCACGGCGTGTGGTTCGTTTATTTGACAGCATGTAGATCGAGGTAATTACATTCATGGCATTCATAGTCTGAATCACAATCTGATTGTATGGGTGGTTACCTACCAGGTAACGCTTGTGGTTGGTCTGCAAATCGGCAAACATCCGCCACGGTGCCCTCTTTCAGTTGCGAGAAGCAGATCATAGAATGTTGCAAAGTTTTACTATCAAATAATGCAGAGTATGCAACACGATTCCCGAGAGGGGGCGCAGTGAGTGTGCACGCCTGATGAGCCCAGAATTAGGGCGAAACACGTGTCGCATACGCTTTTTATATAATATATATATATACAGTATGTAGTATATACTGATTTTAGAAAAAAGGCAGTTATACACACATATATACAGAACATTCACAAATTTTATTTCTCTTGCAGATTCACTTTTAAGAACATCTCTACTGCCTGTTACTGGTGTTGCTGTCATCCTGCTGCTGGGGATCTTTCTTGTTTTCCTAAGATGTCAAAAGCAACGTCAAAGAAGCATGAGTTTTACCAGTCAAAAAAGTAAGCCCCTCATGACTGCAGAGTTCAGAATGTGTATTTACATGATGTCTGTGAACTGCCTGCCTCACTTAATAATGTCCTGGGCACCACACTCTGGGTATATCCTATGTGGCTTTAGGTTTGTCACTATGGGTGTATAGGTACATCCTATATATATAAAGACATTAAGAGTTGTTCACAGGTAGACTTAGACACTGTCTTTTGCCCAGATCTTTCATTTGCTGGCTTTTTGTGTGCAATACTGATGAGGCAAAACAGTTTGTGCGAAAACTGAATTTACAGCAAAACTCTGCATTTCGTTTCATAAGTACCCCTATTAAATGGGGTCAAAATTGATACCTCATATTTATTTACACTAATTATGGTTAAATTAAACATTGTGGACATTGTTTACATCATTTTTTTATATTAGTAACCACAGTTCATTATGTTTTCTTCAATTTCATACCATGGGCGGCTTAGCTTGTTATCTGTTCATTTATCAGAGACAATGACTTGTTTCTCTTTCACATACCGGGGATGATGTAGCTGACTCCCTCTTTATTATCTTCATCAAATGAACAAGTGTGTCCTCAAGCTGCCTCTAGGGAACTGCAGTCTTTACTAAGTATTTTTGCTTCATGCTTCTTCTGTCACTTTAGACTTTATGTGCAACCAACAAGACCACACACTATTGCTTGATTCCAGTACACTACACATGGGAACTAAAAGAAGGATTTAGTAGATAGAACAACCCAGCTTTTGAATAAGGGAACAGTGCTTCTCATACTGGAAATAGTAGGACATGGCTGAAGTGTTGAAGGAGGAGTGCAGACAGAGAATTCTTGGACTATCCTGGAGTGTTTCAAGATGTTATAATGGATAAAGGAAATAGAATATGCACTTTAATTTTTTTCACACTAGGAGAGTGAAAGTGTGTGTAACACCAATGGTATCTGAATCAGATCATAAAGTGAGGATTTTCATCCCAAGAAGGAAACACCAGCTGGCAAAGCCTACTTGCTACAAGTCTTGTAGGGAATCTATGGTGATGGAGCAACCCAGGAGGAATGTCACCTAGTGATGCCTTCTGCACATACTCCCTTCCACTTTAAAAGTGTCCCGGCTGGGTGAGGGTGTAGGCCATCTGCTGCAAATCCTATGGTCTTTTCTGCTGTCCAAGTAACGCGCTACAGTTTATGTTTTGAGTAAGCAGTATGCATTGCCATACCAGAATGTAATGGAGGGAGTGATGATGCTTTCAATAAACAGCTCTAAAACTCTACCAGCACTGATTGGGACAGGTTAAAGTTTTTAAGCTGAAGCGGTTGAGCTGTTTTGATAAGAACAGTTATGTTTACATTCCAGTTCAGATTGTGATAGTTGTGCCAAGAAATTTAAATGACTCCATCTTCTTTGCAGTGGCATAATTTATAACCAAGGGAATGGGAGGTGAGTAGTGTCTCCTAAAATCCACAAGAATTTACACTGTTTTGAAGGAATTCAATTTAAGATTGTTCAAGGTGCACCAACTGCCCATCTGATCTATCTCCTTCTAATATGGCACCTCATCTCTGTCTGAAATCAAGCCAATCAGGATAGTGTCTTCAGCAAGCTTCAGCAGTTTTAAGAGATGAGTCAGTGGCGGTGCAGTCATTGGTGTAGAGAGAGAAAAGGACAGGAGAAAGAACACAGACCTGAGAAGACCCTGTGCCCTGCATCAGGGGACCTGACTGATATTCACCATCTTCACTGTCTGATGTCTGTTCCTTAGAAAGTCAGAGGTCCAGAGACATGTGGCATATTCCAGATCCATACTGAGATGTTTGCTATGGAGAAGCTCTGGTATTGTTTTAAATGCTCAAATAAAATCCACATCCTGGCATTGGTACTGTAAATGAGGTGTTTAAATTCTGCAAGATGTAGAGAAGACCAATGTAGTGTATCAGCATCCTCAACTGACATGTTGGCACAGTACTGGGTCAAGGGGAGAATTTGTGACAGATTCAAGATGCCAAAGAATCAAAGGCCTCCATTATTACAGAAGACCGCATTACTGACTTGTAATCATTTACATAAAATTTGTCTCTTTCTTAGATACATACATACTCTTATGAGCTGTTTGTATCTAAATACATTAATTAAATACATTATTATGATTCTTCACTAGTAATAGTAATTTTTAAACCAAAGTAAAAAAAACGCACTGAAGTGGACTGCTTATTAAGTTTTTCAATATTTAGCATTATTTACACAAGTATCATGTTAACTCTTCCAAATAATAAACAGCAGAAATATTTAAACTATTTATATACAGTATTTGCTATTTCTGGTAATGCTAATAAGAATATTTGAATACATTTGTTTTCCCACAGTAATCAACTTGAAGAATTCTGAGAAAATGAAAGTGACAAAATACTATGGAGAAATGGACAACACATATATTGATTCTGACCCTGAGCCAGTTTATGCTAATGCTTTCTTTCTTGCCCAAAACACCGCCTCAGAGTCGATTTATGTTAATTATCAACAATAAATACATTTTACTGGAACATTTAAAACTTGATCTTGATCTCTCACTGTATTATAAATTATTTAGCTTTAATATTTTTATGTATCTCATGTTATCCTGTAGTAATTAAGCTGTTTAGTATGTTAGTAAAAATGGCAGTACTGTAGCGTTCTTCAGTGTAAATCTACTGTATATGTAATAAAAGTCAATGTCAGTGTGAGTGTATGTATGTATGTTCCAGCATCACTTCCAAACAGCTGGAGCGATTTTCATGAAACTTGGTACACGTTTCTCATTGCTTGACTAAAAATTCTGTAGGGTGAAATCAACCCTAACCCACCCCCTTCTGGGTAGGGTGGGGGGTGATCTTCCAGTCTTGTATGCATGTTATTATCCAGCTGACACTTGGAATGACCACCAGAGGGCGAACTGGAGGTGACTGCCAGCATTCTTTATGTTTGAGCACCGCCACACCCCTGTTGCTTTTGAAATTAAATAGTGTTGCCCGGTTCCGATCATCAACTAGATGATAACATACATACAGGACCACAAGACAAGCACATTAGCGAGTCTTCGTTGTTTGTTAATTTATTTTTATTTTTAAAGTTGTATTTTTTTTATTATATTTTTCTCAAAAAAAAAGCAACATTATTTTCCTCCCGGGCAACACTGGGTATGTTAGCTAGTAATATAATATTCTATTGGCAAATAAAGAATGAGGGAATGGGATAAAGAGCATAATGTAGAAGGACCATAAACCTAATATTCTTCCATAGCGCTATCCTGCCTACTCCACCACTCCTTCCATTTTGTTCTTTTTTTTATTCATTTAATTTCATCAAATAACATTCCATACACGTAACTCAAGTTTTACAAGAAAAAAAAAGGTTTGAAACAAATCAACCCCCACCCCTGAGAAAGAGAGCTAGGCCAGCAGTGCAAAACTTTATGCTAGCAATGATAAGTGAATAGATAAATTAGCAAATGAATAAAGATAAATGGAGTAAAAGAGGGGAGAGAACCTGCTTCCTCAATTTAAATGTTTATTCTAAAATGTTATTGATTAGATCCTGCTAGGTTTTAAAATAAATTTGTACAGATCCTCTAAGTTCGAATTTGATTTTTTCCAGTTTCTAAAAGTATATAACATCAGTTACCCACTGAGTTAGAATAGGAGAGTTAGGATTCTTCCAACTGAGCGATTACAATTTGTTTGTCCTTCTCCACTTTAAGCCCATCTGGAAATACCCCAAACATAGCTGTTAATGGGTTAGGAGGGATTTTGACACCAAGGCTGTCTGATAAGCATTTTAAATTTTGGTCCAGAATGATGTTAATTTGGTGCACAACCAAAACATTTGACCCAGCAAGGCCGGAGCTTGAGTGCAGCGTTCGCAGGTTCGATCTTGCCATGGAAACATTTTGGACAACTTTAAATGAGAGAGATGCACTCAATGTATAATTTTGAATTGAATAATTCTTGAGTGAATTCTGTGTATTGCTACTTTCCTCTCCTTTTCTGAGATATTGAGTGAGAGATCCTTTTCCCACTGTACTCTTGGATCTTTGAAAGGGACGGACTGTAAAATAGTTTTAGATATTACAGAAATGCTATCTGAGTCCTTGAGACTGAGCAATATTGTTTCCGGCATCGAGGAAGGTGGGAGGTGAGGAAAATTGGACAGCTTCTCTTTAACAAAGTTTCAAATTTGAAGGTAGTGAAAGAAATGTGTTGCTGGAAAGTTAAATTTGGAGTGTAATTGTATGTAGGATGCAAAGACGTTGTCTATGTACAGATCTCTAAGTGATTTAATCCTGAATGTTTTCCATGCTTTAAAAACTGCATTTGTTGAGACTTTTTGTTCTATCTATTCTATTTTTAGTTTCTATTTGTCTCAGTGTGTTTTAACAAATCTGTATTTATATGTTTAGCCGTTCTTTATTTAGTAATCAGCATCAGCTATACTTGTATTCTAACTGAGAATTGTTCACAGAGCTCTGTGCCTGGACTCAGTGAAGAGTTCGATATGAAAAACAAGTTGTATCGTATTGTACATGAAGTTTTTTGGAACATTTTATGGATGTTAGCTTATGTGGTGAACAGTTCTCAATTCTGGTACAAAAGCATCTTTTTATTATTTTCACCCAAAACTGAGAGTACGCTCTCTAGATAATGGGCAAGCTACAACACCCCTAAGCAGTGATTTTCATACCTGGAAACAAGCATCCTAATTGTGCTGTTTGAGGTCAACAACAACAACAACATTTATTTATATAGCACATTTTCATACAAAAAAAATGTAGCTCAAAGTGCTTTACAAAATGAAGAATAGAAAAATAGAAGACACAATAAAAAATAAAAATAAGTCAACATTAATTAACATAGAATAAGTAAGGTCCGATGGCCAGGGTGGACAGAAAAAACAAAAAAAAACTCCAAAGGCTGGAGAAAAAAATAAAATCTGTAGGAATTCCAGACCACGAGACCACCCAGTCCCCTCTGGGCAATCTACCTAACATAAGTCAAACAGTCCTCTTTGTATTTAGGGTTTTCATGGAAGGACCTGATGATGATGGTCACGTAGACTTCTGGCTTTCAGTCCATCAATGTTGGTGCATCATGATGCTTTGAGTAGGTGGTGGTGGCGCAGGCCGCCACAAAGAAACCGGAAAAAGAAACAGAAGAGAGAGTTGGGGTCACTACGGATTTTGGAGCCACTATGAATAGTTATTATGATGAATTGAACATACAGAGTATCAGTATTAAGTTAAAGTGAAGTTAGGAGAAAGCCATGTTAAAGTAATGTGTTTTCAGCAGTGTTTTAAAGTGCTCTACTGTATTAGCCTGGCGAATTCCTATTGGCAGGCTATTTCAGATTTTAGGTGCATAGCAGCAGAAGGCCGCCTCACCACTTCTTTTAAGTTTAGCTTTTGGAATTCTAAGGAGACACTCATTTGAAGATCTAAGGTTACGGTTTGGAATATAATGTGTCAGACATTTTGATATATAAGATGGAGCGAGATTATTTAAGGCTTTATAAACCATAAGCAGTATTTTAAAGTCAATCCTGAATGACACAGGCAACCAGTGTAGTGACATCAAAACTGGAGAAATGTGTTCGGATTTTCTTTTCTTAGTTAGGATTCTAGCAGCTGCATTCTGCACTCGTTGCAAGTGATTTATGTCTTTTTTGGGTAGTCCTGAGAGGAGTGCGTTACAGTAATCTAGTCTACTGAAAACAAAAGCGTGAATGAATTTCTCCGCATCTTTCAATGATATAAGAGGTCTAACTTTAGCTATGTTTCTTAAGTGAAAAAATGCTGTCCTAGTGGTCTGATGAATATGCGATTTAAAATTCAGGTTACAGTCAACAGTTACCCCTAAGTTTTTTACTTCCGTCTTAACTTTTAATCCTAATGCATCAAGTTTATTTCTGATAACCTCATTGAATCCATTATTGCTAATTACTAAAATTTCAGTTTTCTCGTTATTTAGTTTGAGAAAATTACTGGTATTTCTGAATGGATGAATAGTAAGACATTGTGTTAGTTTTATCGAAAGAGTCAGGGTCATCAGGTGCTATTGATCGGTTATGAAGTGTACATTTAAAGGCTGTTAGATCCACCAAAATAACTAAACATGTTTATTTAAAATTCATATAAACTGTTACATTAAAAAAAAACTACATAATTTTCATTCATTCAACAGCTTCTATTTTCAACATGCATTCAATCTGGAACTTATGAAAATAGCTAGCGGGTCCACTGTAGCTTAGAACATGGCTGTCTCCCCCACTTTATGCCTGTTCTTATGGACTGATTTCCAATCCCACGTACTCTAGATTTTATTTATATTTATTTTGTGGGTTTAACTCAACCTGAAGTACTGTTACCATGGGGTCAAAGTTCTCAACAGTCATTAGCTATTTGAAAACAGCTGTTATTTTATTTTCATAAGTCTTGATAACCAATGTGCATATGCAGTGCTTCTCTGTTTTGTAATAAATTATTTTAAAGCAATTTCAGTTATCCTTCTTTTTATAATAATAAACAATGCACAAACGCTGAACATATTTTTGATGCATTTTTGCAGGTAATATTTTATTTCATATTAAACACAGGTAGCAAAGCAGAATATAACAGAGCTGAAGGTTCAATAGGTTTTTATTCCCATAGATGCCTCAGTGTGTGATCTGCTATGATTTGAACAGTACTGTCTGTCTTACTGAGCTGTAATTTATTTTCTTGGAATCAATGAAATAAAAATACAAATATTGAGGCTTCAGTACCAATGAGATTGTCTTTTAAATACACACTTGTTTTCTTGACTTTCCTATTGGCTCACCTCATTTTAATTGTTCATATTCATCTGTTGATTCATGCATGTTGCACGTTAATTAGGCAGCATGGTTGCTACACTGAAGTAACATCCATTATCTGCCCCACTGTATCCTAACTACAGGGTCACGGGGGTCTGCTGGAGCCAATCCCAGCCTACCACAGGGTGCACACACACACAAACCAGGGACAATTTAGAATCGCCAATGCACCTAACCTGCATGTCTTTGGGAGGAAACCCACACAGACACGGGGAGAATATGCAAACTCCACGCAGGGAGGACCCGGGACGTGAACCCGGGTCTCCTAACTGCAAGGCAGCAGCACTACCACTGTGCCACCATGCCACTGTAGTAACATGTTCACATTCAAAGAAAAGGTTGTTGATTTTAAAGGTCTGAGTAATTCCACCAAAATGAAGGGTCTATACAGGTAAATATTGTTTTCAGACTTTTGTCACTTTGACACTTGTCTTAGAAATAGCTAGGAAAATGCCCCTTAATAATATGTTTCATTGTAAATATACTGTATTTATATCTATTTCTTTGTTTATCTTTGAAAATGCTTTTATTTTTTAATGGATATCTCTTAATAGGTACTTCATCAATGCAAATGTGCAATTATGGTATTTTTGAATAAATGGGTGCAAAAAAAAAGCCAGGGTCCTCTGAGCTGCAGCCTGGTTACTGTTATTTACAGTGCTACCATATATAGGAAAACAGTACACAATATTCCAGAGTGACCACTACAGCGGTCAGAAATAAGATCAGTACATTCATCTTAGTGTATCAGGGTACAAACAGAAAAGATACCCTTATAGGCCAAAGTCTGATTAGTTAGTTAAGCCAAATCAGTTCTCCTTGGGCTCAGCACACTATGATGGTTGCCTTCCACGTGGGCTATGGACTTAAGTTTGCATCCCAGGTGCCCAATGGGGATAACCAGCTTACAGGGCACTACATGAATACATACAACTTTGTTACATCTGTTATATCCAAATGGTTAGATCAGGAGCTTTTAGAACCAGTAGAGTTTTTAGCATGAAAATTCTGATGGGGCCAGAGTGAGCTGCTCTCAGAAGGGACGGGGCCACCCTGAGAAGTCATGTAGAGGCTGTGTGAGTGTGTGAAAGAAAGAGAATAAAGTATTTAAACAGAAGAACTTACAAGGCCAGCTACTCATCTTAAATTCAGCAGCCTAAATATGTGGCCACTGGCAATCCTATAAGGATTCTGGCTTAGGTTTGCTCACTGAGTTGGGAAAAGTGAGTGCAGATGGTGCTGCAACTGACTCCAAGTAAGCAGCGTGAGGCAGAGCTAACAGTATTAATGGGCATACAGTAAATGTGCGGGCAAAGAAAAGATCATTGGAGCCAAGTGGAAGGAGATGTGGAAGACTGGAGTGGTAGTAGCAGCACTGGAGCACAGCCAAGGAATGAGATGACCTTCAGTAAACTTCACTTGTGGGAGCATGAGAGAGACACTGCGCTTCACAATGTAGCAGACAAGCAGCACTAGAGATGAGAAAATGTCAGCCGAATAATGCAGGAAAAGCACACAAATAGAGATCTACCAACATATTGTCATACAATAAAAGATATCTCAACATCAAAAGCAGAAGTACAATAAATATTTACAAATTTCCAATTTTTGTTCAAGTAATCAGTGTAACTCATGATAAAAATGATGTCTATTCCAAATCAGCAACATTATGAATTAGTTACAAAACCACTTCCAAAAATGCTAACTACAGGGGGGATATATGATATACTAGAAAAATAGGCAAACTTTATAAAAAAATAAAGATTTGTTCTTAACAAAACTGTATTCCAATAGCAATGACGCTCCATGGTACACAAAAGACAAAATGGAATTGCCTGAGAGACAAGGCGATCCAAAGAAAATAAGTCTCAATACAGCAAATCAAAGTAAAAAAAAACACAGCAAAAAATCTAAAATCAAAAAGATCACATGCATTACAAGGCGTAGCAAAAACACAGAAAATTGACAAAAAAAGTTTGGCACCTTTGAAATAAACTCCTAGGGACTGTGAGATACATTCTACTGTAGATTTATAGGGTGGAGGGCAGTTCCTGGTACTGATTGGCAGGTGGCCCCACCTCTTGGGTGACCACCCACGAAACACATGGAACATAAAACCCAGGCATCTTACACACATAGACAGAATGAAAAACAAAGAATAATGCAAATAAACAACAAAACTAACATCAATATAAATAAAAGAATCAAAAATGAACAAAACAGATCTAACACAGTCATTTGAATTGGACCTTGGCTGAAACACAGCAAGCTTGATGTGCAAGTTGACGCACACTTTAAATTGTGTCACAAAAATCAATCAATGGGTTGCTTAAAGGGCTCTGGCCTTTGGGCCCCAAGGCGGAATTGCACAGATGAGCAAACGTATGCTGCAAGGTTGTAATGGTAGGTTGAAACAACCTGAAATCAGGCTAGCATCACCAGGCACATATTCCAAAAAGAAGATTAAGATAAGATATTGCATTGCACATACCATGGAAAGCTTGAAAACTTTTAATATGATGACTAAATTGTGTTTTGCTATACCTGTAGATGTTAATGACTACTTATTTTACTTATTTAATTCTTGCACAACAGCACCATCTGCTGGGAGATGTGTGTGTTATGCTCCATTTCTCTGTAGCCTTCTTGTTACCCCTGGAAAAACAAGGCAAAAATGTTGAATTATTTTTTTTTTTTTTTGACAATAAAAAATTATGTTATGCCTAACAGAAACATGTAAATACCAAAAAGTCAACATAAAAACAGTATGAAAGTTATGACTACTGTCCCATGCTGTACTGATGCAGATTTAGTACACATCCATTGTGTGAGATTTTTTGAAGCGATCACCAATGCACAGCCCAACGTCACAATCAGGACAGCTGAAGTGTGTTTCTTTCTGCATTTTTCTTATATTTTTTCTGTTGACTGCACATGAGAGGGTAGAATGTCTGTGCCTAATCTCAGGGCCATCTTAACAGCATCATAGGCCTCTGGGCAAAGTAGTACGCTGGAGCCCCTGTTTCGATAGTAAAACAGAAACATACATAAGCATCAGGTACCCATATGCTCCTGTGGGCCCCGGCCAGTGCCCATTCCGCCCAGATCTTAAGACAGCCCTGCCTAATCTACATCATTGATGCAGCCCATTGGTTTATTATAGGCTACCGCAGCACAAGGATAAGTGGCTTCCATATTTCCCTTGACACAAACATTGATCGAATTTATATATACTGTGAACTTGGCCCGGACACAGACAGGCGGACATCTTGTTTAAGAACCACCACACGTTTATTTACAAAATTATTTACAATAATTTGGTCACTAAGACCCCAGTTCAAAGGTCACTCAGACCCAGTTCAGTGCAAAAACGAACCCCAACACAAAGTCCTGGCCACAATGCCTTTCTTTGGTCCGCCTCCACTCTCTTCTGCTTCGTCCTCCTTCCACCCGACTCTAGCCTCGAATGAATGGAGACGGCCCCTTTTATAGAGGACCCGGATTAGCCCCAGGTGTTCCCGGCAATCTTCTTTTGCGCCCAGCGTGGCGGAAGTGCCGGCTGTCCTCCCGGCTGCTCTCCGGGCGCCGTCATAAATCTTGGGTAACAGGTCCCCAAGGCACTGGGGCGCCTCCTGGCGGTGACCACGGGCCCCTACAGGGTAGGGCTTCCATGCCCTGTACCCATGGCCCCCAAAGCAACCCGGAAGGCAACCCCCACGTGATCCAGGGTGGGTGCAGACCCACATCCAGTCCTTCCTGTCGTCCCGGCCGGGTCATGGCCCCTGGCATCCCTGACAATACATACATAAAACCAGGATAAGGTGAGTAACCAGTTTAAGGCAGAAACCTGGCGACTCATGTATAAAACATATTTATGCTCAGAAACATGTGTAAGCCATTTCTTACAAAAACCTGAATTAAAGTTACAGAACATTTTGACCAGCCATAAGTCCTACGCAGACTTTATTGGAGTTGGCATTGTAGCGACTCCAGGTGAGGTGAAGTGAACTGAAAATCTCTCTTCATTGTATATTTCAATGAAGTGTCAGTTACATGCTCATGTATGTCTATTCATCTAACCATTTTCTAAACCCAGATGTTCTAACCCTGTAATGGAACAGGGAGCACATGATTTCTGCATTCTGATCTCTGTAATGTACACGCCAGTTCAGCACGCAACTCCAAGAGGACAGTTTTAGAGGGTTTAAATTGGCTTGTTAAGACAGTCATTATCATGGAAAAGGACGCAAATACCATTACTGATATTTAAATAACAGAAAACATTATGTTTGTTTGTCTATGTATTTTAACTATGGTAAAACAAACACTTTCTGATTTTAAAAGTTAGAAAATGTATGTATAGTGTAACATTTGGATCTGACTTATTATTCGATTTAAAGGTTGGAGTGTTTTCTGTTATTTATTTGCGTCATCAAAGAGACAACTATCACATTTTTGCTTTTTAAATATTTGTCACAGTAGTATGTGTGACATGTGATTTATATTTAATCAGACTACATGCCCCTTTTTATACAAGCAGTCATAAGCTACAGCCATATGCTGTACTGTTCAGTCGCTCATGCTGACTATCGAGGATCTGTTTGCCGAGCGGAGCATTTTTCAGGCATGTAAAAGAGGAAATTCCTAGAGTTAAATCTGAAACATCAAACTAACCTTGTCACAGCTAGGATGGACCCTTTTCCCTTACCTGGCTGGAAGGTTAGGATAACTGAAGGACAGAAAGGGAGGCATTGATGTTCTCTATCACAACCAGAAGGCAGACATGGAGAAAAATTAGGGCAGCTCGTACTGTAAGACTTTCATCCCAGCTGCAGAAGAAGGAAATCCCTTACCCAGCTGGGAGGCCAATGTAGTGGAAGGTCAGATTTAAAAGGGAGCCCTCCACTGTGCCCAGGGAGTTGGAGTCGGGTGGAAGAGGACAAAGTTCATCAAGGATGAGATTGCACACTGCTGAGTGAAAAGAAACCTTTCAAAGGAATCTTTGTGAAAGTAAAATGAGTTCATTTGAATCCTGGACTGTCTTTGTGTAGCTGTGATTGGGATTTGGAGCTCAGTGATGCCCTCTAGTGGCCACACCTGTAACTGAAATTGTACAGTATATTTATCTGGTTTATTGGATTGGCAACATGATAGTGAGAGTTGCTTTGAGTAGGACAGATTATAGTATTCATTGAGCCTATCTAAGCCACTTATCCAGGGCAGGAGGCTGCTGGAGCCTATCCTAAAGTGTAACAGTAATAATCCCTGGATAGAGCGCAGCCCATTGCAGGGTGAACACACCCACACATATACATCAGAGGACGATATTATATTGACAGTTCACCTAACCTGCATGTCTTTGGACTGTGGGAAGAAACCAGCATCAACCCGTGTGAATCCACATACAAACTCCACACAGTGAGCACCCAGGATGTGACCCCATGTGGCAGAATATATGCTCAATTTGCATGTGTCTCTTCAGGGTTTGTATTCTGCTCTGTTAACTTTAAAACCTATTACTAGGAAAATATATGTAGTTGTTAAATAATAAGTGATGAACTGGGTTTCATATATGTTAAACAGTTACATACTAGATATTTTCCATCCATTATCCAACCCTCTCGCTATATCCTAACTGCAGGGTCACGGGGGTCTGCTGGAGCCAATCCCAGCCAACACTGGGTGCAAGGCAGGAAAAAAACCCCAGGCAGGGCACCAACCCACCGCAGGCTAGATATTTTCTTTAAGTCCCAAATCTGTACCTTTATAGGTACTGTAATAAATACAGACAACAACGTCCAAGGTTTGGGGTTTTTAGCCCAGTACACTGCAAAAAATAACAGTCAAAATAATTCCAGCAAATCATTAGACACACAAGGATGGGTAGACGGACAATTTATGGAAACGGACCAGAAATTAAACAGTGGGAGGCTAGGAAAAATGTGGTGATGGATGGGTAAAGGACGTCATCAAACGGGGACCAGAGGGTAGAAAGGGACCCGGAAGTGTTGTGGTTCTTTGAGTCTTCTGGGCGGAATAATGGCAGTGTTGCTTTGTCTTTTCTGAAGAAATAGAAAGAGAGAGGTTAATATCCTGCCTTTGTCCCCTGGCACGTCATGTTTCCAAAGCGCTCATGCATGACAGTACTTGTTAAGTATAAGATACTTATAAAATATGTCTACAGGTAGACATCCGAGGTATGTGAAAACAATGTTATGTTCTTGTGTAAAGAGTAACTTAGAGTCCAGGCACTTACTGATAAGACAATTAATTATCTCTATAAGCAATAAAACTGATGAATGTTTGCTAACTAAAGGTCACCAGACATGACCTAAATCATATGAAATAACAGTTTGTCATTGATTTATGGAATGGCAAACATGGGGTGACGATTTTAAGCTATAAAGGGTGTGCATTGTGTAACTTTATGCTATTAAAGACATCGTGTCTAATTCATTGATTAGCAGATTTACATTAACTGTGTCCTTAAATATTGAGAAAAAATTCCCTTTATATTCGTGTATTTGTTGGTGGAGCCATGTCTCCCCTGCCCACTCCTTAAAATCTGCCAAATGTTAGTAATACCTCAGGCTCACATTCACTGAAGTTTCGTCTTCTATGTTTTTCCATGGTTTGAAAGTAAAGACGTCACTTAGGGACACGGTCAATCTTCCATTCTGCTGAGGTAGGAAGAAAGAAGGCATTAGACCACAGTGTCATCCCCTGGTTCGGCAGGTAATTACCATCACCAGAGCCCTTAAGCTGTCTCACATGCGTACGTGTGTGACAATGCACAGTACTGTACATGCTCACAGATTTATTAAAAACTTGCCCTCTTAATTTGCGAAAGTTAGATTTCTCCTGTGAAGCACGTTCCTCTGCAAGAGACAAGTGAGCCTTAATCTGAAGGATATGCACATCATGAGTCTATTTCACATATGAAACACAATGTTAATAATCCTAAGAATTTACTTTGAATTTGCATAATTCACAAAATACCTCAGGAGGACACGGTGATTTTCTGGATTGGTACAAAATGTTTGCAACCTTCAAAGTCTCAGTTGCTTTTGAAGAATGAGAAAATTGATTGGAGAACTTAATCGGTCTTTTTTAATTTCTTATTCTTATTTGAATCACAAAAGGTGTATTTGACACATACATAATGCAACAGATAGGAAAGTGGAAAACAAGAGCCAAATATGAAGCAACAAGAATCAGAAGTTAATGCTAGTGTATTTTACTTTTTCTCTAATATTAGTTTCAACCAAGCAAGCACCACATACCCCACTCCTGCTTCTTTTACCAAATAAAGAGAGTCGCTTTGAAGAGAACAACACATGGTTGCGTCTGTTGGTAAAGCACACGAACTATATCATCCTCGGCTCAACTAAGTCAAGGTCAATCCAATATCCAGACACTTTCCAAATGCAACTTTTTGTGAAATGATCAGGCTGTTCCTAGACTTTTGCTGTGCACACTATCAAGTTACTAATGACTGGTTTAAATAAAGACACTCATCTGAAAAGACACATCCACAAATTGTGTGTAATTCATGATTGCATCTTTTCTAATTATACATGGTTACCATGGTGGTGGCCCAAATCTTGGACTTTTACACAATATTAGGATAAACTGCATGGATAAACCTCAAACAGAATGGTAGCCTGGCAACATTTTTAACACATGTCATTATGCACAAACTGTAACTGGAGGAAGCCATTGTGAACATGGGGCTTACACAATGTACAGAGAACACTTCACTCAGGCAGCTAAATTTATGCGTGTCAGAGATGTCACTTGCAAACCTCAAAGGACATGCCTCTGAGTAGCAACCCGGCAGATTCAGTTCACACCGCAAGGCAAATACAAAAGTGTGTCAGGTAACGACAAAGGTATGTGAGAACTCAACCTGCTGAAAGGTGGCTGGAGGTTGTAAGTATAAAGGTCTTGCATTTAGTCAGCTACACAACAGTGCCACCCTCTTTCTTGACTGACTTTCACATTGTAACTGAGACTGTCCTGCTCAAATTTAATTTTGGTTTTTTTCAAAGAAGATTATTTTTGGTCTGAATTAAATCTTGAGTAATTTTAGTACTGTTTTGATTTTGCTCGTTCATTGTCTTTATCTCCTATTTCTTTAAAGAAATAAATAAATCTTTTTCATTTGGACAGACTATTTCCAAATAGTTATAATAAAGTGAACAAAACAAAAACAGATTGCTCAGAGCAGAAACACAGCTAGAGATCAACTAATGCCACTGTTCTTGAGTACTGGCAGCCAGTGCTTTATATAACTGTCAGGTACCATTGTAAAGCTTAAAGGCAGCATCTGATGGCAAATACCTAATCTGGGGTCTTGCTACACAACTTAGCCTTCAATTTAATAACATTATGGACAAAAGATTAAGAAGAATTAGCTAATGTAACAGTGGTAACCAAAATTACATAACTAACAATTATGAAACAATGAACAGAAACAAGACCAAAATAGAACAAGAAAACAGAAAAGAAACAAATCACGCAATAATCCAAAATACAAAACTCAAAGCAAGACCTACCTGAAACCACAATAAAATACCATAGCTGACAGCTTGTCACACTGCAATATTTTACACACATTTTCACACACTAAAGCAGTGGTTCTCAAACTGTGAGGCGGGCCCCCCTACAGGGGTGCGAAGTAACAAAAAGGGGGGCACGAAGATGTGAAAAAAAGAAAGCAAGAATCAAAAATATGAAAAATACATCTATTGAAACCAAAACAAATTAACTTAAACTACATTCTGATACTATACTAGAAAGATAAATATAGAGTTAGATAAATGTCGATAAAAGTTAAGCAGGTAACATAAAATATGCATCTATGATATATCATTAATTAAAAAAGAACAAATTGGTATTAGTGGGCTCCTTTCAAAAAAAACGTTCACTGTTATGAAAACTCGGGTCGCAAATACTTAAAAGTTGAGAAATGCTGCACTAAAGAGTCTCCTCTCACAGTAGACTCTAAACTACAGAGATCTCTTTTTTGGTTACCACTTTGAAAATGACATCTATAAAGGATAGCAGACGGTGTCTACATGTACAAGGAAACAAGGCAAATACCCATTCACTGTTTGGATTTTTCAGTGTATTTTCAATTCTCAGGAAGGGTTTCCTACTTTTCGGGGACCACCACAAAACACATGGAACATAACACAGAGAGCCTACATATACATAAACAAAATCTAAACCAAAAAATAACATAAATCAAAGAATCAAAAATTAACAAAGGAGATATGAAATGTGAATGTGAACCCCAGCTAGATGAGGAACCCTGGCCGAGACATTACATCTATTGCCTTAACTAGAATATCTTGATTTTGATATTTCATTATTTTATATAACACTTCAAAAACAAAATGATATTTATTGTATATTTCGGACAATTTGAACATTATTGTTTGAATAATCTGGCATAGTTTACATGAATCCTACATCAGTGGTTACTACATTGTACAATGTACAATATAATGCTAGCTCAAAAGGGTTTGCAGCACAATTTTTAATTTCTAGTAATTTATTATCGAATGATGTGAACATTATTATGGGATAACTAGATGTATTTGCTAGACTCATCCTTTCTCTATATAATTTTGATTAACTTCAACAGCTTTGTGCCAGTGTCCATCCTGCACTCGCAGCCACCTCTTCATTTTTTCAGTAATCTTCATATCGTTTTGTGACGGATAGCTGGGGATCTTTCCCTGCTGGAAGGCTGTCATAAAGGAAGGACTGGA